>NC_143583.1:73595400-73930571 GCF_048544385.1 Mastigoproctus giganteus
TCGAGACTTCTACAGGGATGGTATACATTTCAATAGAAAGGGTGCAAGAATATTTGCTGATGCTATTGAGGCAGTGATAGGTGGGTCGGAAAACTACTAGCTTCGGGGAATTCGCAGACTAATAGATTAACAGTAGCCGCAGGCAGAGGTGAAATTGATTATTGCACTGCTTCTACTGGAATGAGCAGCAGCCTAGAAAGCAAGGTGCTGGGGATTTCAAGGACTGCTGGAAGTCGTCATGGAACAAATAAATACATGGGCTGTATTAGGGTAACTAAGAATAAGAACAGGTGCAAATACAGTTGCATGTACACCAATGCTAGAAGTATAGTAAATAAACTTGATGAATTTGAGGTGCTGGTCAAGAAATCAAAGGCAGATATTGTTGGGATATCAGAGATGTGGTGCCACTAAGATATAAGGAATGCAGAATTGGAATGTGGGGAGTAGAATGTGTACAGAAAGGATAGATAAGATAGAAAGGGATCAGGGGTTATGTTGTTAGTTAAGAAACACAAAATCTAAGGAAGTGCATCAAGTTGACACGGGCGGACAAAGCAATGTTGAGTCATTTTGGTGTGACATAAACAATAGGAAAAACAAAAGTGAGAGTAGGAATGTGTTATGGGCGTAACGAGTAAAACAAATAACTGTACAGAGAAATAGAGTGGGCCAGTAAATCAAGGAATTCAAGGAAGAACTAGACAAACATTTGGATCAAATGTATAGGTGAAATGGGAAGGTGTGTTTTTTTTTTTTTTTTGCCTGATGTTGTAATACATATATATATATATATATATATATATATATACATACAGGATGTCTCAAAAATATTGGTACAAACATTTAGGAGAGGTAGGTAACATCTAAAGGAATGTGAATCGCATAGGAACCCATAACTGGAAATGTCACCATAAGTCAGTACACGGCGATATTCCTCAGTTCTCGAGAGGGAAAATTTCTGGTTTACTCATTCAAGCAGTAATTGCTGCACGAAGAGCCTGCATCGATATATACGAACTGTGAGCTGGCAGACATGTACCTAGTGTATGGATTAGCAGCTCAACGAATTTATGGAGAACGCTTCCCAGAGAGACATGTACCGGACCACCGTTTGTTTGAGCATGTGCATCAAAATTTGTGCGATTATGGTTTATTTAGAGATAATAGGAGTAGCACGGGCAGACCACATTCGACGCAAACTCCTGCCATGGGAGAAAGTGTGTTGAATGCCTTCCAGGATAATCCTACTACCAGCACACGTGCCGTTGCCTCTGCCTTAGGAGTGTCTTGTTGCAGTGTACAGCATGTCTGGCACCACGATTCCTTGCACCACTTTCATCTCAAAAGGGTTTGGTTACTGCTCCCCCAAGATCATCCTGCACGTTTGTCTTTTGCGCAGTGGTTTCTCCTAAATGGATGTCGGATGAACTAATGAGACATATGGCAGAGAAGAAAAATGCATGGGATACATACAAATTAACACTTGACACAGAAGCCTATGATAGATACAAGTTGATATGCAACCAAGTTACAAAGGAGGTTAGGCAGGCGAAGGCAGATTACGAGAAATCCTTGGCAAGGGATGCAAAGAAAAACAGCAAACAGTTCTTTACTTATGTAAACTCTAGAAGGAAGGGGGATGAATCAGATTGGTCCACTTGATATCGATAGGTCAACTGGTGATGAACCTGCTCAGGTAGCTAACAAACTAAATGAATATTTTGCATCGACATTCACACATGAGGAGTTATTCAGCAAAGGGAATGCCGGAGGTGTATTCAACTCTGGCAGTAAGCTAGAGAATCTTGTAATAACTGAGAGTAAAGTGGAGGAGAAATTTTTGAAGATAAACACAAGAAAGGCACCTGGGGTGGATGGGATCTATCCAGTTATATTAAAGGAGGCAGCAAAGGAAGTAAGCAAACCCTTAGCCATAATTATGAGAGCTTCCTTGGACTCGGGGGAGGTACCCACAGACTGGAGATGTGCAAATGTGACTCCAATTCACAAAGGAGGGTCAAAGGCTGACACAAGTAATTATAGACCTGTTAGTTTACCTTCTGTTCAAGGAAAATTAATAGAGGCACTGGTTAAAGAAGCACACGCAGTACTCAAGCCGCTAGGTGGCAGTGATCACAGTGTACTGATGTGGGATTTACTTAAAGATTTAATTACCATCAGGGGGAAAGGAAAGGGTTTTTGCTTCCATAAAGGTGAGTACAGTGGTCTCAGACAGTTTTTAAATTCTGTACAGTGGGATCAACTGAAGATGTTACCAACAGTAAATTCTAAGTGGGAAGAATTCAAGGAATTAATCGTGGATGCTACTAAAAGTTTCATACCTATTAAGAAATATTGTTCAAGGTTTAGGCCTAAATGGTTATCTAATGAACTAATGAGACTCGTAACAGAGAAGAAAAATGCATGGGATGCATATAAATTATGAAGTGTCTCAGAAGCCTATGGCAGATATAAGCTAGTCTGTAATCAGGTCACAAAGGAGGTTATGTAGGCGAAGGCAGATTACGAGAAATCTTTGGCAAAAGATGCTAAGAAAAACAGCAAGGATTTCTTTACTTATATAAACTCTAAAAGGAAGGGGATGAATTTGATTGGTCCAACTTGACATCGATGGTTCGACTGTTGATGGTCCTGCACAGATAGCAAACAAACTGAATGAGTATTTTGCATCTACATTCACACGTGAGGAATTATTAAGGTTTGAAAATGACAGAAGGTTATCAAATTGTAGCAGGGTACTTAATGATTTTGTAATAACTGAGAGCAAAGTGGAGGAGAAATTTTTGAAGTTAAACATAAGAAAAGCACCTGCGGTGGATGGGATCTCTTCAGTTATATTAAAGGAGGCGGCAAAGCAACTAAGCAAACCCTTAGCCATAATTATGAGAGCATCCTTTTACTCAGGGGAGGTTCCCATGGACTGGAGATGTGCAAATGTGTTTAACTTCTGTTCCGGGTAAAATAATGGAGTCACTGGTTAAAGACGCATTGCAGGATCATCTAGACAAGACTGCAGCAATAATTCAGACACAGCATGGGTTTGTTAAGGGAAAGTCTTGTCTGACAAATTTGATTGGTTATTATGATGTGGTTACAAAGGACCTGGATGCAAAAAATAATTTTGATATCCTATATTTAGATTTCAGGAAAGCTTTTGACACTGTTGCGCATGGAAGACTACTGTACAAATTGGAGCAGAATGGTATTAAGGGTTAGTTGCTACAATGGATAAAAGGATGGTTAAGTGGGAGAAGACAGAGGGTGGTAATCAATGGGTGCTGCTCTTCGTGACTAATGTTATTAGTGGAGTCCCACAGGGTTCGTTGTTGGGTCCACTGTTGTTTTGTATATTTATCAATGATATTGATGAAGGTATATCAGGCTAAGTGTCGAAGTTTGCTGATGATACAAAGGTTGGCAGGGTTGTTAATGACAGTAATGGCAGTGTGCTACTGCAAAAGGAACTAGACAATTTGGGCAGATGGGCTAAGAAGTGGCAACTGAAGTTTAACCTTGACAAATGCAAAGTACTGCATATCGGTAGAAGTAACTCCAGAGAAAAGTACCAACTGTGTGGTACTGCACTTAAGGTGGTAGAAAATGAAAAAGACCTGGGAATAATTGTGCAGTCAGATATGAAGTTTTCTGAGCAATGCAGACAGGCTGCTAGGGCAGGTCATGGGGTTTTGTCAATGATATATAGGAATTTTGCTAGCAGGGAAAAGGAGGTGATTGTCCCTCTGTATAAGGCAATGGTCAGGCCATGCCTTGAGTACTGCGTACAAGTCTGGAGGCCTCATTTTAGGAAGGATGTCAATTTGCTTGAGCATGCACAGAGAAGGGCAACAAGATTGGTGAGGGGAATGAAGGGATCCTCTTACCAAGAGAGGCTAAAATTCTGCAAATTGCAGTGGCTGGAGACTAGGCACCTGCACGGTGATCTGATTGAGGTGTATAAGGCCTTGAATGGGTTCAGCACGCTGAATTCTGATGGGATCCTTCCACTTGTTCAATTACAAACCTAAGGGGGCATAAATTCAAATTAAGAAGACTGATGTAGAATAGATGTGCGGAAATTTGCCTTTAGCCAGCGGGTGGTTAATTGCTGGAACAAACTTCCATCTATCGTTGTGAAGTTGATAGGTTGAATAAATTTAAGGAGGAACTGGACAGGCATTTGGAGGGAATGGTGTGATTTTTTTTTTTTTGGCTGATGCTGCATAAGCTCACACTTGCTTTCTTGCATCACATGCCACTACCACTACTACTACCATCCTGCATGAACTCCGCTAAATATCGGATCTTTCTTGAACAAGTTCTACCAGAGTTACTTGACGATGTTCCAGAAAATTTGAGATGCAACATTTGGTTTCAACATGACGGGACACCTGCCAATTATGGAAGGTGTGTTCGTGACCATTTGAACAGGCGTTTTGGGCATCGATGGATTGGCCGGGGTGGACCTGTTGCCTGGCCCCCATGTTCACCTGATTTATCGAGCCTTGATTTCTTTCTGTGGGGGGGCCCTCAAATCTATCGTATATGAATCGCCTGTGGAGATGGAAATGGATCTTGTGGCGAGACTTGTCTGCTATGCTGCTACTGTCAAAGAAACTCCTGGTGTGTTTGACAGTGTCCGCCAATTTATGCTGTGTCAGTGTCATGCAAGCATCGCATCTCATGGTGAAACCTTCGAGCATTTGTTGTAACATCATGAAATGCATCCATCTTGTACTCCATTGTTAATATTATGTCAAATAAATGTTTGCCACTAATTACTGTCTTGTGTCATTTCTGCTTCTTGTGCCTCTGCTACTACTTTCCAGTGACTTTTCCGGTTATGGGTTCCTATGTGATTCACATTCCTTTAGATGTTATCTACCTCCCCTAAACGTTAGTACCAATATTTTTGAGACACCCTGTATATAGGAAGGAGGGAGGGAATGGTTCAAGGTTGACCTGGTCATTTATCTTTTACAAAAGCCAAACCAAAATCATCACTCTTACTAGTAAAGAGGAACAATATCTTGTAAAAAGAGTATTGCCCTTTTTTTCAAGATATTTTTCCTCTATACTAAGACATTTTTGCCATTGCTAAAAAAGGCACTGATGCCAGCAGCATAGACACAGAATGACATTTACAATCTATCACAAAATAATGATTTATACAAGTATTTTTATGGGTATTAAGCATATATAACAAAACTACTGATAGAAAAAGATGGGCAATGTGGCAAATCAATAGCAAAGAGAGCTAAGAATGTGAAAGGGTTTCTACTGATACATGAATAATGTAAAAAAAAAAAAAAAGGAAAGAATGAATAAAATAAGCCCCATATCTGACCCAAGTGGAAGAATCATCAAATGCTTGACAGAAATGAATGATGAGGTAAACAGGTGCTTTACAACATTTACAGCTGAAAGACCATCAAGTTGGAGGATCAAATGACACCAACTTGATGGTCTTTCAACTGTAAATGTTGACTGTCAACTTCCACCCGTCTGAAAAGACTGATGGAGAATGATGGTAATGAAAATTCTGCCTAACATGTACACTTGAAGAAGTATGCAAGCATCAATTGGGCAGTTTACTGGTGCTGCCTCCAAAAAACAATCTCCTCAAGAGTCCATAGTGATGAAAATAAGGTTACAAACTAATTGAAGTTAACAGCCATATCCAATGACTTACTTTTTACAGGCTTTAGCTTGTAGGTGGTATTGCAATGGAAAATTTTACACCATGCTCACAAGAGAAAAATTTCTCATCTTGTCTATGAATTTCAATCATTCACTGGATACATTCCCATGCCACATGAATTCCATCTTGTTTACATTTACAGTTCTTTCATAACAGCAGCAATTTATAAACACAAGTTAGGTACAGTATTTCAACAAGTTACTTCAATGATCATAAAAGAGACAAAAATGCTTCATAGTATTTCATTATTCTATCTCATACTGCACTGATAAATGAAAGTAAGGCTAACCTTTTTATCAGCTGTGAGTTAAATTTGCTTTGTTGTTAAAATATTTTAAAAGATGGTAAATACTAATGGACTGAGGCAGTCACATCATGGGGTCTCAAATATATATAAAAATCCTTGTTCAGTGGATGTTGTCAATTTTTTCCAAAGTTCATTAAACTGAAAAATATTAAAGGGAATATTTACTGTACCAGATAATTTAATGCATTAAGGGGTACTCCACATTAAACTAAATTATCTAGTACCAAATAACCTATCTAAATTCACAGTGCAACAAAGTGTTATTCATTCCACTTAGTTTAATATCTTACTTAACCATGACCTGCAAATACTACATTAATGAAAACTTTGTATGAGATCAATACTTTAAATAAACTGTTTCACTAAGTAATAAATTCTTCTCTCACATGAAGATATGATATAGAATTAAAGAAAAACTTTATTTTAAATTATTATACCTTCAAACCAAAAATCATCTGCCTCTTTCTGTACATAAATAGGATCCCCTATCTCTATTTCCATTTCATCTCTGTGGCGAGGCACAAATTTGTGCAGAGCTCTATGTGTAGCATCCTGAAGTTGCAAGTTACTTGTTGAAGGAGCTGAACTTAGTGTACAAGATGAAGAGCGAGAGAGAGAACCTGAAAATAATACAAAATACAAAAATAATTCTGCTAAAATAAGACACTTGCTTCATCATCATTAATAAAGTGATGGATCATTATAATGATGCATTAATACATCAGAAGCAGATAAGCGGATTTAATGCCATACATTTCAATTTTACCCTATAAGTCCTCGACAATGGACAGAAACAACCAAATAATAAATAAATTTACATGATTTCAATAGCAAAGTAACAAATATAAGTTACAGTAAACAATTTGCAGTTTAACAAAAGTAAAATGTACTCGGTGAAATGCTAGTCGTTATGTGAATAAGTCATGTGAAAGTTAATGTGAAATAGTGTGATATAAGGAATGCAGAACTGGAATTTGAGGAGTACAATGTGTACAGAAAGGATAGACAGGATAGGAAGGGAGGAGGGGTTATGTTATTAGTTAATGTAATTCTAGTATAGTCTTGTTTTAACCCTGTTAACCATTCAGCCATAGTGTTGTATATTAATGTATAACTTGAGTGGTCAATTAAGTCAGTATACACGTATGCGTGAAGTATAGTTCTAAAAGGAGCAATCAAATTTTGAATTTTGAGTGGAGAGCGAGAAGCGAAGTGTAAAGTCAACGATCTGTGGTATTTAATAGATTTGATAATAGAGAGCTATTAAGTGCTCGATAATTCCTATACTCTATTATATTATGAATCAACAGGGATTACCTTTATTTTAGATATAGGAAGCTTCTTTTCCAACTCGCTAATAATTCTTGGGGAAGGCAATATCAATTTTGCAAAACATGTGGGACATCTTCCCCACTGTCAGAACCGTAGTGTTCAGACCGTGCGGTCTCAACAATGAGCGCTCAAGACTTCTGTCTTCAAACACCATACCTCTGGCAGCAAGGAAACCATTATGTGGATTGGCATAAAATTAGATTAGATTTTTGAAGATCTAAACTGCTAAATAAATATGGACCGATTATTTCTTTTGGTCCTGTTGCTGGACTTTAGAGTTAAATTTAGGAGTCTAAAAAAATTGGATATGGGGGTGGGGTTTATTCTCTACATTCCTTAAATCGGACTAGAACTTTCGGGGCGTCATGTTCACAGGAATAGAGCAACTCACAATTAATCTGAAACTTTTGTCTTATGTTGTAGTGTTTCTTCTTCATGCATGCGTATATGTGACCAATCGTCGGACAATAGGAATGGTCTATGGATATTGATTGAAGTTTCATGTAGTTTCATCTCTAAGGTTTCCGCAATAAGTAGTTTGTGGTAGTTGTGTTGAATATTTATAATTTTTGTTTCATTAAAGCCGAATGAATGTCGTTCATTTATTGCATGGAACGAAAGTTTCGATGCATCTGAACGAAAGTTTCGACGCCCACACAGAAGCTTCGTGTTGTTTTGCTCAAAGCTGTGCCACTCCCATGGTTAGATCCTACATAAACATCATCGCAATTTTTGCATGGGATGCTGTATACTAGGTCATGCTGTGATTGGAATGTGGTAATTTGAAGGTCGATTTCTGAAGAATGTGTATAATTTGTTCATGGGTTTTGCTATGATTTTCATGTCGGTTCCCTTGCATATTTGGTTAAGTTTATTGTACCAGTACTCGACATATGGAATGGTGATGAAATGTATTTTGGTCTTGTCAGATTTTTGTGCAATGTTTGTTGCGAGGTTGTTGTTATTTATTTTATCACGGGCTATTGTTTTAACTTTGTTTATATAGGTTAGCGGGTAACCCCTATTTAAGAATCTTCTGGTTAATTCATTTATTTCAGTGGTTAGAGAAATCTGGGTGGAAGAATATTTAAAGGCGTTAAGAAATTGGGTCAGTATGACCGATTTTTTGTATGGTTGGGGATGATAACTGTGAAAATGCAAAAGCATCTCCTTATTAGTGGGTTTTCTATATATGCTGAAATTAAGTTTTTGGTCTAATCTGTGTATTATTATTATTATTATCATCAGCCATATGGTGCAAGGAAACCTGAGGCTTATGCTGCACCAGCCAAAAAAAAAAAAATTCTGAATTACCTTGAGAGAGAGAGAAAACAAGAGTCAGAAGTAGAAGGGAATCACCAAAGATGAGAAGAATGATGATATCCAGCTCAGGACCCTGGGTGTGCCAAGCCCACACTCACCAGATGTGAGCCCCTGGGGTGAATATGATAAAATTAAGGAAATTTATGGAGTGGGTTTCTGCTTCAATTTCTAATCTCTGATGGATGTTATTAAAAACCTGTAGAATATTGTTTATGGTCAAATGATCTGTGATAATTAGGATGTCATCCAGATATCTTCCGTAATATGTGATCTGTGGTATAAATGGATCAAGATGGATCTTTTCTAATTTGTCTAAGTATAGTTCGGCAATGAGTCCACTGATGTTTAGGCCCATTGGGAGACCGAAAATCTGTCTGTATATTTTTTCTTGAAAGAGAATGTAATTAGCATTTACTAATAGTTTTGTTAGTTCGAATATTCTGTCTTTGGGGAGTCTGGTGTTATTAATTTTTATGTTATCATTGTTTAAGTAGGCCTAGACTATGTCTAAGGCATAAGGTACATTTACATTAGTGTATAGTGAAATCACATCCAGTGAATATAACTTCATATCCTCCTTGATATGGAGATCTTTGAGGTTCATGAATAAAGCATCGTAGTTTTTTATGTTATATGTTAAGAGTTCTCAGAGTAGTTTTAGAATTGGGTAGATGAACATGGCTAAGGAAGCAAAAGCTGAATTCTTATATGACACGATTGGACATATTGGGTATCCTGTTTTGTGTAATTTTACTTGGCCGAATAAGGTTGGGATATTGTATGTGCAGGCTTTAATTTGTTTAAGTTGGGCCATAGTGATGTGGTCATCTTTCCTATAGGTGGTGAGCATTTTGTTATATTTGTTAACTAAGCTGTTGAACTCTGATGGTGCAACCTCTTCGTATGTCGTGTCTGAAATGATGGTGTTTAATTTATTTATATAGTCTCCATTATTGAGAATAACTACTGTATCACCTTTGTCGGCCTTTTGAATAATGATATCTCGGTTTTGTCTAAGTGTGTTTAAAGCTTTTACTCCTTCTCTATGTTGTTTTGATATTGAGGGGATAGTTTGGTTTATAATTCGATTAGTCTTTTGGATTAATACGTTTTTTTGAGGCAAATCTCTAAGAGCGAACTCAAGATCAATAATCATTTGTTTCTTGGGGGGGGGGGGAATCTTGGTGGTAAATTATAATTTAAACCTTTATTAATAGGGCTATTTGCTGAGAAGTTAGCGTAACAGATGAGTTCTTTACATTATCTGATGGATTAGGGTCGTTATGGGAACCAGTGTTTAAATAGACCCAGAAGTCATTAATATGTGGTAGATTTCTATTGAGAAAGGTGTGGGAATTTTTATCTGCGTTTTTGGTGTTTTGGTATGCACTCTGATTCTCAAAATGATTGTGTGACGAATGATGACCTCTGCTGTGTGGAAAACCCCTAAGGGCTTGTAATTTTAGGTTATGTCTATTCTCTAATGTGGTGGATTGGGCGTCGATTTTTTATTGAATGGCTTGCTATAGAGTATCCAAATCAAAACTGTTTAGGTGTTTTATAAAAATATTGTGATATTGTTGAATCTGTTTAAAATATATCTTTTTTAGATTAAATCGAGATTTCAAAGCTAGTTTTACACACTTAGACAAAACCGAGATATCATTATTCAAAAGGCCGACAAAGGCGATACAGTAGTTATTCTCAATAATGGAGACTATATAAATAAATTAAACACCATCATTTCAGACACAACGACATACGAAGAGGTTGCACCATAAGAGTTCAACAGCTTAGTTAACAAATATAACAAAATGCTCACCACCTATAGGAAAGATGACCACATCACTATGGCCCAACTTAAACAAATTAAAGCCGCACATACAATATCCCAACCTTATTCGGCCAAGTAAAATTACACAAAACAGGATACCCAATACGTGGAATCGTGTCATATAAGAATTCAGCTTTTGCTTCCTTAGCCATGTTCATCTACCCAATTCTAAAACAACTCCAAGAACTCCTAACATATAACATAAAAAACTACGATGCTTTATTCATGAACCTCAAAGATCTCCATATCAAGGAGGATATGAAGTTATATTCACCGGATGTGACTTCGCTATACACTAATGTAAATGTACCTTACGCCTTAGACATAGTCTAGGCCTACTTAAACGATGATAACATAAAAATTAATAACACCAGACTCCCCAAAGACAGAATATTCGAACTAACAAAACTATTAGTAAATGCTAATTACATTCTCTTTCAAGAAAAAATATACAGACAGATTTTCGGTCTCTCAATGGGCCTAAACATCAGTGGACTCATTGCCGAACTATACTTAGACAAATTAGAAAAGATCCATCTTGATCCATTTATACCACAGATCACATATTACGGAAGATATCTGGATGACATCCTAATTATCACAGATCATTTGACCATAAACAATATTCTACAGGTTTTTAATAACATCCATCAGAGATTAAAATTTGAATTAGAAATTGAAGCAGAAACCCACTCGATAAATTTCCTTAATTTTACCATACACAGATTAGACCAAAAACTAAATTTCAGCATATGCAGAAAACCCACTAATAAGGGGATGCTTTTCCATTTCCACAGTTATCAACCCCAACCATACAAAAAAATCGGTCATGCTGAACCAATTTCTTAACGCCTTTAAATATTCTTCCACCCAGATTTCTCTAACCACTGAAATAAATGAATTAACTAGAAGATTCTCAAATAGGGGTTACCCGCTAACCTATATAAACAAAGTTAAAATAATAGCCCGTGATAAAATAAATAACAACAACCTCGCAACAAACATTGCACAAAAATCTGACAAGACCAAAATACATTTCATCACCATTCCATATGTCGAGTACTGGTACAATAAACTTAACCAAATATGCAAGGGAACCGACATGAAAATCATAGCAAAACCCATGAACAAATTATACACATTCTTCAGAAATCGACCTTCAAATCACCACATTCCAATCACAGCATGACCTAGTATACAGCATCCCATGCAAAAATTGCAACGCTGTTTATGTAGGATCTAACCATGGGAGTGGCACAGCTTTGAGCAAAACAACATGAAGTTTCTGTGTGGGCAGGTCGTTCAAATGCATCGAAACATTCGTTCCACGCAATAAATGAACGACATTCATTCGGCTTTAATGAAACAAAAATTATAAATATTCAAAACAACTACCACAAACTACTTATTGCGGAAACCTTACAGATGAAACTTCAATCAATATCCGTAGACCATTCCTATTGTCCGACGATTGGTCACATATACGCATGCATGAAGAAGAAACACTACAACATAAGGCAAAAGTTTCGGATTAATTGTGAATTGCTCTATTCCTGTGAACATGATGCCCTGAAAAGTTCTAGTCCGACTTAAGGAATGTAGAGAATAAACCCCACCCCCATATCCAATTTTTTTAGACCCCTAAATTTAACTCTAAAGTCCAGCTACAGGGCCAAAAGAAATAATCGGTCCATATTTATTAAGCAGTTTAGACCTTCAAAAATCTAATTTTATGCCAATCCATGTAATGGTTTCCTTGCTGCCAGAGGTATGGTGTTTGAAGACAGAAGTCTTGAGCGCTCATTGTTGAGGCCGCACGGGCTGAACACTACGGTTCTGACAGTGGGAAAGATGTCCCACATGTTTTGCAAAATTGATATTGCCTTCCCCAAGAATTATTAGCGAGTTGGAAAAGAAGCTTCCTATATCTAAAATAAAGGTAATCCCTGTTGATTCATAATATAATAGAATATAGGAATTATCAAGCACTTAACAGCTCTCTATTATCAAAGTTATTAGCTAAGAAACACAAAATGCAAGGAAGTGAAGCCAGTCAACATCCCTGGACAGTGCAGTGTCGAGTTTGGTGTGATATTTGGATGGCACAAAATTGAGAGTAGTAGTGTGTTATAGGCCTAATGACTCCGATGATTATAATAAGAAACTGTACAGAGAAATAGAGCGGGCCAGTAAATCAGAGATTCTTATAATGGGGGATTTTAATTTCCCAGATATTGACTGGAATTTGTGGGTTGGTCACTCATACACTAGCAAGGCTTTTGTGGATTTATTGGATGATTGTTTTCTACATCAGAATGTTCGGGAGGCAACTAGAGGGAGTAATACTCTTGATCTGATTATCAGTAGTGATTCTTCATGCATTAAGAATCTGCAGATAAAGGAACCACTAGGTGGCAGTGATCGCAGTGTGCTGAAGTGGGATTTATTCAAAGAGGTAACTACCATTAGGGTTGTTACTGTTGTTGTTTGGTTTTTAGGAGCATTAGCAACTAAGGCCATATTGCTCCAGGAATATGCGGTGGTCATTCCCTGACCTTTCCGCATCCTCCATATTTGGTGGTGACGGGCTCGAACCCCGGTCTAATCAAGAAGCGTGTGCTACGCACTGCTGCTCCTTCCCACCTGGTTACAGAGGCGCCTTACCATTAGGGGTAAAAGGAATAGTTTTTGCTTTCGTAAAGGCGACTAGAGTGGTCTGAGACAGTATTTAAATTCTATACGGTGGGAACAACTGATATTACCAACAGCAAATTCAAAATGGAAAGTTTTCAAAGATTTAATCTTGAAAACTAGGCTTTACATACCAACTAAGAAATATTGTTCAAGGTTTATGCCTAAATGGATGTCATATGAACTAATGAGATACGGCAGAGAAGAAAAATGCATGGAATATATATAAATTAATGGGTGACATGGAGGCTTATGATAGATATAAGCTGGTCTGTAACCAAGTCACAAAGGAGATTAGGCAGGCAAAGGCAGATTATGAGAAATCTTTGGCAAAGGATGCAAAGAAAAACAGCAAAGAATTCTTTACCTATGTAAACTCTAGAAGGAAAGGGATGAATCAGATTGGTCCACTGGATATTGATGGTTCAACTGTTGATGATCCTGCACAGGTGGCTAACAAACTAAATGAGTAGTTTTCACCTACATTCACACATGAGGAGTTATTTAGGGATGGGAATGCCAGAGGTGAATTGAACTCTGGCAGTGAGCTAGATGATTTTTGTAATAACTGAGAGGAAAGTGGAGGAGAAATTGTTGAAGATAAACATATAAAAGGCAAGAGGAATGGATGGGATCTATCCAGTTATATTAAAGGAGACAGCAAAGGAAGTAAGCAAACCCTTAGCCATAATTATGAGAGCTTTTTTGGACTCAGGGGAGGTACCCATGGACTGGAGATGTGCAAATGTGACCCCAATTCACAAAGGAGAATCAAAGGGCGACAAAAGTAATTACAGACCTGTTAGTTTACCTTCTGTTCTAGGAAAATTAATGAATTCACTGGTAAAAGAAGCACTGCAGAATCATCTAGACAAGACTTCAGTTATAGCTCGGACACAGCATGGTTTTGTTAAGGGAAAGTCTTGCGTGACCAATTTGATTGGATACTATGATGTGGTCACAAAGGAACTGGATGCAGGGAATAACTTTGATATCATATATTTGGATCTTAGAATGGCTTTTGATACTGTCGCACATGGAAGACTGCTGAAGAAATTGGAGCAGTGTGTCATTGGAGGCAAACTGCTGCTACGGATAAACGGATGGTTGAGTGGAAGAAGACAGAGTGGTAATCAATGGTCACTGCTCATCGTGGACTAATGTTATTAGTGGAGTCCCGCAGAGTTCAGTGTTGGGTCCATTATTGTTTTCTGTATTTATAAATGACATTGATGATGGTATATCAAGCTTAAATGTCCAAGTTTGCAGACGATACGAAGATTGGCAGGGTTATTAAGGACACTAATGACAGTACGCTGCTGCAACAGGATCTAGAAAAGTTGAGCAGATGGGCCGAGAGGTGGCAAATGAAGTTGAACAATGACAAATGTAAAGTACTACATATGGGAAACAGTAACCCCAGAGTAATGTATCATCTCTGTGGTACTACACTGACAGTGGTAGAGAATGAAAAGTACCTGGAGATAATTGTGCAGGCAGATATGAAGTTTTCTGAGCAGTACAGATGGTCTGCAAGAGTAGCTCATGGTATGTTGTCAATGATATACAGAAATTTTTCTAGCAGGGATAAGGAGGTGATTATCCCATTATATAAGGCAATGGTCAGGCCACACCTTGAGTACTGTGTACAGGTCTGGAGGCCTCATTTTAAGAAGGATGTAGGGCTGTTGGAACGAGTACAGAGAAGGGCAACAAGATTAGTGATTGGAACAAAGGGTTGCTCTTACAAAGAAAGCCTTAAGTTTTGCAAATTACAGTGTCTGGAGACTAGGCACCTGCAAGGTGATCTGATAGAGGTGTATAAAGCCTTGAATGGTTTGAGCATGCTCAATGCCGATGGGATTCTTCCTATTGCTCAGAATAATCACCTGAGAGGGCATAAACTCAAATTGAGGAAAGACAGATGTAAGATAGATGTGCAGAAGTTTGCCTTTAGCCAGCGGGTAGTTGGTTGGTGGAACAGACTTCCATCCTTTGTTGTGGAAATTGATAGCCTAAATAAATTTAAGGCTAGGCTGGACAGGTATTTGGAATGAACGGAGGGGTGAAATGGAAGAGGGCTTTTTTTTTTTTTTTTTTGGCTGATGCTGCATAAGATTGCTTTCTTGCATCATGTGCCTCTACTAATGCTAATAATGCTAAGTCAGTCATTTGGCAATAAGATTAAGAGCATCCAACAACAAATGATTCTCACAAAGCATCATTGTTGTGTACTGAAAGCTGTAAGGAATCTAGATGACTGGTCTCTGCTGTCTCTTTGTGTGGGGCTTTGGTTTGGGAGAGGAGCATGCTCAGATCACTGTAGTTCAGAACTACAGGATATCTATTAAGTGTATGAGTGGGGAAGTATAGGTGAGTCAATGTCCAGATAGTCACCACTGGATGCCTGAATCCTCACCCATTTATTAATGGGTGGGGATTAAGGACTCTGTTTATGTCAACTATCAAAGATCACCAGCCTGGGATCATAACATATGGAATTAAACCCATTTATAATCTAAAGAAATTTTTCCTTTTTCTTTATTAACAAAAAAAGCCTTTATCACATGAAACTGAAGATTCTTCTATCTTACAAGAACAACACTGTCAAACATGGCATTCTCATGTGTACTATACAGATTTTACTATCACCACAGAATTCCAAAATTTGTGAGATTTAATAGAGATACTGTGGTATCCACAGCCAACTAGAAATGAGTCCACTGGGACTCATTGTTATAGATAAACAGTTATCTCAAAAATAGGTCACAGTTTGTTGATAATAATGAGCTGTTATATGCCCATATAATACTCTCTGGTGTCTCTCTCTCTCATTTCTTTGACTGAATTATGGGACCATCACTATTGCATATATGTATATTATATGCCTGTAATAACCAAACACGCATTGTTTAATCTGCATCAAGCATAGACAACTCTTTTACAAACGAGGAACTGGTGGAATTTTTAAAACTGCCTATGAGCCAGAACCCTAAATTACAACTGTTATAAAAAAATTAAAAAAAGTTAGAGAATATTTTATTATTGAAAACTCAACAAAACCAAAATAATTATTTATTTAAACCAGAACATATTATTACTAATTTACAAGGCCTAAAATTATTCAGATAGGCATGAAAATAGCAATTGATGGATAACAACGTATTCAGGTGGTACCAAGCTCATGCAGTTGATAATTAACAAGATCTGGAGGATAACTGCACAGTTCAACATGAAGTTTTTTGGGCAGAGGCTTCTAGGATTCTGTCAATAATATACCGCTATATAAAGCAATTAGCATTAGCAGTGGCAAATGATGCAAGGAAACAAGCTTACATAGCATCAGCCAAAAAAAAACCAAGATACCTCCCATTTCACCTATTCATTCACTACAGTAGTTTGTCTAGTCTTTCCTTGAATTTATTTAAATTATCAACTTACACAACAACAGATGAAAGTTTGTTCCAACAATTAACCACCTATTGGCTAAAGGCAAACATCCACACAACTATTCTGCAACTGTCCTTCCTTAATTTGAATTTGTGCCTCCTCGCGCGTGGGCGTGTGTGTGTGTGTGTGTGTGTGTGTGTGTGTGTGTGTGTGTGTGTGTGTGTGTGTGTGTGTGTGGTCTGAGCAAGAGGAGGAATCCATTCAAAGCCTTAAATACCTCAATCAGATCACCCTCAGGTGCCTAATCCTCCAAAATCTGCAATTTGCAGACCCGAAACTGATCACCTCACAGGTACCTAATCTCCAGAATCTTCAATTTGCAGAACCAAAGCCTTTCTTGGTAAAAGCACTTCTTTATCCACTCACCAATCTTGTTGCCCTTCTCTGTACTCGT
Source organism: Mastigoproctus giganteus (assembly GCF_048544385.1). Lineage (NCBI taxonomy): Eukaryota > Metazoa > Arthropoda > Arachnida > Uropygi > Thelyphonidae > Mastigoproctus > Mastigoproctus giganteus. Next base: position 73,612,454 of record NC_143583.1, read on the forward strand.
TTCAACAGCTCCACATCCTCCTGAAGTGTGGCCTCCAGACCTGTATGCAGTAGTCAATTTGTGGCCTGACCATTATAAATCCTTATAAAATGGGATAATCATATTTCTCCTTCTAGCAAAATTCCTGTATATCATTGACAAAACCAAATGAGCTGTCCTGGTAGCCTGTTTGCATTGCTCAGAGAACTTCATATCTGATGGCACAATTACCCCCAGGTCTTTTTCATTTTCCACTATCCCGAGTTTAGTACCACATGCTCAGGTATGTTACTCTGGGGTTACTGCTACCCAATATGCAGTACTTTGGGTTTTTTTTTTTTTTTTTAGGAAACCCCCAAACATGAGGTATTTAGAACCTATAGTACCGTGCACAGGTAAGAAGGTTGAGAAGATGAAAGAAGATACTTGTTAACATTAGATTTGAACTGCTGGAGATTGTAATTTTCAGGAAATATGTATGAAGGAAGGTTGTTCAAGAAAATGGAAGTTGAATGAATAAATGAGGAAGAGTTGGTTCTGTGAATTTGAAGTGGAACAGTAAAAGGTTGTTGACTAGTTGAGGCACTTGTTCAGAACAAGGAGAGAGGGGAAATTATAGAAGCCAATTAGGCAGAACAGTGCCAATGGAAAAATCTACAGAAAAGGCATGCAGCAGAAACAGAACACCTATGAGACAGAGAATGGAGAGTCTCTGTTAGAGGTAACTCATTAATTAACCTAACTGCCCTCTTTTGAATGGAATCTAGAATCCTGATAGAGCTAGCTATTCATTTTTTTTTTCCTTTTTCCTTTGGGCCCAACCTTGTCAGAAACCACTTTAATTTTTGCATTCACCAACCTTGCCTTGGTGAATGCAAAAATTAAAGGGTTACAGCATTTGAATAATCCCAAAACCTGTCACAGAGCTAGGTTAGAAAGCTGTGACCTTATATTATGCCAACACACCTCAATTTCAATATATTTATCAGGCTGAGAACTGAGGGACAAAAGAAAATAAGTTTACCAATGACCAATCCATTAAATACTAAAATATAGTGCTTGATTACTAGAAACTTCAATCAGAATGTTGGAACAAGTTTTATCTCATCAATCCCACTAACAAGGGAAAGGGAGGCCAAAATAAATGCCTAAAATAATGTATGAGTATAATATTACCTTTATATAAATTTTTATATTAAATTGTCATCTAGATCAGTGAAGTTTTTGATCATAATATATTTTATAAAAGATTCTTTCTGACTTACCATTTATTACAGGTGAAGTACACTTGATACCCTCCGGAGTATGTAAAGTTGAATTTCCACTATCAATATCAACACTAAGCCTCCCAGTACCATGAAAATCCTCAGGACTAGAATCCTCTTCTAGATGGAGGTCCTTGGTATTATACCTGGGAAAAGAAAGGCTCTGGCTGTTGCCAAGAACCAATGTAATGATACACCTAAGAGGATAAAACTATTATGTCTGATTCCTGGTTACAGAACTTAAATTATAGGTATCAGAGAAACAAATTTTTAGTTAAAAGCAAACTGATTTTTGAAAAAAAAAAATTGTTTTTTTTTTTTTTTTTTTTTTTTTCAAAAATAAAATGTTCCTAATAGTATATAGAGTTAAATTGAGAAGAATTTATCTCTTTCTCTAATGTGAACTGAATGCGGGGTTCAAAAACCACAAGGCTTTCAAGCATATAAGACTGTTCCCACCAAAATCATGCCTGGCCAGAATTGCAGAGACAAACGTTCTAACCAACAAAGTGTTAGTTTGGATGTGTTTAATACCTTATACGAATAATAATGCTCTCTCTTTATCTCCCTTAATATCTGACAATCTGCTGGCAACGTCATTAATTGTACATCCCTAGCACACCCACCTTACTGCAAAACGTGATCCACTTTCCCTAAAAACGAAATCTCTCAATATATATAAATCCTCTTAAACCAGCATGGACTGACTTGATTATTCTGTTCTGGAGCCCTTACTGGGGGGGGGGGGGGAGTAGAAGATGCATCACCTGGCAGGTCGCTATAAACCAGAGGCCCTGACTAGTTACCAGTTCTGTCTATCTCCAGCAAGTGCCCATTTCTCCAATGAGAGAAATTCATCTGGTAAAGCACAAAGTTTTAATTTGAGATTGGTACACTCCATAGATCAGGAACAAAGAAAAGAACTGTTACATGAGCTATGATTATGAACTAGATCAGCCTCTGAATATATGCCAGTCTAGACATGTGATGAACTTGCAACTCATATGGGAATTGGCAATGGACATTTACATCTGAGTTGTGGTATTCTCAGATAAAGTATTTATTGTGGCTCTTGTATCAATCACAATTAAGGCAAGAATTAAACCAACAAACTATTACAGTAATTAATCAGTAACCAAAACTTTACCTACTAATGAAATTAAAAAAATTCTACACTTATAAGACACTAAAAAGAATGTGACTTAATGGCACCAGTTTTAGAAAAGACAAGAATTAAATTTACAAAATATTACAGGAAATAAATTCACAAAATTAATGAAATTAAATTTATACAATTACAGAAAGAAAAGAAAATTACAAGCTATTTTTACAAATAGTGGAAAAATAAATATTTGTTTACTAAGCTCTAAAACCAATCTCCATTCAATCTTGAATGTAACCCTACATAAACTGCAGCCATTATCAACCCACTGCAGGATGGAAGCTTCCTCAACAATTCATGTTGAGGGGAAATGGACCATAATCTGCCACGCTGGTCCAGTGCGGATCGGCAAAAGGACTGTATTTAGTAGTCAGGGGCTTGAACCCCGGTCTACTCAAGGAGTGTGTACTACTGCACTCCCGCTCCTGACCACTCGGCTACAGAGACCAACCCTACATAGCTCACAGTCAAAATCTGATTTCTAAATTTATCCATTTTCACTATAGGTCCATTGTAAACGGCATAATACTGATGAGCCTGTTCAGGTTACTGATAAATTGGACAAATATTTTACATCACATTCACATAAGAAGTGTTTGGGGATAGGTATTCCAGAAATATACCAATTTAGAAACGGAAGCAAAATGCTTTTTGAGATAACTCAATGAAAAGCAGAACAAAAACTGTTAAGGTTAAAAAGTATGAGAGGTGTTCAATAAAGAATGATCATAATTTTTTTCGCAACATACCTTTATTAATCATCCGTATTTTGATGGTCCTTTTCATAGTAGTCCCCATTTGATGAAATGCATGTACTCCATTTCTGCCATTCATCAAAAGCATGGTGGAAGCCATTTCTTTATATGTATAAGAATCACCGCTGGTGTCTTTACAACTTCTTCTGATGACTGGAAATGTTTTCTTCACAGCTTTAACTTTGAAAATAAATAAATAAAAAAATCACAGGGGGCAAGGTAAGGGAGGGCTGTACGGTGGATGAGGAGCACATTTCACACTAATGCTCGTTAAATATTCGATGACAATATGAGCAACGTGGCATCTCACACTGTGGTGATACAGCATCCACTCATCTGGGTGCAGTTGTGGTCATTTGCAACAAATGTGATCCCACAAAGTGTGTAAGTATAGTTCTGCAGTAAGGTCCCATAACAGTTGTATGACATGGCACAACATGCTGGTAAACCATTCCTGCAGAAGTCACAACTTTTGCCTTTTTTGGTGTTGGGAATGACAGACTTTCAAACAGAGCTTTCTTACTTATCTCTCGGTCAAAATGATGAATGAGTCTCATCCACGTTATCACCTTGTGCAGAAATTCACCATCTTCAAGTAACCATCTTTTGCAGTTCCTAATAAACCCCATGTGAACTCAATGCTGTTCAGATGTGAATAGTCTTGGAACCCAGTGTGCACAAACATGTATCATATGCAAATGGTCAGGGAGAACAGAATACTGTGCACACTTCCTACTGATATTCTTAATATCTCTGCCAGTTGCCTTAAAGTTATACAAGTCTTCTCTCATGATTACAGAAGCAATGTTTATGGTTTCTGTAGTGGCAGCAGGGGTTGGAGCTCAATGACTACTGATTTTTGTAATTAAATCGCCTCCATCTTTAAATATTCTAAACCACCTGAGAGCTGTCCTATATGGAAACATATTTTTACCATAAGTCGCTTTTAACATTTCGTATGCGTCAGCTGATATTTTCTTGAGATGGAAATAAAATTTAAGATCAGCATGCTGTTCCTCGCATGGTACATCCATTATTACACAGGCAAAACTGAACAGGTATAAGAACAACCAAGGTCAGACCATGCGTACAAGTCAACTGCACAGCTGCTATGTAATGCATCTTGGTTTGGTCTTAAATTCCATAGCTTTGCTAGAAATAGCAAGCAGTACAGATGTTCATGAAAAATTATAATCAAGTGTTATTAAGCAGCTCTTGTAAATAAGGCACCTGAGATTGACAGAATTTAACCAAGTATAAAAGAAGCAGAAAAAGAAGTAAATCAACCAATGGTCATAATTATGAGAGTATTCTGGATTCAGGGGAGTTTCCTACAGATCGGAGATGGACAAATGTCTCCTCTATTCATAAAAGGGATCAAAGAGAGTCATTATAGACCTGTAAGCTTAATTTCTGTTCAAAGAAAAATAATGGAATCAGTGGTCAGAGAAGTAATGCAGGGTCATAGCATGGATCTGATAAGGGAAGATCTTATCAGACAAATCTGATTAGCTACAGTGATGCAGTAAAAAAGGAGCTGGATGCAAAAAATCCATTTTGATATTGTTTATACTTAGATTTCAAGTAGTTCTGGTTCTGATATGGTTGGTATTACTATTAGTAGTAGAAAATGATTCATGAAAGCAAGTACAGAGTTGTTAAAATTAAAGTATCCCTATGTAGAGGGCTCTGGAGTGAGTTCTAAGGCTCATACTGAAGAGAAATTTGGAAAACAGGTACAATAAAGAATGCGCTTCCCATTTATTGGGGAAAAAAATTAGTTACAAAATTTGTCACTGTATGGCGCGTAACTATCTTAGTTACGATTATGCAAATAACTTATGTTACTTGTATAATCGTAAGTTATTGCCACAGCACCACTACTTAGTTCTACTGTACTGTATAAAAGCAAAGCAGTCTCTTCAAAATCATACAATAGATGTTTGCCTGCACTACAACAGCAATGCCAACAACGTTGCAGGAAAAGGTGCTATTAGTGAAGCTATACTATCAGAACAGCAACAATACAGCTATGGCTATCAGAGAATTCTGGCATCAGAAGCGCATAAGGCGTGGACTGTTTGTGCTGTCCGCAAAATGATTGCGAAATTTGAAGCGACAGGACATCTTGGTGTTCAACCAGGTAGAGGTCGAAAATGAGTGGACTTCTCTCGTGTTGATAATGTGGCTATGGCTGTCATGGATTTATCAAATCAATCTCCATGTGATAGTGCAAGTGTGCCAGTTGTTTCTCGTGAAGTGGACATGCCGTATTCCACTGTACGGCTAGTAATGCATCAAGTGTTACACTACTATCCTTACAAGATGCACATGCTACAACAGCTAAAGCATGGTGATGCAGATATCCATTTCACATACGCATTTCAGTTTCTGGCCGAATGACAGTGGATATCACTTGACCATGGACCATTCTTTGGAGTGATGAAGCCCACTTCTGCTTAAATGGACAAGTGAATATGCACAACTGTTGCATTTGGGCAACAGAAAACCCTCAAGTTATCCTAAAGGTCCCGTTGCATTCTCCAAAAGTGACAGTGTGGTGTGGATTTATGACCACATTCATGATTGGGCCATATTTTTTTTAACAGGTAACACCGACTGGACTCCACACATGTTCCGTCACTGTACAGCAATATTATGAAATGTTGGCAAATTTTGCAATACCAGAGTTGCAACAACGTGGGTGCCTTCAGGATACCATATTCATGCAAGATGGTGCACCACCCCACATCCACCGTTGTGTCCAAAGATTGCTAAGGCAACACGTTACAGACGAACTGGTCATCAGTCATTGTTTCCAGACATCTTGGCCACCCTGATCACCGGACCTCACCCCATGCGACTTCTGGTTGTGGGGTTTTTTTTGAAGAACCAGGTGTATCGGGAAGGATGTCAAACTCTGGCAGATCTGAAGGACAGCATTAGACATCACGTGCTGGCTATTCCAGTTGACATGTTATGTTCTGCTGTAGAAAATGCTGTTCTTCAAATGGAAACTACTGTTGACCAAAATGGAGGACACATTGAACAATTGTAGTGCTGTTCAAGTGATTTGTATTGGATGTCAGTGCCATATAGTGACAAATTTTGTAACTATTTCTTTTTTTTTTTTCAATAAATGTCGAGCGCATTCTTTATTGTACCTGTTGTCCAAATTTCTCTTCAGTACAAGCCTTAGAACTCGCTCCAGAGCTCTCTACATAGGGATACTTTAATTTTAACAACCCTGTATATAAAGCATGAGCCAAAAAAAAGTAAATAAAAATGCTCTCCATATCACCTGCCCATCACATCTAATAGTTTGTCTAGTTCTTCCTTGAATTTATTCAAATTACCCACTTCTACACCACCAGATGAAGTTTGTTCCAACAATCAACTACACGCAGGCTGAAAGCAAACTTCTATTCTGCAACCATCTGTCCTCACTTTGATTTATGTTCCATCATGTGTGTAGTCTCAGCAAGAGGAAGGATTCCATTGACTGAGTTTGCTCATCAATTCAAATCCTTAGACACCTTAATAAGATTTCCTTGCAGGTGCTAGTCTCCAGACGATGCAATTTACAGAACTGAATACCTTTCCTGGCAAGAGAGCCATTTTGTTCCCTTCGCTAATTTCTGTTGTTGTTGTTATTTGGTTTTTAGGAGCATTAACAACTAAGGCCATATTGCTCCGGGGATATGCGGTGGTCATTCCCTGACCTTCCCGCATCCTCCGTATTTGGTGGTCATGGGCCCGAATCCCGGTCTAATGAAGAAGTGTGTGCTACGCACTGCTGCTCCTGCCCACCTGGCTACGGAGGCACCACTAATCTCTGAGAAAAGCCTCAAAGGCATTCTCCTTCATAATGAAAACAAGTATGCATACATTCCTGTAGCCCATTCAGCACACTTAAAAGAAAACTACAAAAAGTTAAGCTTCTTTTTGAAAAAATTCAGTACAAGGTTCATAGATGGTTAGTATATAGAGATTTTAAAGCTGTTGATCTAGTAGTCAGCCAACAACCTGATTACACAAATAAGCCCAGTTTTCTGGGAGAGTGGGATAGTCAAGCAAGAAGTGAACACTGGGCATGGGAAGTGTGAACAATATTTTAGTTCAAAGATCATTAAAGATGAGTTGCTAGTAGAGTGTAACAAAGTACTGATACAAACAGAGTACTATGCATATAAAGCTAGGTTTAATGAAACAGTTCATCCAAAGTGTGAATAAAGAAGGAAATTGTTTTCAAAAAATTCAAAAATCAAATCAATAAGCTACTACTAGACTCTGAATTTGAAGAATCCACAAACCAAACTGAAAGAGAAGCTTGGACTGGCTTTAAAAATGTGGTACACAAATTTTTGAAAAACATAAACATCCAGATTGAGGTGATTATGAGTGACATGCTGGAGACGTCCAGAAAACTAGGCTGCAATATGAGTATTAAGATACACTTTGTGCACTCTCATCTCAACAATTTCCCAGAAAATTTAAGCAGTTTAAATGAAGGGCAGGGGAAAAGATTCTATCAGGATATAAAGAAGTTAGGAAAAAAAAGTATCAATGGGGATGGAATGTCAATATGATGACTGAATACTGCTGGATGCTAAAAAAAAAGGAACAACCACCAGTTCCTAGCTGCCTGAGAAAGTCAAAAAGGCACATATTTAACCCAGTCTAATGAAATAAGAAATCCAGTTTTCAGCCACTTATATTTGGCAGGATGATGCAATCTTTGATATTTCTGTTTTTACATTTTTTTTTATTTGTATTTTTATATAAAAATAACTTATCTGTAAAAGCTGTAAAAATTAAAAAAAAAAAAAAAAAAGCAACAATATTTTAATCTTTCTTATTTGTAAAAATTTCTGATGTGATAGAGCAATATCAAGTACACTCAGTTCTGCTATAACACAGTACATGTGTTCCTAAAAATCTCCACATTATGGTATTTTGTGTATTAAAAACAACAGGGCTTATGGGAAAAATAGGGATAGGAGCAGAGCACTCCAAATGAAAATGTTCAGTCTGATAAGTAAAGAATTTAAAAAATTTTTTTTTAATTTTTCTTAAGAGCAAATAATATCAACCACAGTCAGTTCTGCTATGACATGGTACATGTGTTCCTAAAAATCTCCACGTTGGATGAAGGAAATGGGAAAGGTTTTTTTTTTTTTTTTTTTTAGCTGATGCTAATAAAGCTTGCTTTCTTGCATCATATACCTCTACTAATGCTAAGTAAAACACTAAAAAAAGTTAGAAACCCAATAAAATTGCTAACACGTTTAAACATCTTAAACTTCTAATAAATAAATAAATATTACAGTAAATATAGCACTTTACCTTGACAAGATACCTTGCATTGTTCGGAGATATGTACGCTTACGTATTTAGCTTAATTGATACTGTAATATATGCATATTATTCATATTTCTGTTCACTTACAATTTTTTTTTTTGGATTGCAAAATTTAAAACAGTAAAAAAAAAAAAAAAACAGCAATCAATAACGACGAATATGGCACGCACAAATCACACAAGTGAGATATGGAGTAACGAGTTTACGAAGCTTAAAAAATAAGAATGAAGAGAAGATTCTGAAAATTTGTTTAAGTTTTTTATATGATTGAAGATTTTATGGAAGGGGAAATGCATCTGGCCATAATAACATAAAAATCCACAGAATTTCAGGGCGCCTCCATAGCCAGGTGGGAAGGAGCAGCAGTGCCTAGCACACGCTTCTTGATTAGAAGGTTTTCAAGCCCGCCACTACCAAATACGGAGGATGCGGAAAGGTCAGGGAATAATCACCGCATATCCTGGAGCAATATGGCCTTAGTTGCTAATGCTCCTAAAAACCAAACAAACAAACAAACGACAGAATTTCAGCTATTGATATTATCACAAATGCAATAAAATTGAGTTTATTACTGGTTCATAATAGATTGCACTAACAGAAAAGCCATAAACCAGGAACTGCAAATTGTTTTTACTGTTTTATGGTAGTGACCTCCAGAAATGTGCTCCTCAGCTCACGCTATCATGCTTCATGAAATTTCTGTTCAAACTGAAAAACATGAGTGGGCCTACAATACACCTGTTACCTTGTGAATACAGCGAATGACAACAGTGTGTCCCTGACCATTACAACTATAGTAAATGGGAAATACAGCTCTCACACATTTGACATTTTTTAAGCATTGTAAACTTGTATGTATTGCAATGCAGGTTGCTCCGTTCAGCTTGGTGTGCCGGATTTTGCGTTCACATGGTGTTTGCTTGCAGATGAAATTGTGTGCGGGCCAACACGAAAATCGCATTATACTTGCATTGTTCCCTAATATATCAGTCGCACTGAAGCAAATTCGCATTGCTAAAATGAGTGTTATAGTGGGAACTGACTGTAACTATTGAAAATTTTATTAAAAATGTAGTTTGATTACTGATCAGCTGTAAAACATCAGAGAACTTTTCTTAAATGCATACCAATGTTATCAAAGTTTCTAGACACACTGGGCATTCTCTCTCTCTCTCTCTCTCTCTCTCTCTCTCTCTCTCTCTCTCTCTCTCTCTCTCTCTCTCTCTCTCTCTCCACACAAGCACTTTAATATGTAGCTCTAGTATATTAAAAAGTTTATTGAATGATTGATATGCTGGAGAGAGAGAGATGCTGCTTTTTTTTTGCATAGATTACAAAATATATACACTCCTCCTTTTATCTGTCTATATATATACTTTGTATATATACAGGGTGTCCATAAATGATGTTTCTGATTTTGATATTTTTGATCAATTCAATAAGTTTTATGAGGGTACATAAAGTCATTGGTAAAGTTCAATGTGGACACCCTGAGTAACTCAAACAATAGCTTAGAAATATTCAACCTCTGGCCACATGCTGTGCTTCAATTTTATGATCAATTTTACCAAAGGCCTCTATGATCTGTGCCTTCAGCTCCTGCAGTGTCGTTGGTAGTGGACGGATGTACACATTGTCCTTCACATAACCCCACTAAAAGAAATCCATTGGCATCACATTAGGATTCATGAAATGCTAACACATAAAATGCTTTCTGTCCTGTCCTGTCCAGTCGCCATTTTGCCATTCGGATGAATGTAGTGCTGCATAGCAGGTAGAATGCAAAAACTGGCAGTCAAGTGCCAATTTTAATAAAACTTATTGAATTGATCTTTCAGCTGGTATGTGTTTCATGAGTATAGATTGAAGTAATTCTGAATTAAAAAATATCAAAATCAGAAACATTATTTACGGACACCCTGTATATATATATATAATTTTATATATCAAGATCCATAACTATTTTGGTGGCAAAAATGAAACTCCAGTACTTTTTTTTTATATGTGAGAAATTAAATATTCTCACTACCTTATATTGTAAATTCCTTAAGAATAGTTAATTTTTTCTTTCAGTCCTCCAATTCAAAATTATTTTTTCTCTAAATCATACTCATTTTCATTAACTCTTAAACTGGATCTATACACAGTGACTGAAAATTATGCATTTTGCATTGTTAGCAATTTTTTTTTTTAAACAGCATAAATACATGAATTCTCTGCGATTCAAGTGGCAATTCTTGGAGAAGTGAACAGAAATAATTAATTTAAAGATGCCATATAACATTATCATATGCAGTACACAATAGAAAATTTTCATTGTGGCTCAATTCAACTGGGTTGTAACCAGTGCTTTTTTTGTAAAAAAATAGGTGACGGTTGTTCTTTGCTATCGGGAAAAATTGAAAATTAAAAGGACATGAAAAGTACAGTACTCTAAAAAAATATTTCCTGATATTGTTGCTTTAGTAGTAATGTTTTTGGAATAAGAAAAACAAATTAAGTATATTAACATACAGTTAATATACTTAATTTGTATATAATATACTTGAATAATAAATTTATTAAGCATAAACTTATTATTCAAGTATTAGTAAAATAATAACAAGTTTAATAAAATAATTAAAACTGAAAAAACGAAAAAAATCAAAAACTTACCGGTACATTAGAGTAAAATATAAATAATTAAATAATCAATTTAACACAATTCAAATCGATTTAAAACAATTAAAAATCAAATTAACTCAATTAAAAGAATCTAACAAAAATATTCAAAACGATTTTCCTTCCTTCCTTAAGGAAGAGAGGGCCAGTAAATCAGAGTGTCTTATATAATGGGGGATTTTAATTTCCCAGACATTGACTGGAATTTGTGGGTTGGTCACTCACACACTAGCAAGGCTTTTGTGGATTTATTGGATGATTGTTTTCTACAGCAGCATGTTCGGGAGGCAACTAGAGGGAGTAATACTCTTGATCTGATTATCAGTGGTGATTCTTCATGCATTAAGAATCTGCAGATAAAGAAACCACTAGGTGGCACTAATCACAGTGTGCTGAAGTGGGATTTACTCAAAGAGGTTGAAGGCAGCATGTTCAGGAGGCAACTAGAGGGAGCAATACTCTTGATCTGATTATAAGTGGTGATTCATCATGCATTAAGAATCTGCAGAAAAAGAAACCACTAGGTGGCAGTGATCACAGTGTGCTGAAGTGGAATTTACTCAAAGAGGTAACTACCATCAGGGGTAAAGGGAAGGGGAGGGCATTCCTAAGGTATGTTGTGCAGGATGCCAACTGAAATTTTCCAACCCCTCTTTTAAAATTTTCTTCAATATGTGTATGTAAGTTTCAGGTGCCCCTTGAACATTGCTGCCTGGGTGCAATGCACTCCTTGCTTCCTCAGGACGGCCTGCCTTTGGGGAAGGGCTTTTGCTTTCATAAAAGTAGCTACGGTGGCCTGAGACAGTATTTAAATTCTATACGATGGGACCAACTGATGAGGTTACCAACAGCAAATTCAAAATGGGAAGCATTCAAAGATGTAAGATGAAATAATGAGACGTGGCACAGAAGAAAAATGCATGGGATACATATAAATTAAGAGGTCACGTGGAAGCCTATGAGATATAGGCTGGTCTGTAACCAATCTCATAGGAGGTTAGGCAGGCAAAGGCAGATTACGAGAAATCTTTGACAAAGGATGCAAAGAAAAACAGCAAAGAGTTCTTTACTTATGTAAACTCTAGAAGGAAGGGGATGAATCAGATTGGTCCACTTGATATCGATGGTTTAACTGTTGATGATCCTGCTCTGGTAGCTAACAAACTAAATGAATATTTTGCATTTACATTCACACATGAGGAGTTATTCAGGAAGGGGAATGCCAGAGATGTAGTAAGGTAGACAATCTTGTAATAACTGAGAGTAAATAAAGGACTCAAGATAAATGGAGATTACCTGAACCACTTACAATTTTCAGATAATATCATTCTCTTTGCCAATGATCTGGAAGAATTGTAACATGAGAGCAAGAAGTTCAGTTTTAAGATTAATAACAAAAAAACACAGGTTATGTTCAACAAATTTACTAGATCAAAGAAAATCATGGTCAATGAACAAGAACTAGAAGTGGAAAGATATGTTTACCTTGGACATGAAATTTCAATAGATGGAAACATCATAATGGAAATTGAATGGTGCATAAAATTGGGATGGCAAACATTTGAAAAGCTTATTATAGTTTTCGAGACAAACTTACCACTGTCTCAAATGAAAAGTTTTTGATCAATGTATCCTTCTTGCCCTAACATATGGTTGCCAAAGATAGTATAGAACTGAATTCTGAACATAACCAAAAGAGACTGAAAAACATGCATGGATTCACCAACAAACCAAGATCTGTGACATCATTGAAAGAACAAAGCTTTTAAAATGGAAATGGGCATGTCATATATCAAGAACTAACAACAGATGGACCAAATGAATTTTGTAATGAACACCCCTTGAATCCAGATATCCAAGGAAAAAGACCAAGGATGAGCTGGATCAATGAAATTGTGAAATTTGATTGTGTTCAACAGAATGGCAACAGAAAGCACAAGACTATAGTTCCTGGAAATGTGTTGAGGAGGCCTTCATTCTGCAGTGAATCAACAATGGCTGAAGAAAATGATGATGATGATGGTATATATGTCTATGTGCATGCCACGAATGGGACTACCAATTAGTACACCATATGGAATGGTCACTAAAGCATGATGAGTGTTGCTACCAGTAACTTTTGGCATAATAATATGCAAATAAAAATGTGATATTCATTGAATATCACATTAGTTATATTTAATGAATTAATTATATCACAATTATTCATTATATCACAAAATAATATTTAACTATTTATTATGGATATGTAAATTTATATCCAGATTAAAATATGATTGATTATTGCATAAAAAGTAGTATTTTACTATATGATATATGAAAGCTCACTGTTTTATTTTATAAAGAAATTGTAAAATTGATCAAAAATAATGGCATCTCATTGATCTGTCTTAACATCATAAATAAATGCAATGCCATGTTTTCAATCTTAATAAAGAGGTAATAGATATACACTTAAGCTCATAAAAGAGATCCTGTAAACAGCCTGATACGTATATAAGCAGGCATATATTTAATATACACAATTTTATATATATATATATATATATATATATATATATATATATTTATTTATAATTATTGATAAAAAAGTAAAGAAAGAAAGTTAAAAACGACAATAACTGTAACTAATATGTAAATAATATTTATGAGTCAATGCAGTTGCAAGCAATCATGCAATACACCCATAATGTCTATAATATTAAGGATAATATAAAGAACCATTAGAATAAGCAAATCAATCCAATAATAATATCATCAGGGACCTAAGAAAACGCAAAGAAAAAAAAAAAAAATTATTATCGCTTTTTACCGACAATCTAGATGACTTCAACTGGGGCCAACCACCCAGAATGAAAGCAAAAAACGACAAGAGGTTCTCTGTTTCTGTGATGATCAATATATGTTAAGTAATTTAAATCTAAACCAAATATAAACCAGTATAGGCCGAATGTAAATCGAATATAAATAAATCAAAAGATGATAATAAAAGTTAAGAAAATTTAGAAATATTAGAATCAAAGGTAAGAAATATAAGTAAAATATAAATGTAAGCATATATTAATTATCGTTGACCCGACAGAGAACGTAATTTAATGATTAAAATAAGATTAAATATATAATGCATACTACATATTGACCGTATCTAGGACATAATGTAATAGTCGTCAAAATAATATGTGGTGCCCCCTAATGTGATGGATATGGTAAAAATAAATAATTAAATTAACGCATAGAGAAACATGCAGATAGTAAGAAGAAAAACTAAAGGAGTAGGAATAATAGAACCTGAACTCCACAAAGGCGAAAAATAGTGGTATAGATAAGAAATAGTTTCTCCTACATCCTCGGATTGCCCTAATAATTTCGGAGAAATAAAAATAAAGAGTGTAGGACAGTTTAAAGACATTACAAGATATAAGTTGTGGCTCGGGTATGCCCGGGATCGCAAACCCGTTCCTATAGTAGGACCCTGAGCTGAATTTGCATGTTATCTCAGCATGAACTTAAGTAAATTTAAATGAATTTAACTATATATTAACTATATATTAAAAAAAAAAAAAAAAAAAAAAAAATGATACACTGTAATTTGCAAGCCGGTGGGTACAAGTTTTCTACGCCGTAAGACACCAAGAATGCAAAGTGTATCCTATTTACATATATACATGGCACTAAATATAACGATTATATTGAAAATTATATTAAAACAATAGGTTCAGAAAACAAATTTTTGAAATTAATTATGTTTATCGCTTTCCTGAAATGATATTTCAGGTAAGAGATAGGGAAATTATTATTGATCAACCTGCCGTACAATGCTGTTAAGCCCGCTGAACAATTTTTATTACTATTGCAGATATAAGCAATCCTTAGACATTGCGATAAAATTATATTAGCATGCACTGATTTTGATATATTAGATTTCCAGTTTGTAAGGCTGACTACGTTAAAATTAAATGCATCTCTTTTATTATATATGTTTACGTCTATATTATTATTATGAAATATTTCTATATGAAGATCCAGATAATTTGCTATAGTATCGGAACTATTAGTTTTTTCTAATACAAGTTCTACTGGATATAATTTACTGTAATCCTGGACAAAATGTGGACAATTAAAAACACATATATCATCTACGTATCTATATATAAGTAGGTTATCTTGGAATTCTCTTTCTGTATAATGTAGATAAAGGTTTGCGATTATGCTTGATGCTGGACTTCCCATAGGGGTGCCAGTCACTTGTAGGTATAACGATGTTCCGTCACATACATAATTATTAAAGATGCATAATTTTATTAGAGAATCCCAATAGGTTAAATCAACGTTTATAGCATTTTTATTTTCTAAATATAGTTTCTGGAGGACGACTTTTAAGTTATCAAGATTAATGCTCGTAAATAGACTGTTAAAGTCAAATGTTTGTATTTGATGAATATTGTTATTTTTTTAGAGCATTTATAATAGGTAAGTTATTATTTATTATAATAGTTTTATTTAAGTTATTTAATATAATTTTAAGTAACTTTTCTAACGTTTTTCCGGGAAATTTAGCATAACTATCTCTTCATGATGTTATGAATCTAAAAGCAATCGGTGTTTTATGAAATTTGGGTATGCCATATATAAATGGATATTTTAGGTTATTATACTTTAACTTTAATTTTTTATGCAATGCAATTAATTAAACAGATAACATCTTCCTCTAATATAATAATCAAAAAATTAATTGCATTGCATAAAAAATTAAAGTTAAAGTATAATAACCTAAAATATCCATTTATATATGGCATATCCAAATTTCATAAAACACCGACTGCTTTTAGATTCATAACATCATGTAGAGATAGTTATGCTAAATTTCCCGGAAAAACGTTAGAAAAGTTACTTAAAATTATATTAAATAACTTAAATAAAACTATTATAATAAATAATAACTTACCTATTATAAATGCTCTAAAAAATAACAATATTCATCAAATGCAAACATTTGACTTTAACAGTCTATTTACGAGCATTAATCTTGATAACTTAAAAGTCGTCCTCCAGAAACTATATTTAGAAAATAAAAATGCATCTTTAATAATTATGTATACGACGGAACATTGTTATACCTACAAGTGACTGGCACCCCTATGGGAAGTCCAGCATCAAGCATAATCGCAAACCTTTATCTACATTATACAGAAAGAGAATTCCAAGATAACCTACTTATATATAGATACATAGATGATATATGTGTTTTTAATTGTCCACATTTTGTCCAGGATTACAGTAAATTATATCCAGTAGAACTTGTATTGGAAAAAACTAATAGTTCCGATACTATAGCAAATTATCTGGATCTTCACATAGAAATATTCCATAATAATAATATAGACGTAAACATATATAATAAAAGAGATGCATTTAATTTTAACGTAGTCAGCCTTACAAACTGGAAATCTAATACATCAAAATCAGTGCATGCTAATATAATTTTATCGCAATGTCTAAGGATTGCTTATATCTGCAATAGTAATAAAAATTGTTCAGCGGGCTTAACAGCGTTGTACGGCAGGTTGTTCAATAATAATTTCCCTATCGCTTACCTGAAATATCATTTCAGGAAAGCGATAAACATAATTAATTTCAAAAATTTGTTTTCTGAACCTATTGTTTTAATATAATTTTCAATATAATCGTTATATTTAGTGCCACGTATATATGTAAATAGGATATACTTTGCATTCTTGGTGTCTTACGGCGTAGAAAACTTGTACCCACCGGCTTGCAAATTACAGTGTATCATTTGTTTTTTTTTTTTTTTTTAATATATAGTTAATACAGTAAACCCCCGCTATTCGCGGGGGTTACGTTCCTGAGAAATGTCGCGAATACCGAAAACGCGAATACTGAGTTATGGCTCCCATAGTAATAAAGGGGTTCCGCTCCAAAGTATGAAATATATCAGAAAAATTAGTCTAAAATTTTGTCTGTGTATGTATTATATGTACCTTCATAATATATGACTATGTATATAGACAGTAGATACTGAAATGCAAGCATATGGCATCGAAATGAAAATAAGAAACAATTTAATATTAAATGTAATATTTATTAGAAATTTCAAACAAATCTTTCAAACCAGCGCCTTTGCTTGCTAGCAAAAAAAAACATCCCGCCAGTGCTATCACCAGTTTCGCTAAAGTGTTGATAAAGGAGTTTGGCCTTTTCGCGAATGATGAGTGAACTTAACGGAATTTTATTTTGAATTCGGTCTTCTATCCACAGATTTAAAGTTTTTTCCATTTTTTCTAATTTAACATCATGAGTTACAGAGCAAATTTTTGAAACAATTAGCGCATTTTCACGGACACTACGGCAGATTTTTTCTTCCGATTTTTTGATTGATCGTACCGTTGACTCATTGATTTTATAATGTTTTGCCACTGAGGAAACACTTTCACCATTAGAAATTTTATTTAACTCAATTTTATTCGCTAATGTCATCACCTTCTTTGATATTTTCACATTTCTCTTGTTATTCGTAGACATATTTTTGTATGGGTTAGAAAGAACTTATCCACAATAAAGTCACTTTCTTCCGTTAACACACTCGAAAAAGTCTGTTTTACACTGCAAAACGGTAGATTTATCATTTTTGTAAGCATATCAATTTATAAATTGATAAATTTATAAACATATAAATTAAAAGCAAAAGACGAAACCTTCCATGACAAACGCATAACACATACTGTACTGAACAAGGATTAGCGAGAAACATTCACGCTCGCGATTTTGTCACCCCTCTCCCCCCACCCACTGAGCGCTGTTTTGACCGGGAAAGATAATTTTAGCCATGCCCATGTTTTTATGGCGGAAAATATTCACGGCGCTTTAAAATTCACATTTTTTTAGGTTTCATTTTATATTAAATCGGTGATCGCGAATACCCGAAACCGCGAATACAGATACCGCGAATACAGATACCGCGAATAGCGGGGGTTTACTGTATATAGTTAAATTCATTTAAATTTACTTAAGTTCACGCTGAGATAACATGCAAATTCAACTCAGGGTCCTACTATAGGAACGGGTTTGCGATCCCGGGCATACCCGAGCCACAACTTATATCTTGTAATGTCTTTAAACTGTCCTACACTCTTTATTTTTATTTCTCCGAAATTATTAGGGCAATCCGAGGACGTAGGAGAAACTATTTCTTATCTATACCACTATTTTTCGCCTTTGTGGAGTTCAGGTTCTATTATTCCTATTCCTTTAGTTTTTCTTCTTACTATCTGCATGTTTCTCTATGCGTTAATTTAATTATTTATTTTTACCGTATCCATCACATAGGGGGCACCACATATTATTTTGACGACTATTACATTATGTCCTAGATACAGTCAATATGTAGTATGTATTATATATTTAATCTTATTTTAATCATTAAATTACGTTCTCTGTCGGGTCAACGATGATTAATATATGCTTACATTTATATTTTACTTATATTTCTTACCTTTGATTCTAATATTTCTAAATTTTCTTAACTTTTATTATCATCTTTCGATTTATTTATATTCGATTTACATTCGGCCTATACTGGTTTATATTTGGTTTAGATTTAAATTACTTAGCATATATTGATCATCACAGAAACAGAGAACCTCTTGTTGTTTTTTGCCTTCATTCTGGGTGGTTGGCCCCAGCTGAAGTCATCTAGATTGTCGGTAAAAAGCGATAATAATTTTTTTTTTTTTTTTTTTCTTTGCGTTTTCTTAGGTCCCTGAAGGTATTATTATTGGATTGATTTGCTTATTCTAATGGTTCTTTATATTATCCTTAATATTATATATATATATATATATATCACTATTAATGATATACAAGGATAAATCTGTATTATATGAAAAAACTTTTTCCTGCTGTTCTTACTGCTTACCTCAAACATGGCTTTAGTTTTCCTCCAGATGCATTAATTTCTAAATACAAGTTTTTTGATACTGGATGAAGAAGAAATGGTTTAATATCATTACTGTGTGCACTATCATCACCATTTTTCCACTCATCACATTCTTGCAATTCTTGTGCTAAGGATACTGCCCTCTGTAACTGACATAACCTGCCTAATGCTTAAATGAAAAGGAAAATAATTTCATCATCTCTTTAAATGACACCACACAGAATTTTAAGAACTGGCAAAACCTGCTGTGAAAATCTTATTCATTTAGTAAAGATCACAGAGATATATATATATATATATATATTCAAGTTTCAAATTATTTTAAGCATTGATATAACTGAAACTGCTAGCTAAAAGCCAGTCTATGTCAGTGAAAGAATCAAAGTCTCCCTAAGACAGTAATGCAATGTAGAAATGTTAGTAAATTAACAAGAGGAGTTTACCTCAATATAGTACGTAGAACACTTCCGTATGATACCCTCCAGAAATTAAAACGGAAAAAATGAAAAAAATCGACAACTTACCGGTATGTTAAAGTAAAATATAAATAATTAAATAATCAATTTAACACAATTCAAAATCAATTTAAAACAATTAAAATTCAAATTAACGCAATTAAAAGAATCTAACGAAAATATTCAAAACGATTTTCCTTCATGAAGCTGACAATGCTTTTCGACCGACTGTCATGATCACAGGAATGAAAATTCCTGTGATCACGACAGTCGCGACTAATATTATTATCAACGTAGAACATATTGAGTATTAAAGCTCTGATTCATACTATCTAATGTAGAAATGTATATAAATTTTCAAATCACTTCCGCAGTTAATTTTTTATTACAATACACAATATATATATGGTTGGTAACATAAATATAGTGTCTGTAAAAATGGAAATGAAAAATACACACAGTTCCTGAACTAAGAGAAGTTTAAAGAACAGTAGAAACTGGAAGTAAAGTAGTGGTAAAAAAGGGAAAGAATTTGAAAAACCTAGTAAAAAATGAACTGAGACTAAGGAAGCAAACAATATACAAAATTGATTTTGTACAAATAAATAACACTGTATTCAGATATGGGAGGGCAATTTTAGCAAGAGGTCGAATCAAGGGATGGCAAAAATGCAAAATCTTAATACGGTAAATGAAAAAAATGTTGCATAGCCAGGAATGATTCCACCTCTTGCTAAAATTGCCCTCCCATATTTGAATAGTGTTATTTATCTATTTATTTTTTTATTTATTTTTACAAAATTATTTTTGTATATTGTTTGCTTCCTTAGTCCCAGTTCATTTTTGTACTAGGTTTTTCAAATTCTTTCACTTTTTCATCACTACTTTACTTCCAGTTTCTACTATCCTTTAAACTTCTCTTAGTTCAGGCACTTTCTGTATTTTTCATTTCCATTTTCACAGACACTATATTCATGTTACAAACCACACTTTGTTTATATCCTTTTGCTTCCTTTACTGCTGCACTGCACATTTTGGAGCATTAAACATATGATTACTTTTGTTTTTTTTCCTTTTTCTGCTTTTTTTAACAATTTAATATTGCTACTATATATATATAGGTAATCAATAATGTTTTACTTTTATATACAACATTTATTTGATGAATGGTAAAATCTAAATGATTACAACACTAAAAGCTGAATGTACAAACAAAAGTATATTTTTCATGCTAGGTAAATTAGGTTTGAAAATTGCACACTGTTTTGTAGACAATGCTGTATACAAAAAATTTTGACCTTTAGCTCAGAGTTTTGCCACACTTCCCATAGGGCCAGAATTAGCATCCAATGCCACTAACTTAATGCCACAAACAATGTCTAGCTGGAAAGAAATTTCATCAATTCTACAGGGAGACACAAACTACCACATATACAGCAATACCTTGCACAATGCAGTTAATGCTTTGTAAAAAACTACGCACTGACTGAATCAGCACTAAATGGGGAATAGTTTCAATGGGGAAAATGATATGTGGTTATCATAAGATTTTTTATAGTATAAATAATTATGCATGATTAGTTAGAAATATAATAAATACAAATAGTAATGAGGTAGAGTAAGATCAAAATTAATTGATAAACTTTATCAATTAATTTTTGAAAAAGGAAAACCGACAATTTTATTTTGAAAAAATAAAAGCCAGAAAATTTTAATTATTAAAGAAAAATCTATCTAATCTAAGTTGCACCATTTTGTTTTTCTTCTTTTCTTTGTGGAGTTCTCGGTAACATTGAATGGTATTTTCTAACACTCGTCAGGCATTAATGCTAAACTCTACATCTGGATCATGATTCATATTTAAGTCTTAAGCAGTTTCCACTGCACTAAACATTTTTTCAAGTTCTTGTAAGGGAAATTCTTTTTCTCAAACTTTACTAGCTCCTTCATTACACTCTGGACTTCTTTACGCTTTGGACTTCTTCTGCTCCCTAATATGCCCGTTCTTGGTCTAAAATCTCCAGATGCATTTCCACACAGCAAAAGTGTCAGATGATCTTTCGATGCTTTGTAATCTGGTTTAGTTTTTTCATTTTCTGATAGAAAAGTTCTAGAGGGCATTTTTTCTCAAAAAATGACCATTTCAACAACATTAAAAATTTTATCATCTTTTACCCACCTTTCCCAATAATTTCTATAAATTCTTTAGGAAATTTTTTGACAGCATCTTTGCCTGCACTTGCACTTTCGCCTACAATACGGACATTATGAATCCCCAAGATTTTTTAAAATGAAAGAATCAACCGCAACTTGCTGAAAACATTTCATCAGTTGCCCTGCTCTGTAATTTTCTTCCATTACATTTTCTTTAAGTGCGTTTAAGTTAAAGTTAAAAAAGGCTCAGCTTTCATTTGAATTTCCATTTGACTTAATGGGATTCGCTTCTGATTGCAATCTTCTAACCATATCAATAGCAATTCTATATTTACTATTAGAGAGTTCCTTTTCTTTACAATTGTTTTTGTGGCAAAAGAGTTGGTAGTTATTCCATACTCTTTGTACTGATTCTTTTCTTTTACAATTCTTCTTATAGATGATTCATTTATTCCTTTGTCTTGTGTGAGTTTGGCAAACAAAGCACCTTCTTCATGGCATTTGAAGATTTCAAGTTTCTCTTCTAATTTTAACCATTTACATACCACAAACCGCTAGAATGAATCCTGTACTGATTGAAGCCAAACTGGAGGTGTTACTGTATATGGTTGAATGGCCAGAAAGTAATCATCCAAAGAAAATAATGGAATCACTGGTTAAAGAAGTAATGAAGGATCATCTGGACAGGCATGCAATTATACTGCAATCACAGCATGAATTTGTTAAGGGATGGTCTTGTATAACCAATCTGATAGGCTACTATGATGCAGTGACTAAGGAACTGGAGGCAAAAAATAATTATGACAGCATATACTTGGATTTCAGGAAGGCTTTTGATACTGTTGCACATAAAAGACAACTGTACAAAGTGGAGCAATGCAGCATTAAAGGCAAGTTACTACTGGATAAAGGAATGGTTAAGTAGAAGAATACAGAGAGTAGTTATCAATGGACATGGCTCTTCATGGACTAATGTTACTAGTGAAGTTCCCTAGGGTTCAGTGCAGGTTCCGATGTTGTTTTCAATGTTTATTAATGATACTGACAAAGGTATATTGAGCTTAATGCCTAAGTTTTCAGATAATACAAATGTTTGCGAGATGATTAATGACAGTCATCAGGGTGAGCTACTGCAACAAGATCGAGGAAAATTGGGTGAATGGGCTGAGAAATGGCAGTTGAAGTTAACATTGACAAAACTGCATATGGATAGCAATAACCCCCATAACTCCAGATTAGTGGAAAATGAAAAAGACCTGGGTATAAATGCGTGCAGTCAGACATGAAATTCTCTGGACAGTGCAGACATGCTGCTAGGAGATGGTGTTGTTGTTAGTTTTGTTGGTCCATCAGCATCTCAGGCTATAATGCACACTGTTAGGAGAGCTCATGGAGTTTTGTCAATGATATACAAAAAATTTGCTAGCAGGGATAAGGAGGTGATTATCCCTTTGTATAAGGTCATGGTTAGGCCGCATCTTGAGTACTGTATACAGGTCTGTACATCCCACTTTAGGAAGGATGTAGATCTGCTGGAATGGGTGCAGAGAAGGGCAACCAGACTGGTAAAAAGAACAAAAGGGTGCTGTTACCTAGAAAGGATTCAGTTCTGCAAATTGTAGTGTCTCAAGACTAGGCAGCTGCGGGGAGATCTGATTGGGATGTTTACAGCCTTGAATGGATTGAGTAAGCTAAATGTTAATAGCATTCTTCCAATTGCTAAGACTACACAATAGGGGGCATAAATTCAAGTTTAGGAAGGATGATTTCAGCACAGGATAGATGTACAGAAGTTTGCTTTTAGCGAGTGGGTGGTTGATTGTTGGTACAGGCTTCCATCAATTAATTTATTCAAGGAAGAACTAGACAAATCCTCGAATGGTACGAATAATTATGTAGGGTTTTTTTTTTTTTTTTTTTGCTGATGCTTTCATAAGCTTGCTTTCTTACATAATTTGCCATTACTACTGCAGGCACTGCATGACTTAGTAATACTCAACTTACGTAAATTGACTTTATAAATTTTTGCCGGCCGGTGCTGTTGTTGTTGTTATTTGGTTTTTAGGAGCATTAGCAACTAAGGCCATACTGCTCCGGGAATATGCGGTGGTCATTCCATGACCTTTCCGCATCCTCCGTATTCGGTGGTCATGAGCTCGAACCCCGGTCTAATCAAGAAGCGTGTGCTACGCACTGCTGCTCCTGCCCACCTGGCTAGGGAGGCACCATGCCGGCTGGTGCAAACTTAAAAAAATCGTGGAAGTGTATTTTGTATCCTGTAGGAATAAATGGAGATATTGTGAAAATATAGCAATGTGAACCCAATAACACATTGTTTTTTTTTTTGGTAATTCGCTCAAAGATCTGAGAAGTTGAAATTTTCGCTATATAACTAAACTATTTATCTCTCTATAAAAGATCGTACACTTTCATCATTATCATATGTTCCATTACCAGAATCTTGAATTCCTTTGTGTTTTCTAAAGAACACTTCTGGAGGTCTCCACCATAAAACAATAAAAACAATTTGCACTTTCCAGTTTATTGGATTTTTCTGTTAGTGCAATCTATTATACATGGGTAGTAAACTTGATCTTATTGCATTTGTGATAATACCGATAACTAGAATTGTGTGGATTTTACATTATTATGGTGAAATGTATTTCACCTTCACTGAAATCTTCAATATAAAAATCATAAATAAATTTTCAGAATCTTCTCTTCATTCCTATTTACTTATTACAATGATGAAGAGAAAGCAACCAAAGAAAATGCAAGTGGTGGCAGTGCTAGGAACAAAACAAAATTGATTCAGAAGATGAAAATGATTAAGAAGTACGAAGCAGGAGAAAGTTTGTCATCTATTGCAAGGGAATTAGGTCCCACTGCTTCAACAGTGAATACTATTATAAAGGACAGAGCTCATATAAAAGAACATGTTATAGGATCAACACATTTAAGATGAACAGTGATCACAAAACAGCATTCAGGCGCTATATCAGAAATGGAAAAGCTATTAATAATAAGGATGGAAAATCAGATTCAGAAGCGAATCCCAATCCAAGTTCATGGCAAACAATGGGTGGTTTAATAGGTTCAATTATCATGCTGGTTTCCACAGCATTGAAGTATGCGGTGACATCGCCAGTACCAATTCTGCAGCTGCAGAGAAATTTTGTGATGTGTCAGAAAAAGCCCCTTTTAAATCTCTATAGCGGCATACTTATCATGGAGACGTTGATTCTGGCAACAATGCTTTTTTTTTTTTTTTTTGGCTGATGCTGCATAAGCTTGCTTTCTTGCATCATATGCCTCTACTAATGCTAATACTAAAAAGGTAAAACTTGCTGAGTTATGCCTCTCCCCTCTCTTTTTTTGTAATTTTATAATTTTGAAATTGTGATTTTGTACACTTTTGTAATTTTTCCAGCACATGAGATAAAAAAAAATTAATAAATAATTCTATTTAGATGTTCGTCAAACATTTCTTTTTTTGCATAGTTGCGAGTACTGCATAAGCATCTAGGGGAAATTCCGACTTACGTAGAGTTCCACAGAATGCAACCCTTACATAAGTCGGGGAGTGGCTATATTACTACTTTTAAGAAGAGCATATTTTCTAACTCATGCAACAATGGGATAAATACAAAAAATATCAATGTCATCAAATAAGTACGGAAATGTACTTTTACTTGTACATTAAACCCTCATTAAACCGGGCTAATAGGGGCTGAGAGGTGTCCGTTTTAATGAAAGTCCGGATTATATGAAATACGTTTTGTAATGTCGGTAAAGCTTATTTAAACAACATAATGTACGTGGATATCAGTAAAAATATGTTTATTTTACATTAAAAATATGTAGTAAATATATGTATGTATGTACATATTGTATTTACATTAAAAATACAACTGTATGAACTGCAGCCGGGAACAGGTTGTTTGTGCAGTGTGAGTTATCACGACCCAATGACCTCGGACACAATATATATGACCTTTGAGTGCAATCGTCATTTGAATTTTACACTTTTAAATTTTTTTAGAGCTTTCCGGATTAAGCAACGTACGGATTACAGGGGTCCAGATTAATGAGGATTTACTGTATATTCAAATTTTACCATTCACAAAATAAATTTTGCTCAAAAAAACTACCCCTTATACATTTCTAATACCTAATATTTATGCAACCAAACATGTATTTCAAAAAAAAGAAAGCAATATAAGTTGTATTTTATATCTATATATCTGACATAAAAAATATAAATCTCATTTAAAAATCTTCGTTACAACATAATACAGCCAGGTCTCGCATAACACGAGTTCGATTAACGCATGTTTCAGTTACCGCTATTTGAAAAAATTATACCACTTTTCACTTTACACAATGCAAATTTCCAGTTAACGCAATCTTTTTTTTTATGTGATATTTGAAAAAGTTTGAATCGTGCATTAAGCTTAAAAATTTAGTTTAAAAATTCAAATTTTTAAATGAGCCAGATGAAAATGTTACCACGAAGGAGATAACGGTAAAAGAACTTGATGAAATCTTTCGTATCGCAGAGAACCTCAAACAAAAGGTTTGAGGTTCTCTGTGATATTTATTTTGCCAGGGCCCAGAGAAGATTGTTGTCGGCTATCGGAAATTGACTGATGGAAAGAGAAAATCAACGCTGTTCAAATATTTCCACAACAGTCATTTCTTCATTGTGTATTTTATGTCAAAGGTTCCCAAACTTTCTCGGTTCAGGGCGCCCTTAGTGTCTCAGTAATTTTTTCACGGTGCACCCAGACCAAAAGAAATACCTAACAGTTCCGTTTAGTAGTCAGGTCCAAACAACTTAATAAGAAATGTTGAAACTGTGAACTACCTCCAGATCATCCCATGTCAAAATTATCCTAGCCCTACACCCAAAATTCTTAATTCCACTGTATAACTTAAAACTCCTTTGGCCTGACCCAACCTCTAGCGCACCTCTTTTCTTTCTTTCTTTTTTTTTTTTATATGGTCCTAGCTACTGAAATTCCAGGAAATTAGGTGGCAGGACCTGCCAGAGTATTTATTTAAAAATACTGGTGTACCTGGCTTGCCTCCACAGGGCTAAGTGTGGACAATGTTGGGCCTCAGTAGGGGTCCAGCAGCTAAATGGCCAGATGAACAACGGTACACGACACTACATCCAACAATATCCATACACTTTTAAATCTCTGGCCTTTACAGTGTTCTGTAACACACGACAACGTAGATTACACAGAGATGGGGAAAACCCCTGGTGCCATTAGACCCTAAACACACTTTACACTTTAACCTCCAGCTAGTAGTTCGCGCAGTGTCCGACAGATGTCGAGTATCACTGTGTTTCCCTCGAACATTTAAAATATTCCCCGGCGCACAGTTTGGGAACTGCTGTTTTATGCAATAAACATTTAATTCCATAATTATTTTCATTATATTTTATACAATTAAAAAATTATTTAAAAGGTATTTTTAAAATTCTTTATAGACATTCCATAAAGTCAAGGACCAATTATAATTTTTCCTATTGACTATTATATTCGATTAATGTGTTTCCGTTTTGCACGATGCGCTCGTGGGACCAATTAATCACGTTAATCGAGGCCAGCCTGTAATATATAAATAATCCTTAATGCAATAAAAGGTCTTACACTTGGGAAAGAGCAACCCCAAAACAACTTATACAGGGTGTTTCAGTTAAACGTTTCAGAACTTCTTAAGAGGGGTAGGGTACATCCTGACAACTCGAAATCATATAGCAATGTGGGGTCGGAAATGCTTTCCTGAAGCGGTGTTGTACACAGAAGCACCATAAAGAAAAGAGACCGTAAGTGAGAAATCGTTTTAATAATACATGAAAAGAAGCAAAAGGTACATGGATTAAAGTAAGTGTTCGAAGTTTCTTCCACGGGCTACAATGCACGCCTCACATCTCCGACGCATGGACATCCGAACATTCTGGAATACTCCAGGCGAATTTCGAATTTCTTGAACAAGAACGCCAAGTTAGTAGGATGGATGATTACACGAACGCAGAGTTAGCCGATATGCATTTGGCTTACGGGGCTGCAAATTGTAGTGGGCCAGCCGCACAGCGTTTGTACGCGGAACGATATCCGACGAGGCGTATTCCCAGTCATAATTTCTTTGCAAGACTGCACCAGAGGTTAGCTGAGAGAGGTTCATTTGAAAGAGCTGACAGGGACAGGGTAAGAACAGCACGGACTCCAGCCGTCGAACAGAATGTGCTGCAGCATGTACAGGGGAATCCAAGAACGAGTACACGAAGTCTAGCAAACGCAGTCGGGGTTTCCCATTGCAGCGTCTGGAGGATTCTCCGAGAACAAGACATGCATCCGTTTCACGTGCAGCGTGTCCAGACACAGCAACCGGAGGATTATGCACCTCGTATTGCTTTCGCACAGTGGTACCTTGGAAAATGTGATACAAATTCCCTTTTTCCTGCTGAAGTGTTGTTTTCCGATGAGGCATCCTTCACAAGGGAAGAAATTTTCAACACGCATAACGACCATATCTGGGCAGTCGAGAACCCGCATGCAATACGACGTCGTGCAGCACAGATTCGATTTTCGGTCAATGTATGGGCCGGTATTATGGGAGATCACCTCATTGGACCTTACCTGTTACCCTGTCGTCTAACCGGACCTATCTACTTGATCTTTCTGCAGCAAGTATTGCCACAACTTTTGAGAGATGAACAGATTTCTGCATCGACGCAACAGACAATGTGGTTCCAACACGATGGAGCCCCTGCCCATTATAGCGGAGATGTTCGTAACTACCTGGATGTCACATTTGGTCAACGGTGGATCGGACGTGGTGGTCCCGTGCGTTGGCCTGCTCTGTCACCCGACCTATCATGTCTTGATTTTTATTTCTGGGGTCATATGAAACCGTTAGTTTATGACACCCCTGTTGACAATGCTGAGGAGCTGGTTGCAAGAATCGCAGTAGCTGCCGAAGAAATTCGTAATTCGCCTGGAGTATTCCAGAATGTTCGGATGTCCATGCGTCGGAGATGTGAGGCGTGCATTATAGCCCGTGGAAGAAACTTCGAAAACTTACTTTAATCCATGTACCTTTTGCTTCTTTTCATGTATTATTAAAACGATTTCTCACTTACGGTCTCTTTTCTTTATGGTGCTTATGTGTACAACACCGCTTCAGGAAAGCATTTCCGACCCCACATTGCTATATGATTTCGAGTTGTCAGGATGTACCCTACCCCTCTTAGAAGTTCTGAAACGTTTAACTGAAACACCCTGTATACTTCATGGGGTTGAATTAAAATCCATAGAATAAAGGGATTTTGGACTTAATATGGGCAGAAATGATGACACCTAAAAAAAAAAAAAAAATGGGCATTAAGCTTTTTGAAAGGGTCCAAAGATGGGAAACTCATGCAATGAGATCTGTTTTTAAAAAAAGGGTAATTGCATGAGAAAAGGTTCAAGTATGTGCGCTACAGAGCTTGGCAACTAAGCACCTTAAACTTAGAGATCTCGTTGAGGTCTATAAAGATTTCATAGGGAAAGAGTAAAATGAATGAAAGCAAAATTTTCACCATTAAAAATGTTCCAGAACTAGGGGCAATAAATTCAAATGACAGAGAAAGAGATTTAAGACTGGATTGTAGGAAGTTTTCCCTTAGTCAGAAAGTTGTTAATTATTGGAATAGATTGCCTCCATGGATAGTTGGCAAACAGATAAGGCAAATTCAAAGATTAGCTGGATATTCACCTACATGAGGAGAGAAGCACATAGGTAGTTTTTTTTTGTTTTTTTATTGTTTATTTTTGCCTGGTGCAACAAAAGCATGTGGCTTCCTTACACTATATGGATAATACTAATATTCTTAGAATAAGTCTATCCATATAAGTATCATAATCAACAGGTTGAAAAAATAAATGATATTGGTAGTTATGTTTTTCTGTTTTTACTGACTGGGGGCAGTATGATCCCTTATGTTACAGTGACAGAGCTTGGACTTATGCTCTTTGAAAATAACAGTTATAGACATGAGTTAACCTAAAGTTACTGACACTGCTGAATTAAATTATATATATATAACAAAAGTTGTTTTCAGTCATGTTCTACACACCATTTAGTCTGCTTGTTTAGATGTGATAATTTATTTGCTGCTCGGCATAAAGTTGCTAATTGAGCCTACCTACTTACTGTCTGAAATTAGTACCTTCCAATTTTTAATATTATTCATTTAAAAATGAAATCGGTAACTTTAGGTTGACTTGTGTACAAATCATTTCTGAGGAGTATATTCTGTAAGGAGCTAAGCTGTATCACTGCCACAATACTATCCCCAGGCAGTAAAGACAGAAAAAAATGCAAAATAATTATTTTCTCAACTTATTTCAATTTCTGGGTTGAAATAGTACCCTGCTCCTTTATTGAAATGTCTTAATCAAGTCTTGTCCTAATCATATTAACTTACGTTTCTTGTCAGGTGGTATAACTGGAAGCTGCCTTCTTTTACGATCGCCTTCATTTTTCTCTCCATTTGATGCTCTTAATGTTGGCAGGTGTGAATTATTATTTACAAGTGACTGGAAAAAAGAAACATGAATATTTTTCACATGTATGAAGTCTAACATTCATTTTATTTATACACACTTTAACAAACAAAAAGTAACTCTGAAGCTTAACACATTAACATGCTGTGAGAAAATTAATTTTGCACAGAAGCAGAAGCTTACAGCATGTTTACCTGAAATAACTGCAAGTTTTTACCATTATTACTATTCCAGGCTCACTTATCAATTTACTTTTTATCTTACAACAAAGCTGCATAACAGACAATAAATTATTTATATATAAACTAATGGATTTGCATTATTCGTTATTCCTTTCATGACATATTATAATTTGAACAGCTATAGTGTTGTCAACAAAACTACTTAAATAAGGCCAAAGTAAAATATTTATTACTTTGGTCTCATACACTGAAAGGACAGAATTCATGGGATACCTAGTTCATGAGCAATGCGACGCTGTCAACCCTCTTTCTAGTGGACAAACCCACTGCTTGGCAGATATATAGGTACACTGCATCACTGCATTCACATAGACAGCAATTTGATGTCCGTGTGGATATTGCGAGTTAACCGACTTTGAAAGAGGGATGATAATGGGTGCCCGATGCATGGGTAACTCTATTGCCGAGGTGGTACAGAAATTGTACTATCCCCATTCAGCAGTATCAGGAGTGTATTGGGAATATGCCATTTCCAGAATAACATCTCATCGTGGACAGAGCTGTGGGCAGAGAAAGGTGGTGGATGAACATGGCCATTGACTTCTGTCTCGCATTGTTTCAGCCAACCGGAGAGTGAGTGGCACAAATCACTGCCGACTTCAATGACGGAGATGCCAGAAATGTCTCCACCAAGACCATCAGCTGATCATTAGCCGCAATAGGTTATGGGAGCCACTGACCCACCAGAGTCTCATTGCTAACACCATGACATAGGACTCTACACCTCAACTGGGCAAAAGAACATCAGCACTGGACCTTGGATGATTGGAGATGGGTCTCCTGGCCCGATGAGTCCTGTTTCCAGTTATTTCGAACAGATGGGATGGTGATATCTGGCGGAAACCGCACAAAGCTCTAAACCCATCATGTCAACAAGGAACTGTTCAGGCAGGTGGACAATCGGTAATGGTCTGGGGTGAGTTCTGGTACATCTAGATGCATCTCTGAATGGTTACATGTCCATCCTTGCAGACCATCTGCATCCTATCATGGTCATCATGCAACCACAGGGCAATCAACTCTTCCAGGAGGACAATGTGCCTCCCCACAGAGCCGTGGTGACTAGAACATGGTTCAAAGAGCATTCCACAAATTTTATCATCATGGAATGGCCTCCCTGTTCACCGGACATGAACCCTGTGGAGCATCTTCAGGATGCTGTGGAAAGGTCAGTTCGAGCTTTGGATTCTCCACCCAGGAATGCAACAGAAATATGGACAGCGGTGCAGCGAGCATGGATGGAAACACCTGTGGAACACTTTCTTGAAGTAGTGGCCTCAATGCCTTGTTGTATGACTGCCCTTATCCGGGCAAAAGTTGGGCCTACCCATTACTAGGTAGGCATCCCATGATTTCTGTCCACTCAGTATATAACATTTATAAATTGCAAAAACAGTTTATTGTAAAGGAGCAGGCAGAAATGCAAGGATTGTTTGATGTGGGCTTTGAAGCTTTTTTTTTTTTTTTTTTTTAGTTTCTTTGTGGAAACTTACAATACAATACTCCTAATGATTCCAATAGTTCTGCTGTCAGGAGTTTAAGCTCCTGGTATAGCCACCCTAGCCAGACAGGTTGAAGAATAGAGGCAAGACAAACTGTGGTCCAACATCAAAGAGAGGAGCTAGAAATGCTTCAGATATAAAATTAAAATGCTCAAAGAAAACTGAAGGTTAGAAACTAGACTAAAAAAGGAAACAGCTAGGAAATGGATTAGGGAAACTATGAGAAAAGGAATAACTGTAGGACCATGGAATGTAAGATCTCTTAATGGGAAAGGAAAAATAGCAGGAGAATTAGAAAATAGAAATATTAAAATCAGTGGATGAACATAAACTAAAAAGAAAGGAAAAGGTATAATAAATGCAGGAAATTAATATATAAATATATAGCGAGGTGCAGAAAATTGAAATAGCTGCTAAAGGCATAGGGATCTT
This sequence comes from Mastigoproctus giganteus, assembly GCF_048544385.1. Taxonomy (NCBI): domain Eukaryota; kingdom Metazoa; phylum Arthropoda; class Arachnida; order Uropygi; family Thelyphonidae; genus Mastigoproctus; species Mastigoproctus giganteus. The sequence continues at coordinate 73,644,940 of NC_143583.1, forward strand.
AATACACGAATTGCTGAAATGAAACACGGAACAATATAATCTAAAATTATAAAAAATATTACACTTAAAAATGAAATTGCAAAAGAAAATATTAAACATATTAGGCTTACGTGAGTCATAATTCAGAAGGAAAATCTAAAGAAGTTGATAAATTCTACAATCAACTAAAAGATTTAACTAATAAAATATATAATAAAAATGAATTGGTAATAATAACAGGAGATTTAAATGCCTGAATAGGAAATAAAATAATAGCAGAAAACTGTGAGCAGTGTAATGAACAGACAACGAACCAAAACGGAATTTTGCACATACGGTGAATATAGAATTTAACAATACAGGCATACCTCGGTTAACGTTACCTCTGATAACGAAGCTTCGATATAACGAAGTCCGCAATTTCAAGCCCCATTTAACATAAAAAAAATATTCCAGTTTAATCACCTGAAATCTAAACAAACTGAAGAAATTACGGAAACCTTTGGGGCTTCTCGTGGTTGGTTCGAGAAATTTAAAAAACGGGCCAGGATTCATAGTGTAAAATTAACAGGAGAAGTTTCCAGAAAAACTAAAGGAAATAATTGAACGTGAAAATTTTCCACCAAATTTGGTGTTCAATGTTGACGAAAGCGGTTTGTTCTGGAAACGGCTACCAACAAAAAGCTTCATTTCTATTGAAGAAAAATCAGCTGCTGGGTTCAAAGCAGCCAAAGACCGTTTAACGTTACTCTTTGGATCAAATGCCTCTGGCGATTATAAATTAAAATTGTTATTAGTTTACCATTCAGAAAATCCGAGGGCGTTAAAAGGTAACATAAAAATGAATTTACCTGTAATATGGAAAGCAAATAGAAAAGCGTGGGTTGCCAAGGAGTTATTTACTGATTGGTTTGTTAACCACTTTTGTCCTGAAGTAAAACGGTATTTTCAAAAAAACAACTTTGAAGAAAAAGCTCTTTTGTTGTTAGACAATGCTCTGGGACATCCTACTGATCTTAACACGTTAGACACATGCATTCCTGTCAAAGTTGTGTTTCTTCCAGCAAACACAACTTCCCTGCTTCAACCATTGGATTAGGGAGTAATAGCATCATTTAAAGCTTATTATCTGCGTCGAACATTAAGCAATTTAACTGAACTAGAGGATAAAGAGGAAATGACAGTTAAAACTTTTTGGAAAAACTACACCATTAAAAACGCAATTGAAAACACTGATAGTTCTTGGAAAGAAGTCACTAAGAAATGCTTACATGGAGTTTGGTGCAAAATATGGCCAGAAGTTGTACTAGAAGAAGAAAATAACATCCAAGAAATTAGAAATGAAGATGGCTCAATCAATAGGTTTCGAAAATGTCGATGAAGAGGATGTTAGAAATTTACTGAATGCAGAAGATGATGGTTTTTCAGTGGAAGATTTAGAAAACCTTGTTAGCAACGAAGACAAAGATAATGAAGACGAAGTTAAAGCAGTTCCTGCCGAAAAAGTGTTAACAACCAAAGATTTAAAAAGGTGCTTAAATGACATTGAAAACATTTTAAATTTTTTTAGTGAAAATGATCCTGATTTAGGAAGAAGTTTTATTGTTAAGCGATCAGTGTTAAATGCAATAACTCCTTTGGGCAATTGTTAAATGAAAGAGAAAAAAAGCATAAGCAATCAACTTTAGACTCATATTTTAAAATGTGATTTCACTTTGTATGTAAGTTGACTGTTTATTTAATAAAACTTTTCTTTGTTCGAAAAAAAAGCTTTTCACCATAGTATTTTTACCTCTGAAAACGAAGTTTCGCTTAACGAAGTAATTTCGTGGAACGCATCCTATTCGTTATTCGAGGTATGCCTGTACTTTGTTTGTACATAAAATAACATGGAAACATAATAGGAACGGTAAATTAGGAAGTAATAGGAAGTAATTGATCATATAATCACTAATAGAAATATAAAACCAGAAATTATAAAGAAGGTAAAAGAAATACCATTAGTAGATATTGGAAGTGTTCATAAATCACTAGTGGGAACATTCAGATTTAAAATTCTTTAAGAAAAAGCAAAAAATAAACAATGATACAAAAACAAAATTCAAAATTTAATCATAACAAGATGAAAGATACAGAAATACTTAAGAGAATATTCAGAATTAAAAGAAATAAAATATGAAAATCAGTCAACAGAAAAAAATATGATTTGTATACATAAAGCAGCATAAGAAACATTAGAACAAAATATAAAAAAATAATTAAAAATGTACACCATGATATACAGAAGTAAAGGACTTAGCTAAGATCAAAGCAAAAGCATTTCAGTTGTTGTTGTTGTTTTGGTTTTTAGGAGCATTAGCAACTAAGGCCATATTGCTTCGGGATATGCGGTTGTCATTCCCTGATCTTTCCACATCTTCCATATTTGGTGGTGATGGGCTCAAACCCCGGTCTAATCAAGAAGCATGTGATACGCACTACTGCTCCTTCCCACCTGACTATGGAGGCGCCCAAAGCATTTCAGAAACATTTTTAAAAAATAAAATAGATGCGGATCTACCAAGAATATAAGAAAATTCAAATTAGAATCAGTGAGATAAGAAAAAAAATAGTAAAATAAGAGTACTGGCACAGGCTCTCAAGAGTTAGAACATGATTTCTATGGAGCACATAAGTAAAATTTGGAAAATAAGAAGAAATTAAAGAAAATAATTAAATTAAAATGTTAAAATAATGAACATAGATTCAGTAACATGGGAAAATTATTTTTAAAAAATTATATAAACGTGAAAGGCAACAAAATATTAGAAAACAAAAAAAAAATAAAAATAAGATCAGTGAAGAGCACGCGAATTAAATGTGACAAAAATTAAAAGAATAAAAGGAAAACTGAAAATAGGAAAGTGCAGGCAAAGATAAAAAAAAAAATGAGTTAATAGAATTATTGAAATGGTGCTGAGACATGGGCGATTACAAGGACCCAGGAGAAAAAGATGGAAGTGGCGGAGATGAGGATGCTAAGATGGATGTGTGGTGTGACGAGGAAGGACAGGATAAGAAACGACTACCTCAGAGGTACAGTTAAGGTGGGGCCTCTGAGTAAAAAAATGCAGGAATCTAGGTTGAGGTGGCTTGGACATGTGGAACGAAGAAGTGAGGAGTATGTGGGGAAGAGGTGCGAAAAGTTGGAGGTGATGAGGAAGAGGGGGAGACCTAAGCTGAGATGGAAGGACAAGGTGGCAGAGGATTTAAAAGAGAGAGGATGGAGGAGAGAGGAAGCTCAGGATAGGGAGGAATGCAGGAAAAGAATTAAGGACGGAAATGCTGACCCCATATAAACTTGGGAAGGCAAAGATAAAGAAGAAGAGAATTATTGAAACGGATTTTTAAAGAAAGAACATACCAAGCAATTGGCAAAAAAATATAATACCAATATATATATAAAAAAAAAAAAAAAAAAAACAATTGGCAAAAAATTATAGGGATATAAATTTATTAAACACCTTGTTGAAACTATACGAGGTAATAATTAGAAAAATTAAATAAAATTATAGAATTAAATGATGAGCAGCAAGGATTTTAAAAAAATAGATCATGCATAGATGCAGCATTCGTGACAAAGCAGATAATAGAAAAATCATTAAAGTATAGCAGCTCAATTTATGTGTGTTTCATACATTTAACAAAATCTTTTGACAGAGTTAAAATAAAAGATGAAATAGACATCTTAAAGCTGCAGAAAGTTCCTGAACAATTAATAGAAGTAATCAGACATATATATATATACACACACACACAGATAATATATATATCTGATTATTTGATTAAGACAAAGAGGCTTGTTGAGTCCAACTTCCCAGCTTGATAATTGATGAATTAATTAATGGAGTAAATATAAGGAATTAGAATAAAAATTTTAAAAATTAGATATAATCTAACAACTAATGGCAGGAAATAAAAATTATTGGCAAAGAGAGAATTAATTATGCAAAATAGTATAATATAGAAATATCCACAGGGAAAACAAAGAGCATAACAATAGCAAAAGTAGTACTCAGATGTAAATTAGAAGGGAAAATGCTAGAACAAGTAATGAAATTTAACTACCTAGGAATACATATAAATAGTTCAGGAATATCTCCTGAAGTAGGAGAAGCAGTGAGTACAAAGTTGAAAGTGAGTAGAACAACATGAGGGGTTAAATAATACACTTTGGAACAATCCAAACATCAACTGGGATGCTAAAGTTAAAATATGCAAAACAATAGTAAGACTTATGCATCTTAGACAAGAGACACAAAAATAAAACAAATAAATGAAAAAAACCACAGAAATGAAAGCACTAAGGAAAATAACTAATAAAACACTAATAAAATAACTAGTAAAGTTAAAAGTGAGGGTACCAGGAAAAAATGCAAAATACAACCTATTAATGAATGGATAATGACAAGTGGACAAAAACAGTAAAAAACTAGAGACCTATTAGCAAACAAAGTAAAGGAAGGCAAAGAAGATGGAAGAATGATTTATCCTAACCCAACAAGCAGAATGCTTAATGGGAAAAGAAGTGAAATGTATTATCAGAAGGTGACAAAACCCTCACATGAAGCATTGAACTGTATGGAACTGAGACAAGGAATACAAGAAATCACTAGTAAAGAGGACTAAATATGGACATAGAGTTCTTTTCATACATGGAAAGTTCTTTTCAAAAAAAAAAAAAAGGGGGGGGGGTGAATCAAATAGCTCCTTACTTGATTAAAGTGGAAAAGTCAAGAAAGTCCAGCAAAAGTGGTAGACAAGTTGAATAAGCACTTTAAAATTCACAATTGAAACACCATTCAAACACAATAGAACAATGATTGAGAGCAAGAGTGCTGTAAATTAAGTGACATAACAATCTCAAAGAAAAGTTTACTGTAAAAGGTACTGAACCTTGAAAGAAGGGCAAAACTCCAGGAATAGATACTGAATGAGTGCATCATCCTATTGGGATGTTAATAAGATCATTAGATTCCAGAACAATCCCCCCCCACCGGATTGTAAAAGTGCTGTCTTCCCAATCCACAAAGGAGGAGCAAAAGATGTGATGCCTACTAAAGACCATAAAGTCTGACTTTAGTGATGGGAAAGTTCATGGGGATCTGTAGTTAAGGATACAATACAGGGCCCCTCTGATAGGAATGGCATCCATAATGGATCACTTTATCACTTTATAATTAATTAGATTGGTCTTGCCTGACCAATCTAATTAATTAAAAAGTGATAAAATGGTTAAATGTAAGAAAAAAAATAACTTTGGCATTATTTTCCTTGACTTCAGTAACGCTTGTGATATAATTCCCCATAAGAGGCTATTATACAGGGTGGTCTATAAGTAAGGAAACATGTTGACTATAAATAACACTGTTTTAAATATATATATATTTTTTTTTAATTAATGTTAGCACAATAGAAAGGGCATAAACTTTAAAAAAACAAGAAATTTTTACAATGTGTTCAATATGGCTGCCATTTTGTTCTTTAAAAAATTTTAATATTTTTAACACAGTAATACACAAAAAGGCACAACTCAGAAACTCCAGCAGAGACCTGTGCTTATTGCTAAATATGTTATCCCTTAATTCAATCTTCTACTTCATTATATTCAATCCTCTACTTCATTATAGGTCTCATGATACTTTTCTTATGTTTAAATTATTCTGAAGCAATAAAAAAAAAAATGACTATATAACAACTAAGTTCCAAGTTATAAGCAAAGCATGTTAGCTGAAAATAATCTCAATTTTTTTAATATCAATTCACAATTACTAAAAGACAATCTATTAAGCAAGCACTTTTATGAAAGCAAACTTCATTTTGCGCATTTTTCTTTTCTTTTAGTTTATTTTTTTGTCAGTGGATGAAATTGGTTAAATGTTTTAAATGACAAATGCATTGTTACAGTATTTTTTTAAATTAATGCTGCACTTTAAAATAAAAATATATTCAACAGCAATCCTTTTAATACACTTAAAATATTGAATTTTAAAATTGTCAATTTCTTACAATGATCCCACACTTCCAAATGAGACATGTTTACAGGGAATCCAATTTATAGTACAGTGCATAAGAGGAAATAAGCAATAACTTAGCCACATAACTATACGCTACATAATCTAATTTGTTTTTTGTCCCTATTGGAGGTTGTGATCACACTCAAAAACAGCAGTATAACACCAGGTGTAGTATATAAAGGTTGCACTCAACTAGGATACATTCTAGCCACAAGGTTCACTTTGTCACAAAATTTAATAAAGGTTGATGACTTCAAAAGTACTGCATAAGAATAAAACTAGGAAAAACTAAGTTCAAATCATAAACATTATTAACATACTCAAAATTTAACAAGCGCATTCACAAAGGCAAAAGATAACATTTAAAATGTACCTCTTGGTATTGGCTTCTACTGTTTCCATTACTTAATTGTTTTTCTGTGATAGATGAGTCTGTGCAGTTATCAAGCTTAGAACTTTCCAAATTATCTTCTAGCATTAATGGATCAATACCATGAGCAATTCTTCAAAAGATGTAAAAAAAAAAAAAGAAAATTGTGGGTCAGAAACATTCAATGAATAAAAGCAAATTTTGAAATGCATTAACTAATATCACTAAATCTTTTCACACTATAAATTTAGACTAAAGAAAATTACATAAACAACAAAATAAAATGAAGTGCCAAGTAAAATAAGATCTAAAGCAGGTCATATGCAAAATTAGATGCTGCAAGTAATCCCACAACTTCCGAGGTAAGTTTCACTCACTGTACAGGGTGATTCTGAATTCACACATCCCAAATTGTAGATATTAATTTATTATTATTATTTATTATTATTATTATTATTATTAGCCATATGGTACAAGGAAGCCTGAGGCTTATGCTGCACCAGCCAAAAAAAAAAAAAAAAAAATTCCCGAGTTACCCCCTGTGTGTGTGTGTGTGTGTGAGAGAGAGAGAGAGAGAGAGAGAGAGAGAGAGAGAGAGAGAGAGAGAGAGAGAGAGAGAGAGAGAGAGAGAAGTAGAAAGGCATCACCAAGAAAGAGAAGAATGATGATATCCAGCTCAGGACCCTGGGTTTGCCAAGCCCATACTCACCAGACATGAGCCCCCGGGGTTATCACTGACAACTCAATGAAACTTGATTCTGACTGCAACGGTAGTGCTAGCAGTGATTCTCCAAATGTCTGACAGTTATTGTTTCTGTTATGCCACCATTCATCAGTAGTGTTTTGTTAATGTTAGTGTTATGTTATGCCATCATACAACTGTTATGAAAATGTGCAGCTCTGAGAAAACTTAACCCTCTCTTGGTCACTCTCCTATAGAGAAAACAAAATTGCTTGTATGACTTGTATTCTTCATCATCATCATCATCAGCCGTTTTCAATTCCACTGCAGGATGAAGGCCTCTCCAGCAACTTTCCAGTTTCTTCTGTTTTGTGCAATGGCCATCCATTTACTATCCACGAACTCGTGAATTTCATCTGCCCATCTCCGTTGTTGTCTTCCAGGTTTTCTTTTAGCTCTCTTGGGTACCATTCTGTTATTTTCTTAGTCCATCTATCATCATGTCTTCGAGCTATGTGTCCTGCCCAAGTCCATTTCAGTTCTTTGGTTTTGATAAGAATGTTCTTTATTTGTGTTTGCTGCCTAATCCATCTGTACCTCTTCTTATCTAACAGTCTGATTCCCAATATAATTCGTTCCATTCTTCGTTGTGTAGTTCTCAGCTTCTCTTCCATTCTTTAGGTGAGTGCCCAAGTTTCACTTCCATAAGTCATGGTGGAAAGTATACATTGGTTCATTATTTTGTTTCAGACAAATTGAGATATTGCTCCTTAGTATGTGATTAAATTTCCTGAATGCTATCCATCCAAAATTTATTCTTCTCTTGACTTCCAGCCATTTATCATTATTACAGGTAATGACTTGTCCCAGATAAGTATACGACTCCACCTTTTCAATTATTGCTCCTTCAATCATTATATCCCTTTCTGTGGCATACTTATCCATCATTACTTTTGTTTTAGCCATATTCATCTTTAGTCCAAAATCCTTACTAACTCTGCATAACTGATTCAGATTTTCCTCTAATTCTTTGGGATCGTGGCTTATGACCACAATGTCATCTGCAAATCGTAAATGGTTTAGGTACTCTCCATTCACATTGACTCCTTTCTGCGACCAGTCTAATCTTCTGAAAGCTTCCTCAGGGGCAGCAGTAAACAGCTTCGGAGATATTGTGTCTCCTTGTCGAACTCCTTTCTCAATTTTATATTTCCTACTGTCTTTGTCTAGTCTAATAAAGGAGGTAGCACTCTCATATTTTCTTCAAAATCATAATATATGGGGTATCTATGCCTTGTCTTTGCAGTGCCCGAAACATTGCCTTATGCTGTATGGAGTCAAATGCCTTTTCATAATCCACAAATGCCAGGCATAATGGCGTTTTAAATTCATTTGCTTTCTCCATTAGCTGTGATATTACATGAAGGTGATCCATAGTTGAGAATCCTGTCCTAAAGCCAGCTTGCTCTTTTGGTTGATTATCATCAAGTATTCTTTCTAACCTGTTAGTAATGACCCTTGTGAACAACTTGTAGATGTGAGATAACAAGCTAATTGGTCCATAATTTCCAATTTCTGATTTATCTCCTTTCTTATGCTGCAAAACTATGATTGCATTATTCCACTCCTTAGGCGTCACACCTTTTCTAATGCATTCTGTGAAGAGTCTTGCCAGTTTTTGTGTCATGTGTCTTCATCCCAATTTTAATAACTCTACAGTAACTTCATCTTTCCCCGGGGCTTTCTGATTCTTCAACGCATGTTCTACCTCATCAGGAAGGATATCAGGTATGTTGTATGTGTTACTAATTTGCGATCCATCTTCCCCACTGCTGGCATCATTCCCTTGCTCCTTGTATAACTCTTTATAGTAGTCTTCTGCTATTTGAATTATGCCTTCTCTGCTATTTATAAGTACACCATCGCTATTCTTCAGTTTCAGTATCATTTGCCTTTCTGTATTACTGCTCATGGCTGCTGATTTAAATCCTTTGTTTTCCCTTAGTGCTTGTTCTGCTTTTCTTGTGTTAAATCCTCTTATGTCCTCTCTGAGTCTCTAATGGCTTTGCATAACTCAGTATACTCAATTTTCTTCCTTTCAGTGTTTTTCTTGCTCTTCATTTGTCGTCTTCGGTTCATCACGACAAGTGTTTCTTGACTGATTTTTTCTTCTTTGGATTTATTTTTACCTATAGGTTTCTTGGGCTTTATCACTTTTAGAAAATTGTAATATTCCTCGTCAATATCTTGGTCCTCAGCAGTCTGCAGAGCTCAAACTTGTTCTTAAGTTCCAGTACGTACTGCTTTTTCTCCTCTTCTGTTATCTCAAAGACTTTTGTATTATTTATTTGAGTCAGTTTAAACTTTATTAAACTCTATTAATTCAGTTTTTTTTTATAATAAAAAAATAAATTTTTAGCTATCTTGTCGAATTGAAAATAATCTTTTAATAATTATCATTTATACAGGGTGATTCAGGAGGAATAGTATGAAATATTTTGGGACATTATAGTGTCAATTATTTTGAGTTCAAAAGTTCATATAAACATGTGTCCAATTCTGAATGGATACAGAGATACAGTTTAAAACTGGCACGCACAGCTCAATGAATCAGATGTGACCAAGAAGCAGTTATAACCCGACACTGTTTGGTGTTAGAAGTGTTGTTAAGAATGCTGCACATCTTCACACATGCTGAGAAAACTTAACCCTTATGCCGATATGGTGTTTGTCTATAGTTTTTGTGGTGGAAGTGCTACTACTGCTTGTAGAGAATACCATTGACGGTTTCCTAACCACAAAATACGGGATTCAAGAGTGTTTATTAGCGTTTACACCAAACTATATGATACTGGTACAGTTCATATTTCTTTTGAATGTGCAAACGAATAAAATGTGGATAAAATAGAACGCATTCTTCAGTCAGTAGAAAGTAGTCCTACTATTAGAATGAAGAATTTCTATGCATATCAGTGTTCCACAGACAAGAGTATGGTGAACATTATGTGAGCACGGCTTGTATCCATTTCACGCCGACCGGGCTAGCCGGGTGGGTAAAGTGCCTGCCTGGCAACCCAAAGGTCGCGGGTTCGATTCCCGCCTCGGGCTTGGATCAAAGTACTGCAAAAAACCTTGGGAGGTGCATTATGGCCACAGAAGCCTATGCGCCAACAACTACCAAAAAAAAAAAAAAAAAAAATCCATTTCACATACAGTGGGATGCAACACCTTCAACCAGAAGACATCCAGCAATTGGAATTTTGTCGGTGGGCTAATCGCCGATTAATTTCATTAATACTGTTCGGCGATGAAGCTACTTTCACATGACATTATCAACAACACCTGTAACTCTCATAGTTGTTGTTGTTATTTGGTTTTTAGGAGCATTAGCAACTAAAGTCATATTGCTCCGGGTATATGCGGTGGTCATTCCCTGACCTTTCTGCATCCTCCGTATTTGGTGGTCATGGGCTCGAACCCCAGTCTAATCAAGAAGCATGTGCTACGCATTACTGCTCCTGCCTACCTGGCTACGGAGGCGCCATAACTCTCATAGGTGGTCAGACAAAAATCCACATGCCACTATGACATGTGGCTTTTTGTTGCTTCTCTGTAAAGTGTGGTATCATCAACAATCAGTTGACTGGGCCTACTCTGTTATAAAATCATCTTATGGGGCCCATTTACCTAGAATTTCTGCAAAACGAACTTCCACTACTATTGGAAGGTGTTCACTTGGCTATGATTGGTATGTACTTTCAGCAAGATGGAGCTCCTGCACATTATACCCATCTGGTTACACAATATCTAAATTGAACTTTCCTTGAACGATCGATCGACTGCGGTGGTCATTTCATTGGCCACCAAGGTCTCCAGACCTCACTCCGTTAGATTTTTGTTTGTGGTGATGGATAAAAAGAAAGCATAGTATAAAAGGTGAATACGAGAGATGAATTGCTCGCTTGCATTTTGGATACTGCTGCCCTCATAAAGGAACGCCAAGATGACCTCAGAAGAACAACACGTCATATTACCACAAGAGTTGCAAAGTGCACTGAGGTTGGTGGTGGGATTTTCGAACATTTATTGTGAACTGTAAAAAATTTGTCAATTATTTGTGTTTTGTATCATTCAAAAAGTCAATAAATATGAACAAGAAGTAATTTATTGTTCTTTAATACCTCTCATAATGGCTTTGTGCATGAGAGTTTCAAACAGCTATCGCACCATATCCATTGAGAACTGTACACATGTTTATATATACCTTTTTACTCAGAATAATCGATACTATGACCTCCCAAAATATTTACTATTCCTCCTGAATTATCCTGTATAATTTATCCCATTTCTCATTGTTTGAATTTTGTTGTGTAGTAATTTTTTTTTTGCTCATCTTCTATTATACTGAACCCCTTTCTCCTCAATTTTGAGCTTTTCATCTGCCAAATCTTCTTAGAGGAAAAAGAAAGTTTGACAGATTTCAGAAAAATAATCACGAGTGAAATTACAGAATATCAGTGGTTCAGATATATTACCCACAATTCAGTAGTTATGGGTCATTAAAATTGCAAAATGAGTGGCATTTGTATACTCCAGCTATTACCAAAAAAAAAAAAAAGAAAGACTTCACTCGTGTGGCAACTATAAAATGAAAAAAAATAAGAGGTATCTTCTGTTACACCAGAAAATGGGTCGGAAAACTGCTAGATTGGGGGAATACAAGGACTAATAGATTAACAGTAACCACTGGCAGAGGTGAAAGTGATTCTTGCACTGCTTCTATTGGAATGAGCCGCAGCCTGGAAAATAAGATGCAGGATATTTCAGAGCCTGCTGGGAATCATTGGGGTACAAATAAACACATAGGTTGTCTTAGGGTAGCTAAGAAAAAGAAAAGGTGCATGTATACTTGCGTGTACACCAATGCTAGGAGTTTAGTAAATAAATTTGATGAATTTGAGGTATTGCTCAAAACATCAAAGGTAGATATTGTGGGGATTTCAGAGACGTGGTGTCACACAGATATAAGGAATGCAGAACTGGAATTTGGGGAGTACAATGTCTACAGAAAGGATAGACAGGGTGAGAGTAGGAGTGTGCTATAGGCCTAATGACTCTGATGAGTATAATAAGAAACTGTACGGGGAAATAGAGTGGGCCAGTAAATCAGAGAGTCTATAATGGGGGATTTTAATTTCCCAGATATTGACTGGAATTTGGGGGCTGGTCACTCACACACTAGCAAGGCTTTTGTGGATTTATTGGATGATTGTTTTCTACATCAGCATGTTCGGGAGGCAACTAGAGGGAGTAATACTCTTGATTTGATTATCAGTAGTGATTCTTCATGCATTAAGAATCTGCAGGTAAATGAAGCACTAGGTGGCAGTGATCACAGTGTGCTGAAGTGGGATTTACTCAAAGAGGTAAGTACCATTAGGGATAAAGGGAAGGGTTATTACTTTCGTAAAGGCAACTACGATGGACTGAGACAGTATTTAAATTCTATACAGTGGGACCAACTGATGATGTTACCAACAGCAAATTCAAAATGGGAAGCATTCAAAGAACTTATCTTGGAAGCTACTAGGCTTTACATACCAACTAAGAAATACTGTTCAAGGTTTAGACCTAAGTGGATGTCAGATGAACTAATGAGACATATGGCAGAGAAGAAAAATGCATGGGATACATACAAATTAACACGTGACACAGAAGCCTATGATAGATACAAGTTGATCTGTAACCAAGTTACAAAGGAGGTTAGGCAGGCGAAGGCAGATTAGAGAAATCTTTGGCAAGGGATGCAAATAAAAACAGCAAAGAGTTCTTTACTTATGTAAACTCTAGAAGGAAGGGGATGAATCAGATTGGTCCACTTGATATCGATGGGTCAACTGTTGATGATCCTGCTCAGGTAGCTAACAAACTGAATGAATATTTTGCATCGACATTCACACATGACGAGTTATTCAGCGAGGGGAATGCCAGAGGTGTATTCAACTCTGGCAGTAAGCTAGAGAATCTTGTAATAACTGAGAGTAAAGTGGAGGAGAAATTGTTGAAGATAAATACAAGAAAGGCATATGGGGTAGTAGTAGTGGCATGTGATGCAAGAAAGCAAGTGTATGAGCTTATGCAGCATCAGCCAAAAAAAAAAAAAAAAAAATCACACCATTCCCTCCAAATGCCTGTCCAGTTCCTCCTTAAATTTATTCAACCTATCAACTTCCACAACGACGGATGGAAGTTTGTTCCAGCAATTAACCACCCGCTGGCTAAAGGCAAATTTCCGCACATCTATTCTACATCTGTCCTTTCTTAATTTGAATTTATGCCCCCTTAGGTTCGTAATCTGAACAAGGGGAAGGATCCCATCAGAATTCAGCATGCTGAACCCATTCAAGGCCTTATACACCTCAATCAGATCACCGCGCAGGCGCCTAGTCTCCAGCCACTGCAACTTGCAGAACTTAAGCCTCTCTTGATAAGAGGATCCCTTCATTCCCCTCACCAATCTTGTTGCCCTTCTCTGTACACGCTCAAGCAAATCTACATCCTTCCTAAAATGAGGCCTCCAGACCTGTATGCAGAACTCAAGGCATGGCCTGACCATTGCCTTATACAGAGGGATAATCACCTCCTTTTCCCTGCTAGCAAAATTCCTATATATCATTGACAAAACCCCATGACCTGCCCTGGCAGCCTGTCTGCATTGCTCAGAAAACTTCATATCTGCCTGCACAATTACTCCCAGGTCTTTTTCATTTTCTACCACCTTAAGTGTAGTACCACACAGTTGGTACGTTTCTCTGGGGTTACTTCTACCCATATGCAGTAATTTGCATTTGTCAAGGTTAAACTTCAGTTGCCACTTCTTAGCCCATCTGCACAAATTATCTAGATCCTGTTGCAGTAGCACACTGCCATTACTGTCATTAACAACCTGCCAACATTTGTATCATCTGCAAACTTCGCCATTAAGCCTGATATACCTTCAACAATATCATTGATAAATATACAAAACAACAGTGCACCCAACACAGAACCCTGTGGGACTCCACTAATAACATTAGTCCAAGAAGAGCAGCACCCATTGATTACTACCCTCTGTCTTCTCCCACTTAACCATCCTTTTATCCATTGTAGAAACTTACCCTTAATACCATTCTGCTCCAATTTGTACAGTAGTCTTCCATGCACAACAGTGTCAAAAGCTTTCCTGAAATCCAAATATATGATATCAAAATTATTTTTTGCGTCCAGTTCCTTTGTAACCACATCATAATATCCTATCAAATTTGTCAGACAAGACTTTCCCTTAACAAACCCATGCTGTGTCTGAATTATTGCTGCAGTCTTGTCTAGATGATCCTGCAATGCATCTTTAAACAGTGACTCCATTATTTTACCAGGAACAGAAGTTAAACTAACTGGTCTGTAATTACTCGTGTCACCCTTCGATCCCCCTTTGTGAATTGGGGATACATTTGCACATCTCCAGTCCGTGGGAAACTCCCATGAGTCCAAGGCCGCTCTCATAATTATGGCTAAGGGTTTGCTTAGTTGCTTTGTCGCCTCCTTTAATATAACTGAATAGATCCCATCCACCCCAGGTGCTTTTCTTACTTTTAACTTCAACAATTTCTCTTCCACTTTGCTCTCAGTGATTACAAAATCATTAAGTATCCTGCTACAATTTGATAACCTTCTGTCATTTTCAAACCTTAATAATTCCTCACGTGTGAATGTAGATGCAAAATACTCATTCAGTTTGTTTGCTATCTGAGCAGGATCATCAACAGTCGAACCATCGATGTCAAGTGGACCAATCTGATTCATCCCCTTCCTTTTAGAGTTTATATAAGTAAAGAAATCCTTGCTGTTTTTCTTAGCATCTTTTGCCAAGGATTTCTCGTAATCTGATAATCTCGTAATCTGATGGTAATTAAATCTTTAAGTAAATCCCACGTCAGTACACTGTGATCACTGCCACCTAGTGGTTCTTTTATCTGCAAATTCCTAATACATGAATGATCACTGCTGATAACCAGATCAAGAGTATTACTTTCTCTGGTTGCCTCTCGAATGGATGGGATCTATCCAGTTATATTAAAAGAGGCAGCAAAGTAAGTAAGCAAACCCTTAGCCATAATTATGAGAGCTTCCTTGGACTCAGGGGAAGTACCCATGGACTGGAGATGTGCAAATGTGACCCCAATTCACAAAGGAGGATCAAAGGGCGACACAAGTAATTATAGACCTGTTAGTTTAACTTCTGTTCCTGGAAAATTAATGGAGGCACTGGTTAAAGAAGCAATGCAGGATCATCTAGACAAGACTTCAGTTATAGCTCAGACACAGCATGGTTTTGTTAAGGGGAAGTCTTGCCTGACCAATTTGATTGGATACTATGACGCAGTCACAAAAGAACTGGATGCAGGGAATAGCTTTGATATTATATACTTGGATCTTAGAAAGGCTTTTGATACTGTTGCACATGGAAGACTGCTACACAAATTGGAGCAGTGTGGCATTGGAGGCAAATTGCTGCTATGGATAAAGGGGTGGTTGAGGGGGAGAAGACAGAGAGTGGTAATCAATGGACACTGCTCATCGTGGACTAATGTTATTAGTGGAGTCCCTCAGGGTTCAGTATTGGGTCCATTATTGTTTTCTGTATTTATAAATGATATTGATGATGGATATCAAGCTTAATGTCGAAGTTTGCAGACGATACGAAGGTTGGCAGGGTTGTCAAGGACACTACTGACACTATGCTACTGCAACAGGATCTGGAAAGGTTGAGCAGATGGGCTGAGAGGTGGCAAATGAAGTTTAACATTGACAAATGTAAAGTACTACATATGGGAAACAGCAACCCCAGAGCAACGTATCAACTCTGTGGTACTACACTGACAGTGGTAGAGAATGAAAGGGAACTGGGGTGGTTGTGCAGGCAGATATGAAGTTTTCTGACAGTGCAGACGGACTGCAAGAGTAGCTCATGGTGTATTGTCGATGATATATAGGAATTTTTCTAGCAGGGATAAGGAGGTGATTATTCCCTTGTATAAAGCAATAGTCAGACCACACCTAGAGTACTGTATACAGGTCTGGAGGCCTCATTTCAAGGATGTAGAGATGCTGGAATGAGTACAGAGAAGGGCAACAAGATTAGTGAATGAAACAAAGGGGGTGCTCTTACGAAGAAAGGCTTAAGTTTTGCAAATTACAGTGTCTGGAGACTAGGCACCGGCGAGGTGATCTGATAGAGGTGTATAAAGCCTTGAATGGTTTGAGCATGCTCAATGCTGATGGGATTCTTCCTCTTGCTCAGAATAATCACCTGAGAGGGCATAAATTCAAATTGAGAAAAGACAGATGTAGAATAGACGTGAGGAAATTTGCCTTTAGCCAGCGGGTGGTTGGTTGGTGGAATAGACTTCCATCCCTTGTCGTGGAAGTTGATAGCCTAAATAAGTTTAATGCTCAGCTGGATAGGTATTTCGATCGAACAGAGGGGTTAAGTGGAAGTGGTTATTTTTTATTTATTTATTTTTTTTTTTTTTTTTTTTTTTTGGCTGATGCTGCATAAGCTTGCTTTCTTGCATCAAATGCCTCTACTAATGCTAATGCTAAATCAAGAAAAAAAATAAAATACTGCATCATCATTTAGAGAAAATTAGTGGAGAAACAAACATGGGAGGATATGATTTTATTCCCAAATTTTAAAAAAATAACATTTCAAAGAAATGTGGTATCTGTCCGACAGCATGTGACTGAAACAAAGGTAAAAGTGGTATACACTAGCAATCCTAATACATCCGAACATTTTTAAAATCCCTACTGAATTAAAATTTCAATGATAACAGTTCAAACACTAAGATCAAATCTCATCAAACATGATGAAAAAGTTTGTGCTTGCCTTCAGCAATAAAGTCCAATTCAATAATACTCTTGATCCGATTATGAGCAGTGATTCTTCATGCATTAAGAATTTGCAGATAAAAGAATCACTAAGTGACAGTGATCACAGTGTATTGATGTGGGATGTAACTACTAAGTTTAACAGGGGCTCACATCTGGAGAGTATGGGCTTCGCACACCCAGGGTACTGAGTGGGATATCATCATTTTTCTCTTTCTTGGCGATTCCTTTCTACTTCTTTCTCTCTCTCTCTCTCTCTCTCTCTCTCTCTCTCTCTCAAGGTAACTTTTTTTTTTTTTTGGGCTGGTGCAGCATAAGTCTCAGGCTTCCTTGCATCATATGGCTAATAACAATAGAGGGAAGGGTTTTTGCTTTCATAAAGGAGACTACAGACAGTTGTCTCAGACAGTTTCTAAATTCTGTACAGTGGGACCAACTAAAGATATTAACAACAACAAATTCTAAATGGTAAGCATTCGGGGAATTACTAGGCTTTTCATACCAACTAAGAAACACAGTTCAAGGCTTAGACCTAAATGGATGACAGATGAACTGTTAAGACACATGGCAGACAAGGAAAATGCATGGGATGCATATAAATTATCAGGTGCTACAGAAGCCTATGGTAGATGTAAACTGCAAACTTCTTGTATTCTGCTTAGGCAAGCCAAAGCATATTACAAGAAGTCACAGGCAAAGAAAGCCAAGAAAAGGAGCAACGGCTCCTTAACTTATATTAACAGTAGAAGGAGGGGATTGAATCACATTGGTTCACTTGATGTCGATGAATCTGCTCAGATTGCTGACAAGGCTGAATAAGTATTTTGCATCTACATCCACACATGAGGAATTCTTTAGGGAAGGGGATACCAAAGTTTATGAAACTCTAACAACAAGCTAAATGATTTTGTAAGAACTGAAAAGAAAGGAGATGAGAAATTGTTGAAGTTAAACATAAACAAGGCACCTGGCATAGATGCAATCTATCCAATCATATTGAAGGAGACAGCAAAGGAGGTAAGCAAACCCTTTGTTATAATTATGGGAGCATATTTGGATTAGGGGAGATTCCTGTTAGCTGGAGATATGAGCATATCCACAATCGGGATCAAAGGGTGGCATGGGTAATTACAGACCTGTTAGCTTAACTTCTGGTTCAGGGAAAATAATGGAGTCACTAGTTAAAGAAATGCAGGACAATCTAGACAGGAGTGCAGCTATATTTCAGTCACAGCATCTTTCTGACCAATTTAAGAGTAATTTAATGGTAAGAGTTCCCCTCACCAACAAGATTGGTGAAGAGAACTCTTACCAAGAAAGGCTTAAGTTCTGCAAACTGCAGCACCAGGAGAGTAGGCACCTGCAAGGTGATCTGATTGAGGTGTATAAGGCCTTGCATGGGTTGAGCAAGTTGAATGCTGATGGAATTCTTTCTCTTGCTCAGACTAAGAACCTGAGGGGGCACTGTTTCAAATTGAGGAAAGATAGTTGTAGAAAAGATGTGTAGAAATTTGCCTTTAGCCAGCAGGTAGTTGATAGGTGGAACAGACTTCCATCTTTTATTGCAGAAGCTGATAGCCTAAATAAATTTAAGGCTGAGCTGGACAGGCATTTGGAATGAATGGAGGGGTGAAATGGGAGGCTTTTTTCCTTTTTTTTTGGCTGATGCTGTATAAGCTTACTTTCTTGCATCATATGCCTGTTCTAACTACACATAAAAAATATAAACATGTTGATGATCAAGTTTAGTCTGCATGGGTAGCACAGTGGTATTGTCACCATCCTCCCCACCAAGGATGGAAAAGGCCATTGTTTGAATCTTGTTGGTGACACGAGTAACTTTTATGGGCTTTTTTCACTCTGTGAATGAGTTAGTCAGTCTCAGGCATAGATAGCAAGGGTATCTCCCCAGAAACTGAGGTTCTTCATCCTGCAAAACAAGCAAATTGACCAGAGAACACATGCAATTTATAGACACAATACACATGGATATATGAATTAACTTTCCGGGTGATCCTAATGTAATAGTTTGAATTATATCAAGTTTGTCACTAAGCTTTAATGTTGTTGTTCTTTTCTTCTCTGTATGAGGTTTATTAGCTTTAGGACATAGGGTGACATGGGTAATTACAGACCTGTTAGCTGAACTTCTGGTTCAGGGAAAATAATGGAGTTGCTAGTTAAAGAAATGCAGGACAATCTAGACAGGAGTGCAGCTATATTTCAGTCACAGCATCTTTCTGACCAATTTAAGAGTAATTTAATGGTAAGAGTTCCCCTCACCAACAAGATTGGTGAAGGGAACTCTTAAAAAGAAAGGCTTAAGTTCTGCAAATTCAGGTCACCTACTCTCAATCAGATCACCTCTCTGGAGGTGATCTGATTGAGAGTAGGTGACCTGTATACAGGTTATTATACAGGTCACCTACTCTCCAGGTGCTGCAATTTACAGAACTTAAGCCTTTCTTGGTAAGAGCATCCCTTTGTTCCCCTCACTAATCTTGTTGTCCTTGTTTGTACTCATTCCAGCAACTCTACATCCTTCCTAAAATGAGGCCTCCAGACCTGTACACAGTACTCTAGGTGTGGACTGACCATTGCCATGTATAACAGGATAATCACCTACCTGTCCATGCTAGCAAAATTCCTATATATCACTGACAAGACTCCATGACCTGCCCTGGCAGCCCATCTGCACTGCTCAGTGAACTTCATATTTGACTGCACAATTACCCCCAGGTCTTTTTCACTTTCCACTTCCCTGAGTGTAGTACCACACGGTTGGTAGGTTTCTCTTCGGTTATTGCTACCCATATGCGGTAATTTGCATTTGTCAATGTTAAATTTCAGTTGCCACTTCTCAGCCCATTTTCCCAACTTATCTTCTTCTTCTTCGGTCCTTAGCTGGCAGCTGGGGGAGGCGGTTGGCCACGCAACCAGTATGCTGCTGTAGGTGCCGCAGGGTTTCGGACTTGCTCTGTGATGTTCTTCCATACCTTACGATCCATGGCTTCAGTCCTGGCCTGGTTAAGGTCGAGACGTCGGCTCTTCAAGTCATCTTCCACTTGCTTGGCCCACGTTTTCCTAGGCGCGGTCCGTTTGATGCTCCATTGGGTGGGTCGTTGTCTCCAAAGGAGTGTGGATGGTATTCTGTTCGTGCCCATTCTACATACGTGGCCAAACCATCTGAGCCTTCGCTTCTGGATTTGGTCGGCAATGGTTGGTTGCTGTTGGCATCTGGCGCGGATGGTATCATTAGTGATGCGGTCGCGAAGAGAGATGCCCAAGATCTGCCGCAGGCATCGCATTTGGAATACCTCAAGTTTGTTCAAATCTAACTTGAGACAAATCCATGTTTCCGATCCGTAAAGAAGAATGGGCAGGATCAAAGTCCGGAAGAGTCGGATTTTAGTCTTTGTGGAAATGTTGGTCCTCTTCCACAGACACCATTTGAGCGAGGTGAACGCAGTGGCCGCCTGTCCAATTCTGCTGTGAATTTCCATGGTGGATGCAACTTTCTTCTCCTGGACCAGCGACCCAAGGTATTTAAAGTGCTGCACTTGCTCGATCTGGACGCCTTCGAGATAGATGGTGGCCTGCGACCCATCTGTTGTCAGGGCCTTTGTCTTACCAGCATTGATCTTCAAACCGTATGGCCGGGCAATGCGGGCAATGTCGTAGAGGATTTCCGTGGCTTCAGCGTCGTTACCGGCAAGGATAGCACTATCATCAGCAAACATCAGGTCAGTCAAATAGTGATCCTTGTCATATTGTATGCCCTGTCTGTTTCTGAATGCTTGCCTCATAATGGCGTCGACCACGATGTTGAAAAGCAACGGGGAGGCTACATCCCCTTGGCGGACTCCAGTTTGGATGGTAAATTCCTCAGATAAATCGTTCTGGATGCGTACCTGGCTGGTTAAACCGTTGTATGCAGTTTGGAGGAGTGTGATGACTTTTCGAAGTACATGTTCAACCTCTAGTAGTTTCCATAAGGCAGGCCGGTGGACACAGTCGAAAGCAGACTTAAAGTCAATGAAAACAATGACGGTTCGCTGTCCACACCGGATCCTCTCCTCCATCAGCTGACGAATGGCAAAGATTTGATCACAGCATCCTCGCCCGGGTCTAAATCCTGCCTGTTCTTCTCGGCTGGTTTGCTCGCGATGTTTTTGCAGTCTTGACTGGATAATCTTCATAAAGACCTTTCCAATGATGGAAAGGAGGCTGATGCCACGGTAGTTCTTGCAGTCCCGGTTATCACCTTTCTTGTGGATCGGTACGATAATGGCTTTCCTCCATGTTAACGGAATTTGTTCAGTGCACCAGATGGTTTTGAGGAGTGAGTGTAGTCGGCGAAGCAGTACATCTCCCCCGGCTTTGATCGCTTCTGTGGTGACTTGGTCCACTCCTGGTGCCTTGCCATTCTTCAGGGATTGTATGGCTGCTTTCACTTCTTCTACTGTAGGCTCAACATCGACCATGGAGACCTCAGGGGGGTCAATCGAGAGTGCTGTTGCTGGCGGTCCCTGAGGTGGGTCGTGATTATACAGAGCTTTGAAGAATTCACTCCACCGTTGCAGGCGTTCGGATGGTGATCGCACGAAGGTCCCATCAGCATTCTTGATGTTGTCACTAGTCAATTTAGTCTTTCCACTCAGACATCTGAGGGTGCGGTACTCGTTTTTGGATGCCGCCACTTCAAGATCGTCTGCCACTTGGTTCCAGTATGCTTCTCTTTCTGCTGTCATTCTTTGTCGGACTTCTCGGTTTAGCTGCCGGTACCGTTCAAAGTCGACCAACTTTGCCTGTTTCCGTTTGTCCACGAGGTCGAGGCACTCATCTGATATCCATGGTTGCGTTCGACGTCGGGCAGGTGGACATAGGGGCTTGGCACATTCCAGGATGGCATCAGAGATCTGCTTTTCTTCTTCATTTATATCCTCGGGCACGGCCAGCATCTCGAAGCGGTTGGATAGGGCGATCTGATATGCCTGTTTGTTGGCAGCATTCATTAGCTGCCTCCAGTCCAGCTTGGCTGACCGAGATGATCTAGATCCAGTTGGAGTAGCATACTGAAGTTCAACCTTGACAAATGCAAAGTACTGCATATGGGTAGAAGTAACCCCAGAGAAACGTACCAACTGTGTGGTACTACACTTAAGGTGGTAGAAAATGAAAAAGACCTGGGAGTAATTGTGCAGTCAGATATGAAGTTTTCTGAGCAATGCAGACAGGCTGCTAGGGCAGGTCATGGGGTTTTGTCAATGATATATAGGAATTTTGCTAGCAGGGAAAAGGAGGTGATTGTCCCTCTGTATAAGGCAATGGTCAGGCCACGCCTTGAGTACTGCGTACAGGTCTGGAGGCCTCATTTTAGGAAGGATGTAGATTTGCTTGAGCGTGTACAGAGAAGAGCAACACGATTGGTGAGGGGAATGAAGGGATTCTCTTACCAAGAGAGGCTTAAGTTCTGCAAATTGCAGTGGCTGGAGACTAGGCACCTGCGCGGTGATCTGATTGAGGTCTATAAGGCCTTGAATGGGTTGAGCACGCTGAATTCTGATGGGATCCTTCCACTTGTTCAGATTACGAACCTACGGGGACATAAGTTCAAATTAAGAAAGGACAGATGTAGAATAGATGTGCGGAAATTTGCCTTTAGCCAGCGGGTGGTTAATTGCTGGAACAAACTTCCATCTGTCGTTGTGGAAGTTGATAGGTTAAATAAATTTAAGGAGGAACTGGACAGGCATTTGGAGGGAATGGCGTGATGATTTTTTTTTTTTTTTTTTTTGGCTGATGCTGCATAAGCTCCTACACTTGCTTTCTTGCATCATGTGCCACTACTACTACTACTACTACTACTACTACTGTCTTTACTATCATTAACAACCTTGCCAATCTTTGTATCATCTGCAAACTTGGACATTAAACCTGATATACCTTCATCAATATCACTGATAAATACTAAAAACAACAACGGGCCCAACACCGAACCCTGGGAAACTCCACTAATAACATTTGTCCACAAAGAGCAGTGTCCATTGATTACCACTCTCTGTCATCTCCCACTCAACCATCCCTTTATCCATTGTAGCAACTTACCCTTAATGCCATACCTCTCCAATTTGTACAGCAGTCTTCCATGTGCACCAGTATCAAAAGCTTTCCTGAAACCCAAGTATATGATATCAAAATTATTTTTGACATTCAGTTCCTTTGTGACCACATCATAGTATCCAATCAAACTGGTCAGAGAAGACCTCCCTTTAACAAACCCATGCTGTGTCTTAACTATTATTGCAGTCTTGTCTAGATGATCCTGCAATGCTTTTTAACTAGTGATTCCATTATTTTCCCAGGAACACAAGTTTAACTAAGAGGTCTGTAGTTACTTGTGTCACCTTCTGAACCCCCCTTGTGAATTGGTGATACATTTTCACACCTCCAGTACATGGGGACTCCCCAGAGTCCAAGGAAGCTCTCATAATTATGGCTAAGGGTTTGCTTACTTTCTTTGCTGCCTCCTTTAATATAACTGGATAGATCCCGTCCACCCCAGGTGCCTTCCTTATGTTTAACTTCAACAATTTCTCCTCCACTTTGCTCTCAGTTATTACAAAAATCACTTAGCTCCCTGTTAGAATTTGATAAACTTCTGGCACTCCCCTCATTGAATAACTCATGTGTGAATGTAGATGCAAAATAATCATTCAGTTTATCAGCTACCTGAGAATGATCATCAATAGTCAACCCATCTATGTTTAGTGGTCCAATCATTAATTATTATTTATTAATGATATTGATGAAGATATATCTGGCTTAATGTCTTAGTTTGCAGGGCAGTTAATGAGAGTAATGACAGTATGCCACTGCAACAAGATCTAGAAAAATTAATATTGATAAATGCAAAGTACTGCATATGAGTAGAAGTAATCTCAGATTAACATACCAACTGTGTGGTAAAATACTCAGGGTAGTGGAAAATGAAAAAGACATGGGGGCAATTGTGCAGATATGAAATTCTCTGAGCAGTGCAGACAGTCTGTTAGGACAACACATGGGGCTGCTGTGTATGATATACAGTAATTTTGCTAACAGTGATAAGGTGATTATTCCACTGTATAAGGCAATGGTCAGACCACATCTTGATAGTACTGCATTCAAGTCTAGAGGTCTCATTTTAAGAAGGATGTAGAGCTGCTGGAACGAGACAGAGAAGGGCAAAGAGATTGGTGA
This sequence comes from Mastigoproctus giganteus, assembly GCF_048544385.1. NCBI lineage: Eukaryota > Metazoa > Arthropoda > Arachnida > Uropygi > Thelyphonidae > Mastigoproctus > Mastigoproctus giganteus. Next base: position 73,669,199 of record NC_143583.1, read on the forward strand.
GGAGAAAAAAGAGGCGCTCCTACCAAGAAAGGCTTCAGTTCTGCAAATTGCAGCATCTGCAGACTAGGCATCTGTAAAGTGATATGACTGAAGTGTTTAAGGCTTTGAATGAATTGAGCAAGCTCAATACTGATGAGATTCTTCCTCTTGCTCAGACTATGCACATCAGGCATAAATTCAAACTGAGGAAGGATGGTTGCAGAACAGATGTGCAGAAGCTTGCCTTTAGCCAATGGATGGATGATTGCCACAACAAACTTGTGTCTGATGTTGTGGCAGTACAAACTTGAATAAATTCAAGGAAGAATTAGACAAACTATGGGAGGGAATGAATAGGTGAAATGGAATTTTTTTTGGCTGATGCTGTATAAAGCTTATACATCTTTAAAGCTTGCCTTCTTGCATCATTTTCCACTATTAATATTAATTTAAGAAACATTTAGGGATTCCCCCCTACTGTGTTGGGGACTGAATGCTTCCTCCTTTTGTACTACTGTGGTACTAGGTAATGTTTTGAATCCTAGCTGTATAAGCCTGAAACTGAATCTAGAGATTGTTAAAATGTAGATGTGAGAAGCTGTTAGGCAGTATGAGCCAAGCTATGCACATGAAAAACCATGCTTTGGAACTTCCACACTACGATGCAAAATGTGTAAGTCTAGAAGCAGATGAACACCTGTGTTTTGGCTGAGTAGCCTACTGTAGTATCATGTCAAGTCAGTCTATAAAGCAGGCTGAAGGTACTGAAAGGTTGTCAGTATTAAAGATTCCTATCAGTTGGGTTTAAGAGAATGGATTTTCCTCGAATTTCTCTGGAAGGAAAAGTGGGTACTTCTGAATAGGATAAAATTATTGTCAAGTAAATGTAGTTATAATCAGAACAGTGAATGACAAACTCAGTTCTCTTTATTCTGATTCAATGAAGGTCTGGCTGATGTGGACTTGGCTACATTCACTGTCTGGCTGATGTGGACTTGGCTACACTCACATAAAGAATGCTGCAGACTGCCCCTCCACAGTGTTGATGGAATCAGACAGGGGTGGAGCTCAACCATCAGACGAGAGGGGAGGACCACAAACTGTATCAACACATTTCGAGAACTATAGCTAGAATCCCTTAACCAGGTGCAAAAAATTTCTAATAAACCAATGTGACCACTAAAGGTTAAAAAACAAGTGTACCAATTATTAGAAGGAATGGGAAAAAAAGTACTGTTTGGAACATTCCTTCGTGCAGGTTTAAAATAATTTTAAACTCCTGACAATCAATGCTTGGATTCTCTTTGCCCCTGTTCCTGATACAGGGTTTAATCTATACAAGCTGCTGGTAACTCTGATATGATTTTTCTGTAATTTTTCTGGTTTAAATGAAGACAAGAATATCAAGAGTCCTACAATATGTTTCAATCACCCACCTTGCCATGGAATGAATGATTGCAAAGGTAGTTTTTGAGGTTTTGCCAGCATCTACAGGTTTCTTGTAGATGAATTTACTGAGAAATGATGGAAGCGTTACCATTAAGATATAATGGGATAGTAGTGCTGCATTGTCTCAACTTGAAAAGTGATGGAAGGATATAAACTGTTCATGTGAGAGAAGGAATGCTGAAGTTCAGTATTTCCATGTTTCCACAGAGCAAAAGTTATCTCCATATCAAACCTACACCTTAGATGTGGTGTTATATGAACAAAGGGCCTGTCTTCAAAATCCTCCACAAAAGATTTCTGCTAGGATGGGGAGAAGGATGTCCACGCTCAGCTTGTTGGAATAACTCCCCATTGAAAATAAAATGTGGACACCCTTAAAATAAAATTACAATTATAAACTTATAATTAGTAACACCATTAATCCTCAATATTTATCTGTATAAAGAGCATCATGTTCCAGGGTCTACACCAATCCCTTGATCATATCCACAGCTCCTCTCAGTGGTCAGGATGTCCAGGCAAGTAAGAAAAGGGGAAAAGGTAGTAACTGACTCCCTGGCTGTATAACACCAATGTGCATAAATATAAAAGAATTGATCTTTACGGGATGGGATATATTTTCTTGGTGTCTCTCTCATGGGGGAATTTGGGACCAATCACTCTCTTATGACATCTTCCCTTTCTTACTTGCTTAGATATCCTGACCACTGAGAGGAGTTGCATGTGTGATCAAGATCTACCCCGATAGAGATCAGTATAGATCCCAGAACATGATGCTCTCAGGTAAATATGAAGGAGTAATGGTGTTTAACCATATCTTATGGAATTAACTTGCACAGGTAATAACTCATTTAAGGTCATGATTAGGAAAATGGATGCCTGTTTTTAATTTTAGGAGGTCAATGATTTCATAAATGATAAGTAGGTTAGTACTGACTATGTATATCTCTTTATCTAGCTTTCTTCTGCATACAGCTCTAATGTCTTGCAGGGGGTGCCTGAGTAAACAATGAATTTACTCATGGAATGGTAATTAAGACTAGTCACCAACCAGAACCTTATGATTTGTCACCATCAGCCTGAATTTACTTAGTTTGATTATAAATTATAAGTGACAAATTATATGTGTTTCGCTGTTGTCTCCTGTGATAACAATGCGCCACAGGAAATGATGGCAAAAACACATATTACACAATGGACTGCACAGATAACTTTGATCAGCAGCACATAGGACTTTTCTGCATTCATGAATATACTATACTTCAATATTTGAAGATTAAATGCGCAAGGCATAATATGATATGATACACCATAGTTTACCCATAAATTTAACTACATACATACATAGTGTAAAAGCATTATTTAATTTTATCTCATATTGTGGCTGCCTTCACAATGAGATACCAGACATTGCACTACTTCGAATAAATAGCACTCCTCTAGTAGATGAGACTACTGTTATTTATTCTCAGTGGGCACCACCACCCAGATGGCCGTTTTGAAGCTAGCTGGCTTCTGCCCACTGAGAATAAATAACAGTAGTCTCCTCTACTAGAGGAGCATTATTTATTCAAAATAGTGCAATATTTGGTATCTCGTTGTGAAGGCAGCCACAATGTTTGTTTGTTATTTGGTTTTTAGGAGCATTAGCAACTAAGGCCATATTGCTCCGGGGATATGCGGTGGTCATTCCCTGACCTTTCCACATCCTCCATATTTGGTGGTCACGGGCTCCAACACCGGTCTAATCAAGAAGGGTGCGCTACACACTGCTGCTCCTGCCCACCTGGCTACGGAGGCGCCAGCCAGGCACCACAATACGAGATAAAATTAAACGATACCTTTACACTATGTATGTAATTAAATTTGTGGGTAAACTATGGTGTATTTACACCAAAATTATATATACTATACATCAATAAAAGGAAGGTGATGCTTGACATTACTTTAATGACTGCTTTAGCAAATCTTTTGTTGTCAACTTTTTGGCTGAGGGATGATGAAAATTTTTTCATGCTGACACACTATTTTCACTCAGTAGTTAGATGTGGTCGTTGCTTAAGTAACTCCACATAAAGCTATTATCAAAGTTTGTTTCTGTATGCAGATGTTTCCCTCTGAACAACTGGTCAAAATTTTGCTATGCAATTACACTGATTGAGTGTTAATTTTTTTAAGAAATTTCTTGCCATCTGCAGAACTGTATACAGAAATATAAAAAGGGAGAGGTTTAGGCCAGATAAAGGGGGTAAAGAGGATAATTTTCCATGAATGACCATTTAAATTTGAAAAATAAACCAGTTTCCTTAAGTTTCAACATTAGCATTAGTAGAGCCATATGATGCAAGAAAGGAAGCTTATACAGCATCAGCCAAAAAAAAAACACTTTTCCAATTCACCCATCCAATCATTCCAAATGATTGTCTAGTTCTGCCTTGAATTTATTTAAGCTATCAACTTCCACAATAACAAATGGGAGTTTATTCCAGCAATCAACTACCCGCTGGCTAAAAATGGCAAATTTTCGCACATCTATTCGACAACCGTCTTTCCTCAATTTCAATTTATGCCCCCTCAGGTAAGTAAATCTGAGCAAGAAGAAGAATCCCATCAGCATTGAGCCTGCTCAATCCATTACAGGCTTTATACACCTCAATCAGATCGCCTCAAAGGTGCCTACTCGCCAGGCACTGCAATTTGCAGAACTTAAGCCTTTCTTCATAAGCACACCCTATTGTTCTCCTCACCAGTATTGTTGCCCATCTCTGTACTCATTCTAGCAACTCTACATCCTTCCTAAAATGAAGCTTCCAGACCTGTATGCAGTACTCAAGGTGTGGCCTGACTATTGCCTTATACAAGGGGATAATTACCTCATTTTCCCTGCTTGCAAAATTCCTGTATATCATTGACAAGACCCCATGACATACACTGGCAGTCTGTCTGCACTGCCAGAAACCTTCATATCTGACTGCACAATTACCCCCAGGTCTCTTTCATTCTCCACTAACCTAAGTGTAACACCACCCAGTTGGTACATTTCTCTAGGGTTACTGCTACCCATAAATATATACTTTGCATTTATCAATGTTAAACTTCAGCTGCCACTTCTCAGCCCATCTGCCCAACTTCTACAGATCCTGTTGCAGCAGTATACTGTTATTAACAATCCTGCCAACCTTTGTATCATCTGCAAACTTTGACATTAAGCTTGATATACCTTCATAAATATCATTGATAAATATACAAAACAACAATGGGTCCAACACTGAACTCTGGCAGACACCACTAATAAAATTAGTGCACGAAGAGCAGTGTCCATTGACACTGCTACCCTTCGTGTCTCTGTCTTCTCACACTCAGGCATCACTTTATCCATTGCAACAATTTGCCCTTAATGACATAGTGCTCCAATTTGTACAATAGTCTTCCATGAGCAACAATATCAAAAGCTCTTCTAAAATCCAAGTATATGATATCAAAATTATTTTTTGCATCCAGTTCCTTTGTGACCATGTCATAGCATCCAATCAAATTGGTCAGACAAGACTTCCCCCTTAACAAACCCATGCTGTGTCTGAATTATTACTACAGTCTTGTCTAGATGATCCTGCAATGCTTCTTTAACCAGTGACTCCATTAATTTCTCTGCAACAGAAGTCAAACTAACAGATCTGTGTCACCCTTTGATCCCCTTTTGTGATTTGGTGATACATTTGCACGTCTCCAGTCTGTGGAGACTTCCCCTGTGTCCAAGGATGCTCTCATAATCATGGCTAAGGGTTTGCTTACTTCCTTTGCCTCCTCCTTTAATATAACTGGATAAATCCCATCCACCCCAAGTGCCTTTCTTATATTTAACTTCAACCATTTCTCCGCCACTTTACTCTCAGTTATTACAAAATCATTTAACTCCCTGTTAGAGTTTGATAAACATCTTGCCGTCTCCTCCATGAATAACTTCTCATGTGTGAATGTAGATGCAAAATACTCAGTTAGGCAGCTATCTGAGAATGATCATCTACAGTCAAACTTTTGATATCAAGTGGACCAATCTGATTCATCCCTTCCTTTTAGAGTTTATATAAGTAAAGAAGTCTTTGCTTTTTTCTTTGCATGCTTTGCCAAAGGTTTCTCATAATCTGTCTTCACTTGCCTAAGCTCTTTTGTGACTTGACTACAGACTAGCTTTTATGTACCATAGGTTTCTGTGTCGCCTGATAATTTATATGCATCCCATGCATTTTTCTTCTCTGCCGCAAGTCTGATTAGTTCTTCTGACATCCATTTGGGCCTAAACCTAAAACAGTATTTCTTAGTTTGAACAAAAAGCCTAGCAGCTTCCAAGATTACTTCCTTGAGTGCTTCCCATTTAGAATTTGCTGTTGGTAACATCATCAGTTGGTCCCAATGAATATATTTAAGAATTGTCTGAAACCAATGTAATCACCTTTACAAAAGCAAAAACCCTTCCCTTTACCCTTGATAATAGTTACATCTTTAAGTAAATCCCACATTGGTACACTGTGATCCCTACCTAGTGGTTCCTTTATCTGTAAATTCTTAATGCATGAATAATCACTGCTGATAATCAGATCAAGAGTGTTACTCTCTCTGGTTGCCTCCCTAACATACTGCTGTAGAAAACAATCATCCAATAAATCCACAAAAGCCTTGCTAGTGTGCAAGTGACCAATTCACAAGTTTCAGTCAATATCTGGGAAGTAAAAATACCTCATTATAAGACACTGATTTACTAGCCCACTCTATTTCTCTGTACACCTGTTCATTGTACTCATCAGTTAGGCTTATAACAAACTGCTACCCTCATTTTTTCTTTCCCAGTGCTTATGTCACACCAAACTGACTCAACATTGCACTGTCCATCTATGTCAACTGGTTGCATTTTCTTAGATTTTGTTTCTTAACTAACAGCATAACCTGTCCTCCCTTCCTATCCTGTCTATCCTTTCTGTTCACATTGTACTCCCCAAATTCCAATTCTGCATTCCTTATATCTGTGTGGCACCACATCTCTGATATCCCAACAATATCCACCTTTGATGTCTTGACCAACACTTCAAATTCATCAAACTTATTTACTAAAAATGAACCAGTTTTACAAATAAATGACCTTTTTTATTAGCTACTTTGTTCATCCTTATTCTTGTGCAGAATAATTTTGAATGTGATCATACTTTTAGTCTTATCAAGGCTTATAGAACTCTGTTCATTCACATCCAAAAAAACATAACTGTCCATTTCAGTTGTGAAATGCATGATACTCAGTCACCGCATTGAACAAAACTTTTAGTACATATTCTGTAAAATCAGTGAAAAGAGGCTTCTGCTGGTTCTTTGAAATGTTATACACCAAAACAGTAGACAAAGAATGACATCCTATAACTTTGAATATGTTTTTGTAATGCATGGTAATTTCTTTAAATAATGAAAATTGAAAATTAAATAATGGAAAAAGGAGGTCACAGAACACAAAAAATTTTCAATAGTCAAAATGTGTATTGCATTCAATAATGATATGTGTAATTCTCCTAACACATCATATGAGATACCATTTATTATAATTTGTATGAAATAATGTCTTTACTCTTATTATAGTGCAAGTATATTATAAACATGCTCTGATTTCTTTCTTGTGATCGAGTAAATTATCACCTCTCATTCTTTCCTAAGGAGAAAATAGATATGCCTGCTATAAAACTCAAAAAAACTGTTTCTTAATTCAAATTTGAAAACGATTCACTTATAAATTTTGCTTTTACATGCTTGTGTTAAATTGAAATAGTGTATGTGAGTCCACCATTAGTATTTGGAAAAGTTATAATAATATTAATCAATTTCATGATATCTGAATTTAATATTATCAGCCATACATGCCATAAGTACATGTATGGCTGATAAGTACATGCCATAAATTAAATTACTTATATTTCTCATGTTTTTAAATTTCTTTATTGATATAACTAGTACACCCCAATGAGGGCTCATTTTTATTAAAATGTATATTTTAGTAAAAATTAGTAAAATGCAATTCATGTTAAAATACACTTTCCAATTTTACATCTGGCTCATAACTGTATTTGGACTAAAAAAAAATTTGTGGCTTCCAACTTCAAAGAGCTGATCAATTGTAAATCATGTCTGGCCCTGCAGTCACAGTAACAAAAGAAAAAATATCTTATACAAATTATTAACATATCAGCAAATAAAAGACAAAGATAACTGTTTTGCATTCATGTATAGCTGTAGTGTACACAAATTCCTCTTTACGTATTCACTAAAGTACATGTACACTGTTTCAACATTTGTATTCTTTAAGTAATAATAAATTTATGCAAAAAGCCTATAAACTATAAAAAATAAAAAAAAAAATTAATCCTTGTTCTGCTGCAGCCTGAAGGTTAATAGACATGTAATGAGAGAATGCAGATGAGCATAACTGTAACCCACAATTCCTCAAATATATACAAATGAAAAGGAAATTATATACTGAAAAAAAAAAAAAAAAAAAAAAAAAAGTGGCTCATTCAATCAAATTTCTTATAGATGCCAGAAAATCGACTGTTTAAAATTTTGCATTCAAATAATTAAAGATTATTTAACTACAACGTATACTGATTATCAAACCAAACTGAATTTTTAAACTGCTATTCCTAATTTATTTTAAGCACAATTTCAGAAAGCTAGAGTGGATTAAATTTTTTTCTTTTGATTTTTATTGAGTATCCTAGATGAAAATGCATGTGAAGTACCATTGGCAAATAGTAAGCCTGACTTTCCAATTTTCAAAACACAAAGCAATTTTTGGGACTATAACAAAAGTACACACATTCCTGTTCATAAATGCCTGCTATGAAACAAAAACATGAAATTCACAACAAAATTAAAAATTAAAAAATACAGAAATTTAATCAGTTATAGACAAGACATTTAATCAGATGAATTTATTTCCACAACTTCTTGGATAAATTCATCTCTATAATTCTTTACAGAAAGTTATATGGTTTCTTTTGAGATTTATTAAAATGAAATTTATATTAAGCACTAAAATAGTGTGCAGTTAAGGTTTACTTACCAAAATATATTTACACAGGTGATAATTATTCTTGTTTAACAAACAACACATTCAAACGAAACAGAATTAATGCTCCATGCAACCAAGGATAACAGAACTAAACAAAATGAAAAGTAATTTAAGGGAAGCATGAAATTAGCACAATGAAACAAAATATTAAAATTTTCATAATTTATGCCAAAATAAACAAAAATTATTTAATCTTACTCTAAATTAACTAAAGTCATACATAATGTCTAGTCTTGTGAAATACGGCAAAATTCAGTAACAAAACTTAGAATTAGCATTAGTTGAGGCATATGATGCAAGAAAGCAAGTTATACAGCATCAGCCAAAAAAAAAAAAAAAAAAAAACCATTCCCATTTCACCCATCTGGTCACTCCAGAAATATGTCTAGTTCAGCCTTATATTTATTTAAATTTAAAGTTGAACTAGACAAACAACTAGAAATGCAGATAAGTTGATTTCAACTTATCTGCATTTCTGAAATAATTTTTTTAAATAGTCATTAATTAAAACAGTTCAAAGGTGAATTCGAGTTGAATGTAAGGGAATAATCTAAAACACCCTTACTTTCTTTGTAAAGCTTTTCAAGAGAATAAAAATTCTAATTCATTAGCATTATATTTACATTCTGCTTTTCAACAAAAACTTTTCTATGAGTTTCATGCTGTGTACATTATTAATGCTACCTTTTTATTAATTATATACAGGTTATTATAGTTATTACAGTATACTTTTGATTTCAATTTCCCTGGTGAGAACACCACTTGTTCTACACGTATAAGCATCAAAACAAATTTAAGAATGGTTTATATAGTATGAATCAGAGCTGTAATACTCAATACGTTCTACGTTGATAATAATATTTGTAAAATAATAAGAGGAGTTTACCTCAATATAGTACGTAGAACACTTCCTTATGATACCCTCCAGAAATTAAAATGGGAAAAACGAAAAAAGCCGACAACTTACCGGTACATTAGAGTAAAATATAAATAATTAAATAATTAAAAAACCAATTTAACACAATTCAAATCAATTTAAAACAATTAAAAATTAAATTAATGCAATTAAAAGAATTAAAAGAATTGTGTTAAATTGGTTTTTTAATTATTTAATTATTTATATTTTACTTTAATGTACCGGTAAGTTGTTGATTTTTTTGTTTTTCCCGTTTTAATTTCTGGAGGATATCATACAGAAGTGTTCTACATACTATATTGAGGTAAACTCCTCTTATTATTTTACAAAGAATGGTTTATGAATCAAGATATAGGCTGGTTTTGGGTAAACATACATTCACATGAACATTTAGCATTAGCAGTGGCAAATGATGCAAGAGAACAAACTTATGCAGAATCAGCCAAAAAAAAAAAAAAATATATATATATATATATATATATATATATATATATATATGATACTTCTCATTTCACCTATTCATTCCCTCCAATAATTTTTCTGGTTCTTCCTTGAATTTACTTAAACAACTTCTGCAAGAGAAGAAACTTTTTGTTCCAACAATTAACCACCTATTAGCTAAAGGCAAACTTCCACACATACATTCTGCAACCATCCTTCCTCAATTTGAATATGTGTCCCCTCATGTAGCCTGAACAAGAGGATGAATCCCATCAACATTGAGCTGGCTCAATCAATTCAAAGCTTTAAACACCTCAATCAGATCACCTCACAGGTGCCTAGTCTCCAGACACTGCAATTTGCAAAACTGAAGCCTTTCATGGTAAGAGCACTTCTTTGTTCCCCTCACCAATTTCATTGCCCTTCTCTGTACTCGTTCCAGCAGCAGTTGCAGATCCTTTCTAAAATAAGGCCTCCAAACCTGTAAGCAGTATTCAAGACGTCTTATACAATGTAAATACAGACCACTGTCTTATACAATGGGATAATCACCTCCTTATCCCTGCTAGCAAAATTTCTGTATATCAATCACAAAACACCATGAGCTGTCCTGGCAGCCTATCAGCATTGCTCAGAGAACTTCATAACTGGCTGCACAATTACCCCCATGTCTTTTTCATTTTCCACTACCGCGAGTGTACTAACACACAGTTATACATTACTCTGGAGTTACTGCTACACATATGCAGTACTTTGCATTTATCAATGTTTAAACTTCAACTGAAATTTGCCAGCCTATCTGCCTAACTTTTCTATATCCTGTTGCAGTAGCATACTGTCATTACTGTCCTTAACCACTCTGCCAACCTTTGTATCATCTGGAACCTTGTCCAGTATGCCTTCATCAATATCATTGATAAATACAGAAAACAACAATGGGTTCAACAGTGAACACTAGGAGACTCCACTAAAAAGATTAGTCTATGAACAGCAATATCCATTGACTACCACTCTCTGTGTGCTCCCATTCATTCAACCCTTTATCCATAGCAGCAAACTTGCTCTTAATGCCACGCTGCTCCAATTTGTACAGCAGTAATTTATATGCAACAGTATCAAAAGTTTCCCTGAAATCCAAGTATATCTTAAAAAATTATGGTGAAGGTAAAGAAAGCCAACATGAGAACCACGGAAAACTTACTGGACAAACTGGTTTGCAGCTACCACAGTTTCTCCCCGAATCCTTGGTAAAAATATGGTGCGCGGTAACATCATAGCATTAAGTGATTGATTGACGTTATGATACGCAAATATAAAGAATTTTTCTTTCTTTTCCTATTATTTCTTAACCTAACGTTTAAGGTCACATTAGGAAATATAATGAAAAATAAAGAAACCTTGGAGTAAAACTTTTCCTTTTTCATAAACCTTTCATAACCTTAAAAACGTACAAATAAATCAGTAATATAGTTTTTTTTTTTAACAGCGAAAACACTCAAACTCCAATAATCTGCTTTTAATGAGGAAAAAAAACTAATCATTACATAGTCTGTCAATGTCTGCGTGTCAATCAATATATCTTTCTCGACTTGTATTACAGCTACTCATTTTGGCTTTCTTTACCTTAGCCAAAATTATTTTTTGCATCCATTTCCTTTGTGATCGCATTGTAGTAACCAATAAAATTGGTCAAACAAGATTTACCCTTAACAAACTCATGCTGTTTTGAAGTATATCTGCGGCCTTCTCTAGATGATCACGTATTACTTCTTTTACCAGTGACTGCATTATTTCCATGAAACAGAAGTTAAACTAAGAGGTCTATAATTATTCGTGTCATGCTTTGGTCTCCCTTTGCGAATTTGGGATACATTTACACATCTCCAGTCCACGGGGACTGAATGCAGCCACTTTGAGTGACCTGTGTCACTCAAAGTGGCTTCATTCATAATGACTCTGATGAGTACAATTGTTAATTGTACTCATCAGAGTCATTAGGTTTATAACAAACTGCTACCCTCATTTTTGCTTTCCCAGTGCTTATGTCACACCACACTGACTTAACATTGCATTAGCCACCAATGTCAAATGAATGCATTGCCTTAGATTTTAGTGTTTCTTAAGTAAGAGCATTATCCCTCCCACCTCCTGTCCTGTCTGTCCTTTCTGTATGCATTGTACCCCATATTCAAATTCTGCCTCCCATGTATCTGAGTGACACCGCATCTCTGAAATCCCAACAATGTCTACATTTGATGTCTTGACCAGCACCTCAAATTCATCAAATTTACTTACTATGCTCCTAGAATTAGTGTATGTGCAAGTATACATACACCTGTTATTATTATTATTATTATTATTAATAGCCATATGGCGCAAGGAAGCCTGAGGCTTATGCTGCACCGGCCAAAAAAAAATTTCCCTATTACCCTGAGAGAGAGAGAAGTAGAAAGGAATCACAAAGAAAGAGAAGAATGATGATATCCAGCTCAAGACCCTGGGTGTGCCAAGCCCATACTCACCAGATGTGATCTTACTCTTAGTTACCCTAACACAGTCTATGTATTTACATGTTTCATGATGACTCCCAGCAGTTCTTGAAATCCCCAGCACCTTGCTTTCAAGGCTGCTGCTCATTCCAAAAGAAGCAGTGCAAGAATCACTTTCGACTCTGCCTGCAGTCCCTGTTAGAGCTTGATAAACATCTGGCATCCCCTTCCATAAAGAAGTCCTCATGTGTGAATGTAGATGCAAAATACTCATTCAGTTTGTTAATCTATTAGTCTGTGTATTCCCCCAAGACTGCAGTTTTCTGACCCACCTAACACTGTCTCAATAGTATCAGCAAATATTCTTGCACCCTTTCTATTTAAGTAAATCTCATCCCCGCAGAAGCACTGAGAGATCTAGCAAATACCCTGCCACAAAAATGGAACTGCCCATTGTTAACTGTTGCATTGGGTTATCTGTTGAAATTAAACCATTACAATAAACTTTTAATCTGCAAAGTTGCTGCATTCAGTATCAATAGAAATTTATTTACTTACTACTATTTTCTGAAACAATGTGAACAGGTGAACCAAACAAATACAAGTTGAAATTAATTTGTAATTTGATACTAACATTTTTATTGTAATGGGATCTAACATTAATTATATTCCAGATTTAGTTCCTCACCACATTGAAAGAATGAACCCAGACCGGATCCCAAAATTAGCCTTTAACTACAAACCTACAGGCAAGAGAGATGTGGGTTGACTAAGACTGATGGCAAGAGCAAGACCACCTCCAAGAGCTACAATGGAACATGAACTTGGTCCGGCTTGGGTCTTTTAAGACCCAAGCCGGACCAAGTTCATGATGATTTAGTTCCTCAAAGTTAAAGAGACCAAATAACTGTTGAAATATATACTACCCTACCCACCCTGAAAGTTCACAGTGATGGACTTTTGCAACTATGCATCTTCAAATGAACTCAAGGTGAAGCAAACGGGAGAGAGTTTTAATAAACTTCAGAGTTGGCACATGATCCTTTAAATGGCCTCCGTAGCCGAGTGGTCAGGAACAGGAGTGCAGTAGCACATGCTCTTTGAGTAGACTGGGGTTCAAGCCCAACTGCTAAATACGGTCGACCTGCCAACCCGCACTGGACCAGAGTGGCAAATTATGGTCCATTTCTCTTAGCATGAATTGTTGAGGAGGGTTCCATCCTGCAGTGGGTTGATAATGGCTGCAGTTTTTTTTTTGTTTTTGTTTTTTTTTTTTACCTTTAGAGCAGCATTTCCCAAACTGTTTTAGTCATGGAACACTTTTCATCTCACAATATATTTACAGAACACTTACAAAACAAGTTTAGCAGGAGCCAAAGAACTGTTTGTAATATTTTATTACATACAACGCACTGTGCACCAGGAGCATCTTTATTTCTAACACATGTAAAGCCGAAATTCAAACAACTGTCATCATACTTTCGCTTTTGTCTTTTATTAGTTGGTTCCTATTTTTTTTTCACTTCGAATTTTTGGGGAAAAAAAAGGCTGCAATTGTTCATCCTCACTTTGAAGTGTGACAATATTGTGTTCCTTTTCATCGACCACAGTTGCAATACTATCCCTCTCATTTTAAAGTTCCTTTTTTCAACCACAAATCCATGGTCATTTATTTTAATAATAGCACTTTGAAATACTGATAATTATCAAAAAAAATTTAAATAAGGAAGCGAGTTTAGTTATGATATCGGTTCGCTTCCCTCTCTCCTTTAACCCATATACTCCAGGCTAAATCGCATATGAATGGCATATTAGATCACTACATTGCTACTTTTTAGTAGATGTCATTACCTCAACGCATACTTCTCTATGCAAAAGCCCGCCAAAATAAAGTGTTCCGTGGTCTATTTGATTATTAGTCTATGCGAGCATATTATTTTTTCAGCATATAACTGAAAAATCCCATTTCAGCACACTGTGATCACTGCCACCTAGTGGTTCATTTATCTGCAGATTCTTAATGCATGAAGAATCACTGCTGATAATCAAATCAAGAGTATTACTCCCTCTAGTTGCCTCCCGAACATGCTGATGTAGAAAACAATCATCCAATAAATCCACAAAAGCCCTGCTACTGTGTGAGTGACCAGCTCCCAATTTCCAGTCAATATCTGGGAAATTAAAATCTCCCATTATAAGACTCTCTGATTTACTGGCCCACTCTATTTCCCTGTACAGTTTCTTATTATACTCATCAGAGTCATTAGGCCTATAGCACACTCCTCTCAATTTTGATCTCCCAATGCTTATGTCACACCAAACTGACTCAACACTGCACTGTCCAGCGATGTCGACTGGCTTCACTTCCTTGGTTTTTATGTGTTTCTTAACTAATAGCATAACCCCTCCCCCCTTCCTATCCTGTCTATCCTTTCTGTAGACGTTGTACTCCCCAAATTCCAGTTCTGCATCCCTTATATCTGTGTGACACCACGTCTCTGATATCCCAACAATATCTGCCTTTGATGTTTTGGGCAATACCTCAAATTCATCAAATTTATTTACTCAACTCCTAGCATTGGTGTACACGCAAGTATACCTGCACCTGTTTCTATTCTTAGCTACCCTAACACAACCCATGTGTTTACTTGTACCGCAATGGCTCCCAGCAGTCTCTGAAATATCATGCATCTTGTTTTTCAGGCTTCTGCTCATTCTAATAGAAGCAGTGCAAGAATCTCTTTCACCTCTGCCAGTGGCTACTGTCAATCTATTGGTCTTTGTCTCCCCCCAAGCTAGCAGTTTTCCGACCCACCTAACACTGCCTCGATAGCATCAGCAAATATTCTTGCACCCTTTCTATTTAAGTGTATCCCATCCCTGTAGAAGCAATCTCTCATGTTAACAAGTACAGTCCAGGCTGAAAAAAATTCTACCCCTTGAGCCTTGCACAATCTTTCCAGGGCCGAATTGATCGACAAAGCTCTCATCATATACTCCCTCCTATCGTGTCTGGGCAGAATTGCAGACACTTTCAAATTCAACCCTAATTCTCGGCTTTTGTTCAACAGTGACCTGTACTTGTTAAGTAATTCTGCCGGTCTCCTACTCTTAATATTATTAGTGCCAACATGTAGTACAACTATATCACCTTTTGTGCCCTTAAAAGATGATATTCGCTCTACAACGTCATCAACCTTTGCCCCTGGCAGACATACCCTGGGCAGACATAGTTGGAACAAACTACCATCTGTTGTAGTGAAGGTCAGCAACTTAAATAAGTTCCAGGCAGAACTAGACAAACATTTGAAGTGAAATGGGGAGGGGTTTTATTTTATTTATTTATCTTTTTTTTTTTTGGCTGATGCTATATAAGCTTGCTTTCTTACATCATATGCCTCTACTAATGCTGATGCTAAATAATTATTCTTAAATCATCATATGAAACTTAAAATTAAGGACTGTCATGTTTGTATGCCTTTTTAGAACTTTAACGTAACACTGAAATAAAGCATTTCTGGACACATTTATATGACTTTTTTTTTTTTTTTTTCTTCTTATTTTGTACCCTAGAATACGTTCAAGTAACAACAAGGACTTTTATTCTTCTTGTTATTAAATTCTTTGACAAAACTTAATGCATCATTTTCTCTTTGTATTCGAATTATTCTTGAATTTATTTATTATTATTTTTTTTAATCTGGATCATTCCTTGTTTATACCAGATAAACTAGATATTAGAAATCCTTGTTTCTGGACCTAGCTAATAACTCAATTCATAACTTGCTTGTAATTAAATTGAAGTTACTTCATTTTCCTCAGTGTTTTAAAATGGGAAGTTAAGTGCACAATGAATTATTAATATAAACAAAGTCATTATTGTTATCATTTAAATATCATTATTAGTGAGAAATATATTCCTTGCTTGTTTTTGGCCACAACTGCTAAATAGGAAGTGTTATATATCGCATAATTAGTGAAGCTTTATCCTGATTCCTTCTGCTATAATTAACATAAAGAAGTTCATTATCAACTAGATCACAAGATTTAAGGAAGAAACAAATTTAGTATGAGGTCTACATCAAATGTACCATTAGGCTTGCTTACTTATCCATTCTAGTTCCAGCTTCTTGCTGGGTCAATAAGGAAACACCATTCCCGCCCCTCCCCCCTCTCTCTCTCTCCAGCTAACACACTTTTCTCGACATCACTCTAACTTATTCTTGCCATTGTCTTCTCAGCCTTCCTGTTGGTCTTTTACCCTCTATTTTCATTTCTAATGTCACCTTTGGCAGTCTGTTATCCTGCATTCTCTTTACATGTCCAAACCATCTGTCTGTTCCTCTCAATCTTTTCTTGTAATCGTTCTTCTCCCACTTTCTTCCAAATGCCATATTTCTTACTCTGTCTCTTCTTGTTGCAGAAGGAAGTTATTTTATACACTAGTTGCTTATAGTTCATTTTTGATTCCAGTTATTTCAAAATATTAAAACAAAGATTTATCAAATATTTTTGTAAGAAATAAGACAGGACTAAGTTTAAAAAGAATTGAAGTTGAAAATTTTCTTTGCCCCATTAAAGAATTATCTGGAGATCAGTATGTAAGGAATTGATGATGAATATTTGAGAAGTTGAATCTGTTTGTGAATGACAAAGTTTCTCAAACTTTGGAATTTCTCAAGATGGAATACAGTGTACTATCATCATAAAACTCTGGAGTGGATTTTGAGTCAGTAGAAGTGGGTCATTAATATATAAAAGGGGAATAGAGTGGGAGAAAGAACTAAAACTTGGTGTCCTACTAACATGAACGAAGAAGTTAGAAGAGAGAGTACCATCCATAGTGAGTGGTCTGAGAGAAAAATGGATACCCAACTTCAAAAAATAGTCAGTAATCCATAAGATGGGAGCTTATTTAAAAGGCCGTTATACTAAGCATAATCAAAACTGAGTTTCACTAAATTTTTCCATCCAATTTGTCCAAAAATAACTAACATAAGTCAATAATATGAAGAATGATGAAATCTAAATTGGCGATCATTGATCAGATGGAAAATTTTGAGATAGCTTAATAGGATATGTGGTGGTCATTCCATGACCTTTCTGCATCCTCCATATTTGGTGGTCACAGGCTCGAACCCTGGTCTAATCAAGAAGCATGTGCTATGCACTGCTGCTCCTGCCCAGGTAAGCGTATTGGAGTGGTAATCGCAAGAGAGATTTGCCACCCTTTTTTTTAGGAACTTGGTGGATATGAGCAAATTTCCAAGCAGAAGGAAAAACACCAGTGAAATAAGAAAGTGCAAAATGGTGATACAGAACAGGAGCAAGTTGAAACACACATGTTTTGAACACAAGTGGAGGGATGCCATTAGGACCTGGAGCTTTCTTGGCATCAAGACTGTTCAGAATTTGTCTAACATCCTTCTGTTGAAGGACCACCGGAGGCACGTCGAGTGGAAGGTACAAGGAGGTGGTTCACCAAGATTATCAATGCAAGTTAGAAGAAAAACAGGATGGTTGTAAATTGGCTTGTCCTTAACTGAGATACAATAAGGCTGTAAAATAGGACATTAATGAAAAGAAGTTGCAGCCAATATATCTGGCACAAAAACAGAATGTTCAAATTAGCATTAGTAGAGGCATATGATGCAAAAAAGCAAGCTTATGCAGCATTAGCCAAAAAAAAAAACACACTTCCATTTCACAACTCTGTTCGTTCGAAATACCTGTCCAGCTAAGCCTTAAATTTATTTAGGCTATTAACTTCCACAACAAGGGATGGAAGTCTTTTCCACCAACCAACAAATGTGCTATCTGGACAAGAAACAAATTTTCTCCTCTTGGCCAGTTCAAAATCGGGTTTGGACTGATTAATAACTGTTTACAATTGTTTTAAGCTTTAGAGTAAGCAGAAAATGAAGACAGATATTTGGATATAAGCCAATTACAATATGCTACATCCTTATCTTGAATTGCCTCAGCACATTTGTTTAAAACCAAGCCTAGATAAGGTCTAAGATTTTAGAGTGGAATGCAAAATAAAGTATTTCATCCCTACAAGAATAATTTTACTGACACGATCTAAGCAGACGTTCAAATAAGAATGCTGAAAACAGTAATTCAACCAAAACCAAAGAAAAGAAAAATAGGATCAAAGGCAATATCATCCTATTTCACTTTTCACATCCTTGTAATGCCAACAACACAAGGCTCTGTGTGTGTGTGTGTGTGTAAGAGAGAGAGTGTCAACTGGGGATGAGACCATTGCCAAATTGTGATCTGAAGTGCAGACTACTTTTATATTCAAAGTGAAGGCTACAGACCACAAAAAATATTAAAGTATACACACTGATATATTAATAACCATTTTTTTAAATTCAATTATATGTATGTATACTTAACACATACAGTATGTTAGGTTGTTATAGGCATACAAGATCTCCCATCACTATTAATGAGATTGTTCCTTATCACAAACAAACTGTTTTGTTGTTATCCCAAAGACCACTTTATAAGTTGCACAGACCATAGGTTGGGAGATACTGGCTAGAGGACCATTAATATTACCATGTACTTGGAAGGATTATTGATGAGAAAGAGATAAAGGGTATTGGGTGTGCGAAGTAGGGTTGTCAGTATTCTGGTAGGTATATGAACAAGCTGTGTAAGGTCATTAGTAATTTGTGAAAGTCTTGGCATGACCAGACAGGCCCATGTAACTACAAAACTGAAACCAACTGGAGTTGTGCATATTAAAATCACACGAAAACTTACCTAACTATCATGCAAGAAAAATTACCACACTGTTAAACTTGAGAAAGTTGAGTTTCAAAGAAAGGAAGTCAAAGAGTTACAAGTAATTAGTTGAGATGGGAGAACAATAGAGGCAATGAATGAATTTAACAGTGAGTCAGCGAAATTTTAAGCCAGAGGAGATCAAAAAAGATTCCAAATTAGCAAGTCTCTGAGAAGGAAAATCAGTGTATAAAAAGTACCACCTTTGAAGCATAAAAGGAATCGTAGCAAGTAGTTGGGGCAACTGAGATGAGTAGTGGTTGAGACAACTGATAATTATTGAGGCTATTGGGTCTTGGCAGATTATAGGTGGAAATGGACATCAATGAGATTAAAACTAAAACCATGTATATTTGGGAAATGAATGAAGAACCTTTTGAGAAATTTATATATTTTCACAGATATCTTTGTTCTACTAACTTGACTAAATTCATAATGCATGGAGTACACAGTGTGAAAGTGAGGGAAGGATGCATGACAATGCAAATTTTAGATACAGTGAACATGCAGCATTAATATATCCAGCTCCCTAACATAACATGGCTCCAACAATGCCCCTACATAGTGGATCTCACCACAATGAAGTTTGTCTAGTTCAAGAAAAAACTAGACAAATTGTTGGAAGGGATGGATAGGTGAAATGGAAAGGTATTTTTTTTTTTTTTTTTTTTTTTGGCTGATGCTATACAAGCTTGCTGTCTCCAACATTTGCCACTAATAATGCTCATCATAACTTCAAAAGGCATCACACCTATTATGGGCTCACCACTTCAAGCCTCCAAACAAATAAAGTGATGGTATTGCACTGAACAATGAGAGTCTACTTCCTAGTAGTGGTGCCACAGAGAGATTCTCTGAGTGAAGTGTATAACATACCTTAACCCCTGCTCATGATGGTTCACACCTGGGTAGTAACCTCAAGTATACTAAGGGCAGTGTTTCATGCCTTGCACATGTGAGATATATCCAGAGTTACTGACAGTCCCACCAACATGAAGGCACAAGCACATTTGGTTATCACAGAACAACTAGACTTCACTGAAATTCGATCCACTTGACTCGGATTTTATTGGTGCATTAGCGTCTAAGACTATTTTATGCCCCACTTGACTCGCAAAATGGAATGTGAACATCAGCTCCATCACTGTTTTATACTCCCAGGTAGCAAAGCTTTAACCTACTGCACCAGGAAGAATGCATGTCAAGCTCATAGAGAGTGGATAGCTCTATCTTTAAAATTGTATCTATTTAGAAAAGGGGTGCTTCTGTAGCCAGGTGGGAAGCAGCAGCAGTGCATAGCACACGCTTCTTGATTAGACCAGGGTTCGAGCCCATCACCACCAAATATGGAGGATGCAGAAAGGATGCAGGGAATGACCACCGCATATTCCGGAGCAATATGGCCTTAGTTGCTAATGCTCCTAAAAACCAAAATAACAACATAACATTTAGAAAAGCTTATGTCTGCTAGATAGATATGGGATGCAATGACCAGCTGAAGATCTTATAAAACTACAGTTCCATAAAACCAATTCCCTGGCAATGATATTAAAAAATACATTTAGGCTTAGACACTTTTTTTATGAATTTCGGGACTTCTATTCATTATATGGTTTATATGTTTACAGACGTTGTTAACTGGTTTTTAGGAGCATTAGCAACTAAGGTCATATTGCTCCGGGGATATGTGGTGGTCATTCCGTGACCTTTCCGCATCCTCCGTATTTGGTGGTCACGGGTTCGAACCCCGGTCTAATCAAGAAGCATGTGCTATGCACTGCTGCTCCTGCCCACCTGTGTTTACAGACACTAACATTTATTCAATTATTGAAATTAAGTATTTCTTAATAATTTACATTCTGAAAAGCATTCACACACGTTAAAGTACAAGTAAGCTTACGTAACTAGACAATTATTTAAAAATAGAATTGCCTACTGTGCAAAAGGTGCCCCATCCAACTAAAAAAAGCTTATCTTAATTAGCAATTAATTTGACATGACTTTGATATATTAACTGAAGGTTGTGGAAGATTTGTTTTTGCAATGCAGTAATTAAAGTATCAACCTTTTTTACTATCTACACAATGCACCATAGAACAAAATAAAATAAAACCCAATTATAATCATCTTAACAAAAAACCAATAAATATAGAAAATATGAGTAGGTTAAAATTTTTAAATATTTTACTCTTACTCACCAAACCATACTATATCATTTTGATTTGTTTTTCCCTCCCTAAATAGCCTCCAAATAACAGCCTTAAACAGTTAAAAAAAAAAAAAAAAAAAAACTAAACCAAAAATGAATTATTTACATGTGTGAAAAAACTAAAAAGTAATATCAGTAAAATTATGGTAGCAAGTATACAATATAAATTTCAATCCTATATTTCATCTAACAGATAAATTTTATTTGTAAAAATATATTAGCAGCTACAGGCCTATTAAAGCAAATTGCAATGCATAAGCTTCTTTCTTCTTTTCAACCCTCGACCCATACACGGTACTAAGTACTATAGGTTCTAATACCTCTTGTGCTTGGGGTTTTCGTAAAAAAATTAAATAAAAATAAGCAAAATGTTATATGTGGTAACCATTATAAGGATTCTAGGGAGATGGGTGACTTAGACCATACTTACAAATGTGTATTATGCATGTACAAGTGTATGTGTTCACAGGCTGATTTGCATGTTGGGCAGGCTGAAAAACCCAAAAAAAAAAAAAAATCCTAACTACAGCCCCAAAGAAGAAGCCTTTATAAATTCCTCCAGGCTGTAAAGGAACCAAAACCTAGGCCTCTCCAAACAAGTCATAAAACCATTACACTGTCACAGAGGACAAAGTGCTATATCAATAGTTTATTTCTATTAATAGAAATTGTGATATCTATTTCTTATTACTCACAGCCAGTTTCATCATTATATATAGTGCTAATGACATTGTTAATGCAATTGATCATTATTACATAGTTGAGTACTCACTATATAGCAACGATGCAAATGCAATAACAATGTCCTATACCTCTGGGTACCTACCCAATGATAAGAGTGGGTGAGTACACAGAATGGAGTGGTACCACCAAACAGTAGTACACAAATGGGACTAAGTAACAACAAAAACTTTCTAATGGGGAAGTGTTACTTACTTGAAGTACAAGAGGAAAGCAACTCATTGTGAAGGATTTCACAATATAAGATGTTATGATGATGCCTAATGTATAAACTTCAGTTTGTTGTAAAAATAATCGACTCCGTAGTATAATGTTTGAATTTTTCACAGCTTAGGGTTTTCCGCCCTAAAATTTTATTAGTCTAATATAGTGCTAATTTAATAATTTTTGACAACTAGATTATTTTAAAAAAAAATACCAAATTTGTACCTGGTGGAAAAGTGTTCCACTTAATCCAAATTACTAACTGAGAATTACCATTTATACAGCACTCTCTACCAGAGTTTTAGACATCAGAGCAGCTTATGTTTATGAACATATTTTTGATCCCTCACATGCAGGAATTTTCTGTGAGAGAGAAATTGAAATATAAAAAGCAGGTCTGCCCAGTATAATAACATTTTAATACTAATATTATCCAATCACACAAAATTTATAATAATACTGGCTTCTCTTAATTCTCACAAAGAGTTACATTTTTAATTTTGATTACATTGGGTTCATCTAACCAATATTTATAATTTTCTGTCAGATGCCTAAGGATTTCTATTTAAGCATTGTGACAAGTCCTCAAATATACAGTTTATGACCTGGAATATATAGTACCCATACTGTTTACATTTAACTGTAACCTTAGCATTTAGGCAACACTTACTGATTTATACTGTCGTTGCATTTCATTAAGAAATCCTGAACGCTCGCCAGAAAATATCCAGAACACTAGTTATGAAACCACAACCCGCGCTTTTATACACCGCTAATGCGATAATATTAATTAACGAATTGCTCATAGTTATCCTAGTCATAACACCAGCAATGTCGAAAACCTAAACCTTTTCTAGGTTAATTCTGATTTATTTACTATTTCAAAGGCACCGGCCTCGATGAAAACTTTTAAAATTCCAACATTTTAAATGCTAATAATCTCATTTAAGAGTAAAATAAACAATACAAAAATAAACAAGCAACATAGGATATTAACACCTGTATATGTCTTAATCCAAGTAAGAAACATCACACAGCAGAATATGAAATCTTAATCAAGTTGTTCCAATACTTGTACTAAAAACTATCTCAAACATGTACTTCAAATTTACAGCTGTTGTCGGTGAATAAACAATGCAGTAAAATGTCATCTGCGTCAAAAATTTTATCTGCAAACATAGAAGATAAGGTCAGTGACCAAAATATAGATCATTCTAACCATACCAGAGCATCTATCTTTGTATATTGATTAACACAAAAAATAATCTTCGATATAGGAAATAAAATAACACAAAGACTCTCTTCACCTATAACACTGTGGATGAGCTTTTATATGTTGTGGCATCTTGTCAAACACATCACGAAACTGTTCAAATTGTGGATCCGCCATATTCGATTCTGATAATCCGTATCCCTAAAGAAATCGCACTAGGCCCATTCCTTCGTTGCTTCCTGAAACTCTACCCCGAGATGCACCTTAACTCGAGCCTTCAGTGGCTGCGTTACTTCAGTGTCAATTTTCTGAGTAATTTTGCGTGTATGAGAACTGCTCCGCTCCTCACATCCTCTGTGATTCTTAGGCAAATGTATGGCGAATTGTAATTTATTTTCATTGATATTTTCTTTTCAAACATGAATTTATGTATAATTTGTACTGAAAATACATCCGAAGGACTAATGACTTGCAAGTTACCAAGTGAAACCAATATGAAGTTTCGATATATGACTGCGATGGGAAAGCATCCAAGGTTTCAAAAATTCAATTCCGTGATTCAGACACGAAATTTTGAGTCACATCCTACATACCTGAAAGATAAAACCAGTTTTTAGAATAAAGCACATTGATCAGCAGCTTTAGTCTAGTTTAAAAACTAGACTAATCTATGTACGGCGAATGTAAAAACTAATTTAAATAATTGATTTAAAAAGAGCATTATATTACAATTATTAGAACTTTATTTCTGAATAATTTGTTATAGAATAGATTATGTTATGTTAATAATTTATTTTAATAATAGACAACCATTGTAATGTAGGTTTGCTTTGGCGTATTTATCGTGTTTAGGAGATTTGACGTTAAAAACTGGCGTTATTCCAAAAAGTTTGTAACGATAAACCGTCATGCGAAAAGCGTTACGGAAGTGATGTCATCTTCACCTTCCGCCTGAAGCGAATTATTGTAACTTGCATTGTTGCAATCATACTTGTATAATGCCAACAATAATTTATCTTCTAGTAGACCAACTTAAATGAAATTTTGCACGGAGCTTCAAAATTAGCTCTATACTAGAGGAAAAACTTTCAAACCTCTGAAAATTGCAGTAGTTTTTCCAGGATAGTGGAAAATATGAACATGTGATCAAGGAAATTTTCTCACTTAATAAACGGGACAATGGGGACGCGTAGCATATCGTTGGAAACTAAGGAATTTAGAAACAGAAATAGTAAGTTTTTAAGATACAAAAACATTTTTGGAAACTAGGAAATGCATTAATTCGAAAACGCACCTGGTTTCAAGTCACCTGGTGTTTTCAGATTAAACTCTGAAGCGGGAAAAGAGTTGTGCACATTTATGAAAACATTCTTCAACTTGGACATGTCATCAGATCCTTCGATAAATACAACACGTAATGGAACAAATCGCGAACTCTTCATATATATATATATATATATATATATATATATATATCCTACTTTATTCATCACAGACCAATACTTTCCGTAACCGATATGTAATTATTATTAATAAAATAAAAACATTCTTATATATTATCCATGAATTTTATTAATATCTGAAAATTAAAACGTTTTTAACACCTGCCAATGACTCTTAAATGTAAAACAAGTTAAACATGCTAGCGGCAGGACATATTATGTACCTGGTACAGAATTTTTTTTCTCGGTTCTTGACTACACATTAATAAACAGCACAGAGAATCGATTCCTGTTAATGGGTTTTAGGCGCATCAGCGACTTGCACCATATATATTATGTCTGTAAACTGTGTTCTGTGGTCAATTTTCCTGTTTACTGGACGAAAAAAAAAAAAAACACAGTTTCCAGGAGAAAAATCATGTCACCAGCTCCTCAGACACAGCACTCCCGAGGAAAAGTTTCTTTCGTCATTAATGGAACTCGGAGTCGGGCCTTTTCCACCCCGGTTTTGGGAGTAGTACTTACACTGGTGCGGAAAACTTAAGGACCAACACTATTTCTAAAGGTTACAACCACAAATCAAACGAAACAGCCTGTGGCGATTTGCATAACTGTAACCGTTCAGTAGAAAGCTGGTGCACATGCAAAAATTTGAGTCTTGATGAATGGCTCACGTAAACAGATAAAAGCAACAGTTCAGCAGTTATGTGCAAATTACCGAATGGTGAGCATGATTATTACAGACGTTCCATTGGTTTCATACAGTGCTACAGACCACGAAATGGCCAGTAGACAACATCTGGATGACTTTACCCAGGGTCGAATAATTGGGAAGCTCGACGTGGTCTAAGTGCGAAGAGTGTGGCTGAAGAGTTTGGTATCGCCCGTAGCATCGTCTCACGTGCGTGGTCGGCCTTCAGGACGACAGGTACAGCTGTTCGAAGGACCAGTGGTGGTCGTCCAGCAAAAACAACACGCAATGATGACTGCCATATACTCCTACAAGCCAAGAGGGACCTACACGAGACACCGGGATCCATTACAAACCAGCTGCACAGGACGCAGGATATCGCAGTTTATTGTGGCCAGGTGACTCCACAAAGGTGGACTGTTTGCCGGAAGGCGAATACGCTGTGTCCCTTTAACACCTGCCCATCGAAGACACCGTTTACAGTGATGCAACGTGAAACATGGAGACACCTAATGTACGACTGCCATCTGTACGAAGACCTCTGCTGCGACTCATACCACCACCCAACTAATATTAGAAGACCAGGAGCACCTCCTATTAATTGAAGAAGACACTTACAATGCTTTCACCCAGTTCGCACAAGATCCCTTCACAAGAAGAAGGATGTTCCCACAACCACAATTGCAGCCGTAAAGAGTCAGCACGAACTATGGCAAACCACGGCATAGACCCGATACCAACATAACCCCTAATGGCATAAACTGTCCGCAAACAGACTACACCACCAACAGCTGCCAACTGTAGTGAGTACAAGAAGCAAGAAATGAAGACGATATGGACGGGACTAGTCCCATGAATGACTATAAAATAAATTGGACGTGGAACGTGGGCATGCCCACCCAAAATTGGTGTCATTTTGCCTGTTGACTCCAATATTTCTGTCTATCTCCTTCAGTCTCCTGCCCCCACTCTATCTATATGCAAGCGAATGCCCCATACTTTCCAAACCTAATTACATTCGCTCATTAATATTTCTGGCCTTTCAAATCCTAGCATTAACCCCACTATGCGATTATTCCTTTATTATTATTATTATTTTATTTTATTTTTTTATTTATTATTATTATTATTAGTTTTTAGGTCCTAGCCGCCGAAATCTCAGTAAATTAAGTGGCAGGACCTGCCAGAGTAAATCTTAGTCTACTGGTGTTTCCTGGTCTGCCTCCATGGGGCGAAAGTGGGGCAACGTTGGGCCTCAGCAAGGGTCCAGCAGCTAAACGACCAGAAGAACAATGGTACATGACACTACACAAATACAATATCCACACACTTTTAAATTTCTGGCATTTCCAATGAACTGGTACACCCATATTGAAAACATGGGGTAACTCCTGGTTCCGTTTGACCCTAAACATTACACTTTACACTTTTACCAGATGGATCCTCGAAACTATTCAGAGGAGCATCCTCCTTACCATGACGAGAGCAACTAGAACGATTAGCACGGCTGCCCTCCAAGTCCTGGCAGGGGTTCTTCCTCTGTACCTCGAGGCTACCTGCTGCATCTGCTCTACGATCTTGCTAGAAACACATCTGCTACAATGTATGACCTCACCACTGACATCACACTAATGACCGCCACTGTGAAAAGAGAAGAATCACGACCACCTCATCCAGATTTGGCAGAAGAAATGGAACGACACAGAAAAAGGCACAGTGACAAGAAGATTCCTCCCCACTGTCACCAAGCTGTACCCTAAGGCGCCAGCGTGGTTTTGCCCCGGTGGGAATTCCACCTTCTTCCTTATACGACACTGCCCGTTTAAAGCTAAGCTTTACCAACTTGGCATCGTAGATAACGCGCACTGTCCCTGGGGCAAATCGGAGTCCTGGAAACACTTAATGTTTGACTGCGATCTGTATGACGACTTCTGACTACGCCTATTAACGGCAATCCAATATATACCAGACAATAAAGAACCCAGACTGTTAGGCACTCAGTCAATATGCCCAGGATCTATTTTCTAGAAGCAAAACAATGATAGCAATACACCAAAGGCAACCCGACTGAAAGGACTGAAGAAGGTCAAACAAGTACGTGATATACAAAAAACTCACCATACCACAGAAAGACAAGACTTTAGAGTGACTTCGATGACCTACTGGCGACCCAAAACCGCACTCTCTTTGCGGACCTGTTTTTCCCTATTTCCCGGAGGAGAGTATTTGCTCTTCTCCTCTCCTCTCCTCTCCTCTCCTCCCCATATTTTCACTCTGGTGGGGCATAGGCATGCCCCACTGAAAATGGGGGATCACCTTCCTATCCGACCCCTCTTCTTCCTATTTCACACCCCAGTCTTCACCCTCTCCTCCCAACACTTTCTCTTGTACAGTGACTGCCCCACATGTCCAAAATCAAATCACATCAAATTTTGCCCGACCGTTTAGCCTCTCTAGAAATAGTTCTTTCGGCATAAAACCGCAAGCAGCGCTTTCTAAATGTAATTTTACTAAATCAACCGCGATTGCTCAAACCTTTATTTTAGGTCCTAGCCACCGAAATCCCAGGAAAGTAAGTGACAGAACTTGCCAGAATATAATTAGTCTCTTGGTACACCCAGCCGGCGTCCCCGTCGATAGGTATGGTAACGCCGGGTCCCACTAGCGGAATGGCGGCCAACAGGCCGGATGAACAATGGGCACAACAAACAACATACCACATGACCCATATATTATTTTTAAACCTTTGGCACGGACAAGGTACTGTCGCTCGATACATAGAACATACGCAGAGATGGGAGAAATCCCCGGAGCCATGTGACCCTCAACATACCTATACTGAATGGAAAAGACCCGAGTTCGAGTCCCGTCGATGATGTGAGGAATTTTTATGGGACTTTTCACAACGTGGCTGAGTTAGTCGATGTCAGGCGAGGACAGCATGATTTTTCAATCGTAAACGTGGGTTTTCGTCCAGCAACCAGAAAATCGACCACATATATACTGTCTGACCACATATGTGGTCAGACAGTATATAGGAGCAATGTGCCCTATCGCTGATGGTCCTAAAATTCTACAATTTCAACAACTATTAACGCGGATTTGTGTGCAATCACAGGAACTGCCTAAGAATCACACTACGTTCGCTGGATGGCATGTAGACATGTATAGTATCTTCTGTATAGCGGCTCCAGGAACATAAGTTCATCTCTGCCCTGTTCTCTGTGATGATACAAAACGGCCAGAAATGTGTAGTGTTATGTTTGTGTATATTATGTGTTGTTGTGTTATTTAGTTGTTTCTGGCCTCTTTCCCACCGGGCAGGCGATCTCCTGAAAGGCGTGCCCGATGCCCATCTGCACCACGAGGAGGTGGGCCACAACTAGATATGTCCTTAGCCAAGTGGAGATACACCATTACAATCTTTGTCTGCCCTGAAGAGGGCGAAGTCCGGCACCCACTGGAGATACTGCTATATCAGTGGGTGCCAGCAAACCTCGTACCCACAGATACCCAAACTTAGGGTACCAGCATAGAGGAAAAAATTAATAAATAAAATCATAATTAAAAAAAAAAGTTAGTTTAAAAAAACCCAAAAAGTAAAATAAAATAAAGAAATATATACATAGATACAAAGTTTAAAAAAAAGGAAATTGCTAATAAAATAAATAAATAAATAAAATGATGGTGAAGTAAAATTATATAAAATAAAATAAGATAAATAAAAAAAAAAGAACCAGTTGCCCAGACTTTCTTTTATTTTCTTTAGCGGGTGTACCGCTAAAGGAAAAAAAATTACACAAAAGTAAAAATAAAATACATACTAAAAAATAAATAAAAAAGGAGAGAAAAAAAAGAAAAGAGAAAAAAAAAATATATATATATAAATAAATTTAAAATAAAATTTAAAAAATTGATAAAATAAATAAAAGTGAATTGTCTAAGATTGGACAAATCCCACACCCACATGAGGCAGTGCAATACCAGTGGGTACCAGCAATCCTCGGGTTGGCCACGCCTGAGGGGATAAAAGTAAAAAATAAATGAAATAAAAATAATAATAATAATAAAAAAAACTGGATCTATGCGATCTTCTAAGTGAAAATATTTTATGGTTCAAGGTGAAAATTTTTTATCTTTGCAAGACACGCTCTCTTATGAGGCTGACATTATTGAAGGTGCTGGAGGCACTGTAGGAGGTGAAGCTGAAGCAGGATTGGCCAACAGAAGTTTTCTTCTAGCAAATAAATCAGAAGCAAATTGTTGTAGGATTCTAAGGTGAGAGGCAGATTCTACTAGATGATTTTCGTTGCCAGGTGAGAAGGTGTTATACAGTCTTGTAGGGATTTCCATAGGTCAGGGATAAAGCAGGTGGTTCCAGTTGGAGACAAAGGCAATAATCGGTATTGCTTATTCTGAACTGAAAGAGTTTGGTGTTGAAAGAGCCATGTCCAGCTATGATAAATGATGTGTAGATGTTTGGAGAGAACTATAGGGAATTTTTCTTGTTGGCAGTAATGGAGACATCTGGTATAAATTTATATGTAGCTCTGCCTTAAGGGGTTGTATTCCTCGATCTTGCCAAATTTTTGTTAAAGCAGCCCAAATCCGGGTTTTTTCTGCTTTGGTGTCTACAAGGACGTCATTCTGTATTAAATAGAATTCCATGGAGGTCTGATGTTTTTGAAAGTAGCAGAAGGTACGATGTAAAATGTGCAAGTCCAGAAGTAATACTCCAGCTATGACCTGCAGGGCATCAGTTGAGACAGTTCTGCAGGAACGGAGCATTGTAAGAATCACGGATCTTTGCAAGGAGAGTAGTTTTGAATTCACTTTGACGTTCTTAATTCTGTCCTACGAAACCGGAGTAGCATAGGTTGCAATAGGTATGAATACTGCCTTGTAATATAAGAGAAGAACTCTGCGTCCAAGCCCCCAGTCGGTTCTCATAATCTGAACAATAGCCATAGTAAACTTCTTGATTTTATCTATTAGGTGGTTTACGTGGAGAGTAAAATTGAGCCTATCATCAATGATCACACCAAGATGTTTTAAGTGCTTGACATATGGTATTTGCTTGTTAGCTATTTTCAAGATAGGAGGACGATGGATATTTACTTAAGTTTAAAGATCATGAGCCGGGTTTTGGATGAAGTTATTTTAAGTTTGTTGACAGTTGCCCATTTAATGAGATCCTTTAAGATCAGAGACGCTCTTTCTTGAATTAGTTGTCTGGAGTTGCCTGAGAAAACAATGACAAGGTCATCAGCATATGCGAATGGAGTAGCAAAATCGAACTGTCTGGTCAGCCACGTATTTAGTGTAATGTTCCAGAAGAAGAGCGGCCCCAGAACAGAGCCCTGATGACATCCTCTATTGACAGCTCGTGTTAGGCTGTAGGTTTTTGAAGTAACCTGTATAGATCTGTGATCAAAGTGGGCTGGGATAGCTTGGTACAACTGAGAGGAGCATGAGATGTTCCGAAGGCTTGCGAGGGCACTCTCCCACCAAAGTAGCAAAATCGAACTATCTGGTTACCCACGTAGTAATGTTCCAGAAGAGCGGCCCCAGAACAGAGCCCTGAGCACATCCTCTATTGACAGCTCGTGTTATGCTGCAGGTTTTTGAAGTAACCTGTATAGATAAATAAATAAATCTTTATTGTGAAGTAAAGTTACAGCACAATCCCATCACGGTGACGAGCGCCAGGGGTTCATATATAGCAGTTAGAGAAAAACAGAATAAGTACAGCGTACAAATACAAAAGGCTACAAAATACAGCGAACAAATTCAAAAGCCTACAAAATACAGCGAACAATTACAAAAGGCTACAAAATACCGATCACAAAGGCAAAAGAAATACAAATACAGCATAAAAACACAGAGCTAGACACAGATACAGAAATAAATACACCTTGGCAATATATCAGGGTTCAAGGGCTTTGATAAAGTTGTGTCTGTCCTTCTTGTTACTTATTATGCTGTCGATGTCGGCGTCCACACGGTTGAGGGCAAAAGTGTAAAGTGTAAAGTGTTCATTATCTAACGGCCCAAGGGGTTTCCCCCATCTCCGTGTTGTGTACTCTGTTTGTGAAACACAGAACACTGTGAAGGCCAGAGATTTTAAAAAGTGTAAGGTACATGTTTATGTTGTGTAGTGTCATGTTGTGTTGTTCCTCTGACCTTTTAGCCGTTGGGCCCCTAGTGGGACCCCCCGTTGCCCACACTTAACCCCGAGGAGGCAGGTCAGGCATAGAGGGATCGCATTAGAAGTAATTACTCTGGCAGGCCCTGTCACCTAATTTCCTAAGATTTCAGTGGCAAGGGCCTAAAAAAAAAAAAAAATAAATAAATAAAAATAAATAAATAAAAAAATAAATAAATAATAATAAATAAATAATAATAATAATAAAAATAAATAAAAATAATAAAATCTCTCAGTGAGTACAAGCCTGTTGTGATGAGCCACGAGTGCTGGTACCGACCTTAGGCTTCGCTGTGGAATCCTCCAATAGCAAGCGTTCCAAATATTTGGAGATGATATCTGGCCTGTGATGAGTTTGTCTGTGAAGACCAGCCTCTTTTCCACGATCAGGAACTTCATCCTCGGGATGTCGAGTGCTTGTGGTAGCAGGAGGTAGCCGAAGCTTGTTATTGGCCCATTTCAGTAACCAGTATTCAGCGGTGTACACCCGCTTGAGGTTTGTATGTGCAGCAGAGGCCAATATTTCTGCACCATAGAGAATGGTGGGGTAGACAGTGGAGGTGATGAACCTTTTAACAATGACGGGATGTCGGACGTGTAGCAGCTGCTGCTTTGAGATCTACCGTAGACGAGGGAATTTGGTACTGATTTTATTGATCTGGTTGACAAAGGACATCTTTTGGTCAAACAGAACGCCAAGGTCTGTGTGCGAGGGTACGTTTGGTATTCGTCCCCCTGCGAGTGAAACGTTGAGTACTGTCGGCATGGATTTAAGGGAGAATATAACCTGAGCAGACTTCAGTGGGTTGATTTTTAGATTGAAGTTTGCCAGGTACAATTCTAGTTGGGAATTGATTCTGTTGCTGAGCTGAACGGGGTTGTCGCCAGGGTTAATTTGAGTCAGCAGTTTGAGGTCATCGGCATAGCATAGGAGACCATTCGTTGAGGCAATGGGCACGATGATAGCTGTGAACGGGATACCGGATAGGACACTCCCCCTGCGGTACTCCAGCAGTAATGTCGCAGGATAGGGTGTGTTGTTGCTGATGGAGAATAAGTATTCTGTGACAGAGAAGAGATTCCAAAAAGCACAGCATATCACCTCGAATGTTAAATTTCTCCTTAAGTAGGAGGAGCAAGGCTGGGATCGACACAGCATCAAAGGCTGTGCTTATGTCGAGATATGTGGTTGCTAGCTCAGCTCTTTGTTCGAATGCTGAGAGGATGTGCTCTGTGGTAGCTGCCAAGTTAGTGATTGATGATTTTCCTGCGATGGCATAGTGGATTTCAGGTGGTTTCGTGTGCAGGATTTTTTGAGTGATTGTGGGTAGCAAAGCCTTTTCAAGAGTTTTTAACAGACAAGAGGCAACTGATATGGGTCTGAACTGGCTGACGTTTGTGGTAAATTGATTTTTAGGGATGGGGTACACTCTCTACTTATTCCACGGGGATGGGAAATAATACTCAGTGAGGTATCTGTTGTAGATCGAGAGAAGAGGGTCTATGATGAATGTGCGCATGCATTTGATCATAAATTGCGGAATTCCATTCTCCCCAACAGTGGCTGTTGTGGGAAGGGAATTGATGGCACGTATGAGCTCCTGTTTCATGATCTGAATAGTCCCTAGGACATCCGAAGGGTTTTCATAGTTAGGCTGGACAATCTGTGATCAAAGTAGGCTCGGATAGCTTGGTACAACTGAGAGGAGTGTGAGATGTTCTGAAGGCTTGCGAGGGCACTCTCCCACCAGAGGGAGTCAAAGCACCTTCAAAGTCTATGAAGATAGCCATTTCCTATTTTGATGTGGAATTCTGGACGTAAATTTTTAACGCAAGAAGTGGTTTAAAAAAATTAAAAAAGTGCGTAGTCGTTCGTAGAGTTTTCCCAAATTTGGTAGCAGAGAAATGGGACGGAAGGCTCTGGGGTCTGATGGGGGCTTGTTGGGTTTTCTTAGTAGTTTGACTAGTGCATTCTTCCAGAGACTGGGGTAAATACCACAGAGAAGACATTTGTTGAAGAGATTTAACAGGATGTTAGGATAAGTTTCTCCGAACTTCTTAATGACAGTATTCTCCAGCAAGTCAGGTCCAGAACATTTTTGGACATTGATTTTATTTAAAGCTGTTTGAAGCTCTTGTTGAGTAAACAGGTCAGTATCCACAGTGGAGGAGTATTGAAGATTGAGGGTTCTTGTTATGGATTGAGTGGGAGGGTCTGTCGACTGATCATCCTGAGCGAAAAGTCTATCCAGAAACATTGTGACAGTATCATGCCAAGTCGTGGTTTCAGAGTCATTGGTTACTATGGAGTTGTAAATATCATTGGTTGGCACTTTATCTCTGCTAAGTTTATAGAGTAGTCCCCATGGGTTCGAGTTGCCCACAATGGAGAGGAAAGACTGCCAGGTAGCGATTTTTTGCTTTGAGATTGCGAGATTATACTGAGGTTTTATGGTTCTGTATTCATTTCTGAGTCTTTGTACTTCATTGGGAGGCCAAGATCTCGTTTTTGATACAGTTTCCTTGCCCTGTGAACACGTCTTCTTAAAACCGTTAGATGGGGATTCCACCAGGGAACAGATGATTTTTTTTGGAGCTATTCTCTTAGTCGAGCATTCAGTTGCTCGTAGTAAGGCAGTTTGGATATAGAAGGCTTGTTCTTCGGCATTAAGCTGACTAAATGAATCTAAAATTTCATCACGGAAGTCATGTTTAACTGATTCCGAGAACAGTGCCATTTTATATGCTTTATAGCAAATCTTGTCAAGTCCTCAGGAGGTAACCTCCGCTTCTGTAAATTTGTGGTTAGTTTAAATGAAATTGCACGGTAGTCGCTACATGTTAGATCCTCAATTTCAGCCCAGTTTGATATTTTGTTAGTGATGTTTGCAGTTGTGAGAGTCAGGTCGATGTTAGATTCACCATTTATTGTGAAGAAGGTACTGGGTTGATTGGATTTATTTAGAATGTGCAGGTTATGTGCCAGTATGAAGTTCTCCAGTTGTCGTCCTCTGTGGTCAGTGGAGGTACTAAACCATAATGGAGACTTGGCATTGAGTCTGTAGCCATAATGATTGGTGATGGGCATAGTTTTTCAATGACAGAATCTAGATAGTTCAGGGAGATTTGGACATCTTCAGATGGAGGACAGAAGAGTGATACGAAATAGAAAGTATGAGAAAGTGACGAGGTTTGTTCACATGTAGCATTTGGTCTACACATGGAAGAAATAGCTGTTATATCAAGTGAGGTATTAAATTCTATTATTGTGGATTTTGGATGTTCTGCGTCAGCATGTATCATCCGGGCAGAGATTGGGAAACCCATTAATTTCGAGTTGTGTCCATGGAGACTTCTGGAAAAATAGGGTTCCTGTAAGCAGAGTAAATCATAGGAATTCTAAGTAATGGTAACTGGGACTTCATCTGTGACATTCTTGGAGCGATGAGCATTCAATTGCAGTATGGTAATATCCTGATGATTAGAGAAAGTTGCATTAAGGGTAAAGGTCTGGTTGATGTTACTCATTAATGGTTCTTGTTTTAACCTGTTCCAGTGCTCTAATGTATTCTGGACATGAAGTGTCCTTTACAGAGTGATCGTAATCCTTATGACGCCTCTTGCAGTTGATGCACTTTGCTGTATCCTGTGTTTGAGGACAGTCTGCGTACACATGTCCCCCCCCCATGGCAACAATGACCACACGACACAACTTTTTGATTACAGTTATGGGATGAATGACCAAAAGCCAAGCATCTAAAGCACTTGTTCACTATTGTAAACCGACGGAACTTATTGGCTTTAGATCCTGTATTAAACCTGAGATTTATGGATTCTTTGGCTTCATCAAATTTGAAGCCAAAATTCTGTAGGTTCTTATGGTATATGTAAGATATGATATCATCTTTTGATAATTCTTTGGGAACATCATACACAAGTATCGTAAGATTAGCATTAGCATTAGCATTAGTAGAGGCATATGGTGCAAAAAAGCAAGCTTCTGCAGGATCAGCCAAAAAAAAAAAAAAACCACTTCACCCCTCCGTTCGATCGAAATACCTGTCCAGCTGAGCCTTAAATTTATTTAGGCTATCAATTTCCACAACAAGGGATGGAAGTCTGCTCCGCCAACCAATTACCCGCTGGCTAAAGGCAAATTTCCGCACATCTATCTATCCTACATCTGTCTTTCCTCAATTTGAATTTATGCCCTCTGAGGTAATTATTCCGAGCAAGAGGAAGAA
Organism: Mastigoproctus giganteus; assembly: GCF_048544385.1. NCBI lineage: Eukaryota > Metazoa > Arthropoda > Arachnida > Uropygi > Thelyphonidae > Mastigoproctus > Mastigoproctus giganteus. The sequence continues at coordinate 73,705,325 of NC_143583.1, forward strand.
TCCCATCAGCATTGAGCATGCTCAAACCATTCAAGGCTTTATACACCTCTATCAGATCACCTCGCCGGTGCCTAGTCTCCAGACACTGTAATTTGCAAAACTTAAGCCTTACTTCGTAAGAGCAACCCTTTGTTCCATTCTCTAATTATGTTGCCCTTCTCTGTACTCGTTCCAGCAGCTCTACATCCTCCTTGAAATGAGGCCACCAGACCTGTATACAGTACTCAAGGTGCGGCCTGACCATTGCCTTATACAAGGGAATAATCACCTCATTATCCCTGCTAGAAAAATTCCTCTATATCATTGACAAAACGCCATGAGCTACTCTTGCAGCCCGTCTGCACTGCTCAGAGAACTTCATATCTGTCTGCACAATTACCTCAGGTCCTTTTCATTCTCTACCACTGTCAGTGTAGTACCACAGAATTGATACGTTCTCTGGAGTTGCTGTTTCCCATATGTAGTACATTCGTCACGGTTAAACTTCATTTGCCACCTCTCAGCCCATCTGCTCAACCTTTCCAGATCCTGTTGCAGCAGCATAGCGTCAGTAGTGTCCTTAACAACCCTGCCAACCTTTGTATGGTCTGCAAACTTGGACATTAAGCTTGATTTACATACCATCATCAATATTATTTATAAATACAGAAAACAATAATGGACCCAAAACTGAACCCTGTCTGTCTTCTTCCCCTCAACCACCCCTTTATCCATAGCACCAATTTGCCTCTAGTGCCACACTGCTCCAGTTTGTGCAGCAGTCTTCCATGAGCAACAGTATCAAAAGCCTTTCTAAGATCCAATTATATAATATCAAAGTTATTCCCTGCATCCAGTTGTTTTGTGACTGCATCATAGTATCCAATCAAATTGGTCAGGCAAGACTTTCCCTTAACAAAACCATGCTGTGTCCGAGCTATAACTGAAGTCTTGTCTAGATGACCCTGCAGTTCTTCTTTAATCAGTGCCTCCATTAATTTTCCTGGAACAGAAGTTAAACTCACAGGTCTATAATTACTTGTGTCAGCCTTTGATCCTCCTTTGTGAATTGGGCTTACATTTGCACATCTCCAGTCTATGGGTACCTCCCCTGAGTCCAAGGAAGCTCTCATAATTATGGCTAAGGGTTTGCTTACTTCCTGTGCTGCCTCCTTTAATATAACTGGATAGATCCCATCCGCCAAAGGTGCCTTTCTTGTGTTTATCTTCAAAAATTTCTCTTCCACTATACTCTCAGTTATTACAAGATTATCTAGCTTACTGCCAGAGTTGAATACACCTCTGACATTCCCCTCGCTGAATAATTCCTCATGTGTGAATGTTGATGCAAAATATTGATTAAGTTTGTTTGCTACCTGAGCAGGATCATAAACAGTTGAACCATTGATATCAAGTGGACCAATCTGATTCATCCCCTTCCTTCTAGAGTTTACATAAGTAAAGAACTCTTTGCTGTTTTTCTTTGCATCCTTTGCCAAAGAAAGAACTCTTTGCTGTTTTTCTTTGCATCCTTTGCCAAAGAAAGAACTCTTTGCTGTTTTTCTTTGCATCCTTTGCCAAAGATTTCTCGTAATCTGCCTTCGCCTGCCTAACCTCGTTTGTGTCTTGGTTACAGGTCAACTTATATCTGTCATAGGCTTCTGTGTTCCATGTTAATAATTTATATGTATCCTATGCATTTTTCTTCTCTGCCATATGTCTCATTAGTTCATCTGACATCCATTTAGGCCTAAACCTTGAACAATTCATTCATCTTCGACTTGGCTGTAGAGAGATCTTGTTTTATAAATGTCTCAGAAGATGCAATCTTGTCTAGATCATCAGAGCTAGCGGTTTCCAGAATAATGCCTTTATTCTTAATTGTGCGTAAAGATCTAATTTTAACATTTCTGTACTCTTCTCTCAGTGTTTTTCCAACTGTGTTTTTGATTTCATTACTTGTTCTCATTTTGCAATTATTTGTGTCACGTATGATCAATACATTTTGTTTCGGAGTTGTCTGGGAAGTTTGATGCTGTTCATTTGATCTAGGTTGTCTTAGAATATAGTTGTCTGCTGCAAGTTGTGAAACAACAGAGTTAGAGTAATTTTTGCACTTCACAGTGTTCAATCGCTGTTGCAGTGTGGTGGCATGTGTCTTCTTAGAGGAATCCGATGAAACTTGAAAATGGCATTCTTGGTAGAGAATTTGTTTTTTGAGTTCTGCTCTTACTTTTAATTTCTCATTTCTATGATGAGAGTTGTTGATATGGCTTCCATTTCAGTCCATTTATCCACAATAAAGTTTTTGGCAGACATTGTTATGTTAAATGCCTCATGTGTGACATATACCACCATGTCACGTTTAATATGCGATGTGGCTTCATTTATAGATGTTAGTGAGTTAGTTATATCCTCTTTATTAATGTAGTAGTAGTAGTGGCATGTGATGCAAGAAAGCAAGTGTATGAGCTTATGCAGCATCAGCCAAAAAAAAAAAAAATTACACCATTCCCTCCAAATGCCTGTCCAGTTCCTCCTTAAATGTAATTGTTATTTTTCGTTATTGTATCTTCTGCTTTGCTACTGTATGTGTGCACCTGGCTGGAGTCATCAACAGTACACAAATGCTGTTCTGGCAGTTGGGAGCAATTTTGTGTTTCATTTGCTGGTGGGGGACAGTTTGCCTCTCTTTCTTGATTAATAATTTCCCTCAGCTCTTCTAGTTCTGGGAATTCCTGATGGTCTAACCTGTCAACCTGATCCAACGGTCTTCCCTTATCTGACGTTGCTCTGTCTGTAAGCCTATTGCCTGGAGCCCAGAACTTTGGGTGTTCCATTTTGTTTTTGTTGTAGGTGTGGTGTCCAGAAGAGAGTTTAATAATGGTTTTAAGGCTGGGGTGTTTGGTTTTTGTTTTATGTTCTTTGAAAGTCCTCAAGAGGGGATGAAAACTGTTATGGTTGAGTGACAAGTCTTTTTTGTTATCAATTTTGATAGTGTGTCCTAGAAGGGTATAGATGGCGTTAATGGAAAAAGGAGATCAAGCTAATCCTGAGAGGTTTTAATTCTTATCCAGAAAAGTGGTTGGATGAAGGTGAGGTGTAAACTAAGACTTCTGTTGGCGGTGGTTGCTGCTGGATGGCATAAAGTAAAGTGTAAACTATAAAGTGTGTTTAGGGTCAAACGGCACCAGGGGTTCCCCCATCTCCGCGTAGTTTACATTGTGGTGTAATACAGTTCACTATAAAGGCCAGAGATTTAAAAGTGTATGGATCTTGAGGTGTGTGATGTCGTGTACCGTTGTTCTTCTGGCCATTTAGCCGCCAGACCCCTGCTGAGGCCCGACGTTGCCCACACTTCGCCCCGTGGAGGCAGACCAGGTACCCAGTAGTTGTAGTTTACTCTGGCAGGTCCTGCCACCTAGTTTCCAGAGATTTCAGTGCCTAGAACCTAAAAAAAAAAAAAAAAAACGTTTGCGTGGGTTGATCGCTACTCGCAAACTCTGTCTTTGCTCCCTGGTTGTGTTCAGCAATTAATTTATGGATTGTGCACTGTCTGTTGCCCCAAACAATAAGCGCCGATCGCCGATCGCCGATCGCTGATCGCCGATCGCCGATCGCTGATCGCCGATCACCTCGACTGCCAACCAGTAGTGGTCTCCCCCGTCTCGGCACGTTGGCTAATTGTGTGTTCCTCTCCATAACAATCCTGATACACCTTCACTAAGGCAATCCTCGAAAAGCAGACAATGCTTGCGTTTGTTGAGTTGTTGCCCAACCCTCTCCTAGCGCTGCTACTCACTTCCGTTTGAAAGTTCTATGAAAGGATTCTGCATAAAATGATTATCCACCACTACGAAGTAGCAAATCTAACTGTCCTAAATCAATTTTGGTTCAAACCTGGATCTTCCACTATTGAAGCCTGAGAAATCTCCTAGATTCTGCATCCACTTGTAACCAGAAGTATTTCCTTGCAATAACTATTGAATTCTCCGGGGCGTTCGACACCATCTGGTGGCCGAGCGTCCTGGCTATGCTAAGATGCGCCCAAACCCCAGTTAACCTCTACCTAAAAATCAAGTCCTACTTCTCGCAGAGAAAAATAACTGTCGTCCCACCGTACAAAAAGTTGACCAGACCGGGTTGCAGGGTTGCCCCGAGGACTATGTTCTGGGGCTATTCCTTGGAATATGATTTTAAATCATTCCTGGCTATGGACCTTGGTGACGGTAGCTTGGTGATGGCTTTTGCTGATGACTTAATTTTGATGATCGTTGCAGATAGCAGTACCCAGCTCGAAAACCAGGCAAACCAGGCATTGAGGATCCTACAAGACTGGGAACAAATCCACTTCTTAAAAATCTCACTAACCAAGACATCCGCTATCTTACTTAAGGGAACCCTCAACCTATAGAGACCACCACAGATAAAAGTTGATAATAGAACTATCAAACTAGTAAACCAGCTAAAATATCTTAGCGTCATCTTGGACCCTAATCTATCATTGCAACACAATTTGAAGCACATAAGAACAAAGATTAAGAATTACTGTGCCCTGGTTGCCAGAATCACAAGACGAGATTGGGGGCTCAACAAGCGCACCTTGTCACTCTATTATAAGAATACATTCCTACCTGTAATAGCGCGTTTCCTGTTTCGTCTCCTGTTTCGTTCCGTAAAGCTGCAACTGCAGTAAACCGTAGAACATTGAACACACTCCAACAGTCGATACTACTCACCATCACCCGTGCCTGCCATACAAATTATTAAAATTATTATTATTATTATTTTTTAGGGTTACCCGTAATTAAATACATTAACCCGTATTTGTGTTTGTAAATTGCGTATGTTCTATGTTTGATTTGCCTCTTTTGCTGGACGAAAAAGCTCCAGTTACAGGGGAGAAAAACCTTGCTATCTACGCCTGAGACCAACTAACTCAGCCACGGAGTGAAAAAAGCCCATTAAAGTTCCTCGCGTCATCGACGGGATTCGAACCCAGGCCTTTTCCACCCGGTGTGGGGAGGACGGTGACGATACCACTGTGCTACCCGCGCAGACCGTGCCTGCCGTACAACCAGTACACACGCCCTCCACGTCCTTGCTAGAGCCCTCCCTCCTGGACCTTGAGATAATCCGCTATAGTATGGCATATTACATCGCCAAAAGATTGCTCTGCACCTTTCTGAAATTCACTGTACACCCAACAGCGAATCAGAAGACAGAAAAAACTAGACTGCAAAGGCATCTAAAGCGGGTATGGTAGGATCGATGGACTGCATCAACAAAAGACGAAATCACAGAAAAGTTCTTTCCCAGTATTCACAGGGTGTATCCAAGGGCTCCAATCTGGTTCCATCCCGGACTATTCACACCTTACCTACTGACCGGCCACGGAACATTCAATGCAAAATTAACCAACTTTGGGATCATAGAGGATCCACGCTGCACTCGAAGGGAGGCAGAGACCTGACACCACATTATGTTTGACTGTATCCATTATGAGGACCTTCGCTGCCGGTTAATAACAACAATTACTTACTTCCCGAGGAATCTGGAATCTCATCTTCTTGACTCACCAGAAGAGTACAAGGCGTTTACTAAGTATGCACATGAACTTTTTGCCCGACTCAGGACATTCATTGCCATCCACAGAGAGCACTAGCATGGACCTTACTGATGCATGCCATGGAATTGACTATATGACTAAACCGGTAAACTGACCTAACATAAATGACCAACAAAATAAATACTTCTAATGAGGGGCAGCTGAAAAATGACAGCACCTGACTTGACAACTCTGGACTTGAAACTGCACCTTGAAAATAACAACACTTACTGGATAGTACACCCTATGGACACATTGGGAATCGACATGTTCTACTATCAAATTACTGACTTGAAACAATGAGGGTGAAATCAAACTCTTAGCTGACAGACAGACATGGACCTTTTAAATGCACACCATGGAACTGACTATATGGCTATACTGTACTCTAAACTGAACAGAAACTGACAAACTATTTGGACGAACTGACCTAGCATAATTGTTTAACAAAATAATGTTTCAATGAGAGACACAGGGAATTGAAACCACTGAACTTGAAAACCCTGGACTTAAAATTGCATCCTGAAAATAACAACACCTACCGGATGGATCAATACCCTCAGGACCCATTGAGAATTGATATATACTATTACCAATTACTGACTTGAACCAATGAGAGTGAAATCAAACTGTTCGCTGACGAACTTACCTTTGTTGACCAGGAGAGATCTTACACGACCAGATGTGTTGTACTTCGATCGAGAGCCAGCGCAGTCACTAGAGATATACCATGGTTGTCCTTGAGAAATGGAAACTTAGACCATCAGCTCCTAACTGTAACTTAGTCCTATTAGAGGCAATTGAACGGGACCTGACCTGTCGAGACAATGGCCTTTGATAAGGCAAGGAAGACCCAAGAAACACCTGGAGGTGGCAAAATAACACTAAATGTCAGCCTCCTAAATGTACTTCTTGTCTGGGATAATGGATCCGTTACCTGACAATGACATTGGCGACATGAATGAGAGAGCTCTAGCCCAGTTCACTTTTAATCCCTCATCCCTTAGGCAAGGGACAGGTTTTCTGACTTCTCCCTGCTCCCATCTTTTCTGTTGGTGGGACTTGTCGCCACTGACCAGTCTGGAGTCATCTTCTCTATCATCCCCATATTTCTACCTGTCCCTTCTCCTCCAGACTCTATCCCTACTCTAACTTGTCCCATTTTTTATTGTTTTACTTTATATATATATTTCAATTTTATTTCTTTATTTATTTTTATTTTATTCATTTTTATTTTGTATAATTTTTAATTTTATTATTTTTTTAATTTATTTTTTATTATCATCTTTTTTTTTAGACCCTTGCCACTGAAATTAGGTGGAAGGGCCTGCGAGACTATTTAAGCGATTCCTCTACTGCCTGACCTGCCACTTCAGGGATTAGTTTGGGCAATGGGGTTTCCACTGGGAGGCCCAACAGCTAAATGGTCAAAAGAAGAGCATAACACAGCACTACACAACGCTAACACACACACATTACACTTTTTAAACCTTTCTCTCCTTCACAATGTGGAGATGGGGGAAACCAGGGTCATGCCGAGCCATTTTAGTAACTTAGACAAAAATGAAAAACTGTGCCCTATTGTTAATGATGGCAACGTTGGCAATAATTTAATTTTTATTTTGGCGCCCCTTTCAGCTTTTCACGTGAGCCCAAGACCTCGTTCGCCTCACCCTCTGCACGGCTCTGCGGAAACCCCTGGGGCCGTTAGACTTCGAACACTATACACTTTACACTTTTACTCCGTTTATTCTGCGCGAATAGCATCGTGGTATTGTCCCCATCTTCCCCACTCCGGGTGGAAAAGGCCCGGGATCGAATTCCGCTGATGACGCGAGGAACTTTAGTGGGCTTTATCACTCCGTGGTATTGGGAGGGGCAAATAGCTTATCTGCCATTGGTTGGATTCTCAGCGCATCTGAATAGGACCGGGGGCACTGTGGCATTTCCCTTTGTTCCCGGTTCTTGGTCTGGTGATAATCATTAACCGTGATATTCGGTGCACTGTACATGAGGTGGCAGCCAATACTGGCTAGTGGTAAGGCAGTGTGATTGAGAGGATGGGCATTAATTTTTGGCCGCTGTACCATAGCAGCATAAGTTGATTCTGAGATAGGTGTAGGGAGAAGTGTTGGCCGAGTCTGGCGGTTTGATTGTGCTGTCAGATCTGGGAGGAAAGAGTTCTGAGTGCTATGGCTGGTGCTGAAGTCCTTTGTTAGAGTATAATTTGTTTCCCTTAGTTGTTCATTAATTACTCTTAGTTGTTCATTCTGTAGTATTAAGTCATGTAACATTTTCTCGAGGGTACCCCAGCAGCCTGTAACTTTTTGGGCAGCTGGCTTGGTTACTCTACTTCCTTCAAAGCGAAGGCAGCATTCCATCTTGGACCTGAGGATCATAATTTTCTCCAAGTGAGAGCAATCCTTAGCTAGTGAGGACTGCTTGGAGTTCAGTTCTTCTTCTAGGTTCTCCCAGTGAGCAGCTGAAGGAGAACAGGTTTTAGTGGATTTCTTGACATTTTTTTGGGTTTTAGCCGTTTTCGCTCAGCTGGAGGGATGGAATTGTTCATCTTGGTGTCCACACTCGCGACCTCCTCATCAACAATAATATTACTATTATTTGGATCCCGTTGCGAGGAAACATCAGTGCCTAACTTAGCTGGTTTTTGTTGAGCCGTTTAATCAGAGCTGAGTTTGGGCAGGTGTTTTCAAGTAATTTCTCGTTGCTCGAGGTGTGCCGTTCTCTGCATGAAGGGCGCAATAGCACAACTACAGAGGTACTGTTTCCCGTTTGAGATTCAATTTTTGGCATATTTTATTTAATTTTATTGTTGTTTATTATTACTATTTTATTTATTATTATTTATTTATTATTTATTTTTTTTTGAAGTTGTTCAAAACAGCTAGAATTTATAGCCAATTAGCAGGAAGCTTCTTAATGCCAACTCGAAAAACGTGTAGGTTCGCTGAGTGAAACAATATGGTGGCGAACAAAGGTGACTGGCGAAAAACATGGTAAAAGGTAAAATAAACTACTAGGGTCTAAAATAAAGACGTTGTATGTGAGGTGACCAGTTTAAAAGTTTCCTGGGAGAACTCCGCTCCCAGTCAGTTTCACAGTTTACAGGTTTCACTGCCTCACAGCCTCTAACTAAATTACCAATCTTCACTTTTAGCCTTTCTCTAAGTTGAACATACAAACTACAATCATATAATAAATGACTCCAAGTCTCAGGTTGACCGCAAGTGCCACAACTGTGTTAGAACATTTTTCTTAGCTTTAGCTATCTCTATAGTGACATCAGATGTAATATTCATGAAAGAAACCACTTTTTTTTAAGTAATAACAAAGGTGGTCGAAGTAGTGATAGCGTCACTGAGGCAGTGAAACCTGTAAATTGTGAAACTGACTGGGAGCGGAGTTCTCCCAGGAAACTTTTAAACTTTCATAAAATACTTTGAATACTTTTTTTGAAAGTTTAAAAGTTTCCTGGGAGAACTCCGCTCCCAGTCAGTTTCACAGTTTACAGGTTTCACTGCCTCAGTGACGCTATCACTACTTCGACCACCTGGGTTTCCACAGGGAAGATACGACGATATATTCACTTGCTTGTAAAATGGCCTTCCCACATAAAAAAAAAAATGATAAAATTTTACCTGCAGGTAGAGAAAGCGATGCTGCATCCACTGAAATGGTCGTCACAGTCCAGGGAATTGATAATCCAAAGTAGTGTCCGTATTTTATGGGAACACTCTAAACGCCATTGAACACAGGGAATGAACAGTATAAAGCAACAATATAACTCTTTTTTTCGTGCCGTCAACTGCACGTAACTTACCATCCTAACACAATCAAGGAATGACTACATCTCTCGTAGAGCGCGCTTATATAACGGAAAGTAACAGCTGATGCAATATTACATTATCACCTATGCATGTCAATCTTATCTGATGCAATGTTTAAGAAATATTGCCGTATACTTACGTTATTCGGACGACAATTACAATTTTAGGGGTGATGCATTTTCTTTGAACACCACTGTATGTACAAAGGCAAAAAAAAAAAAAGATACGGAAAATTTTAGAAAGAAAATAAAATACATTTCAATATTTTAACTTCAGGAATTAAGAAAATAGTTTCTTGGCATTGAATCAGGCTCATATTAAATGTTACACGTTGAAGGTAATAGACTCTTCAATGATAGTGAAGAGAAGCCCGCCACTGTTCAAGAGTTTCTGGTCATTTATTGTGGTATTCGAGTAGAAGTCTTCTCTGCAACTTCCTCCTTAGGCTCCACTTGAGTTGGTGCATTGATGTGTTGACAGGAGGCAAGTCGTCACTGCATCTTGTGTGCTTCAAGTAAAAGTTGTAGATGATGGCCTTCGCGGCAATGAATAAGAAGTTGCACGCGGTGTGTGTGCTTTTAGTTCATAGTGAAGCAGATATCAATAATCCTCCCGAGTGTGGGCGTGGTTGCAGGTGAGCCTTGCAGTTCCAATGCGTACTCGATCAGTTTGTTGTTCCCCGGGCACGCCAGGTACGTGTGTTCCAGGGTACCTACAGTTGCGCAGAAGAGGAAGTAATTTGAGGTGCGTAATCCGAAGATTTGTGGTTTGACTGGGGTTGGAACAATGTTGTACCACATTCTCCAGTGGATGTCAGCGGCCGATTTGGAGCATTTCGTCCTGTATGGGAGGATCCACTGAAAGTTAAATGGTGGCTTGTGGTGTGTGGAGGAGGGTGCAGAAAGAGCTTGGCAAGTGGATGACGGGAAAATCATGGTTGTGTGGCATGACATAAGCAGCTGATAGACTATTTTGGAGGCAGAGGAACCAGGGGTACCATATCTTCTGTTGATGTGATGACGAAGGTTGGTGCAGGTGAGGATCCGGTGACATTTCCAATTCCTTTTGTAATCGCTGATTTTAGACGTCTGTGTTGCTGCTTTGCATTTATGGTTTTAATATCCAAGTCTTTTGATCCTTTCACTTCAAGGCGTGGTGTCAGGCGGTCGCCAATAGTCCTAATTCCTGCCCAGTTCGACGTAAGAAGTTGAAGAATTTCATCAGTTGCAGGGTCTGTTATCCAACAACCTGGCATTGGATGTAAGGAAGAGAAACAACTCCTATTTAACCACCTGCGGCAGGAGTGGCAGAGTAGGTGGTGTAACTCTACAACGGGTGAAATCACCCGGAAATTCTTGCCGAATGTAAAAATGATCTGCCCTAGACCTCCCCCATGGTTCTCACCGGGTTTGTACACAGCTTACCTACTTACCATCTTCAATGATACCCAGTGATGCACAAGCTAACATCACTGGGTATCATTAAAGATCCATCTTGTGCTTGTAGGGGGGGGCTGGAAAGCTGGCATCATCTTATGTATGATTGTTCTCTGTACAAGGACCTTAGTTATATATTAATTACCAAAATCTTGTACTTATCCAGAAATCACGAATTCTACCTATTAGATAATATAGAAGAGTATACGGCATTTGAAAATTTCATCCAAGAGCTCTTTGGAAGACGAAGAAACAATCCTACCAACCATCCTATGAACATACATATATGCCTATGAGCAATCACTGAATAGCGAATAATATATACCTAACGGCTGATATTGAGACCTACCAATTGTGACAAACACCTGGAGGAGATTAAATCATGATTTAATACCTTGATGCACTGGCATCAAGTGGCTTTATGTACTGGCATCCTTGATGCCAGTACATAAAAACCGTAAACAAGACACATACTGAGAACCTCCAATTGTGACAAATACCTGGACATGACTAAACTACTAAGGAACCTTTGTGTCCCAACTAGTGTGACAAAAACCTGGACATGACTGATTAAACCATTGATGGGACTTGGTATCACAACCGTAACCTCCATATTTTCAACTGAAATAGTTACTTGGACGTGACTAAACCACGGATAAGAACTTTGCCGCTCAACCATGACAAATACCTGGATATGACTAAACCTGCACATCTTCAATTGAAACAGTTACTTGGACGTTACTAAACCACTGGAAAGGACCTTGTCGCTCGACCATGACAAATACCTAGACATGACTAAGCCACTGAGGGAACTTGGTCTTCCAGTTGTGACCAGCACATTTTCATTTGTGACATCTTCAATTGTGACAGTTACTTGGACATGACTAAACCACAGAAAAGGACCTTGCCTTTTGACGATGATTTGTGTGCCAAGTGGCTATCAATACCAGGCTCTTTTATCTGGTGTCTTTTGACTCCCATAATCTCCCCCCCCCACTAGCCTAGTAGAGGATGCTTCATCTACGCCTCAATATTTCTTACTATTTCCCTCCCACTTGACTTTCATATTCCCCAATCTCTATTTGACTTTTTTTCAATTCTTTTTTTTTTTTTTTTGAGTCCTGTCTGGCGCAATTAGGTGGCAGTACCTGCCCGAGAATAATGGGCAGCCTGGTTTACCTCCTAGCGATGTGTGCGGGCAACGTGGGGTCCCGTTAGTGGTTCTGCGGCCAAAAGCCAGACCACAACAACAAAACCCAACACAATACTTTTCATATACAACACAGAATACTTTTTTCTGGCTTTTACGGAGTGATGTGTACTTCTAGGACAATATCTGATTTTCCTACTTGTGTAGGAACTCATATAAATACTCCTCTGGGAGTGGGACTGGCATTTGACATCAAATGCAGGGTCATGCTATTAGGCAATCTGACTTTGTGGGTCACTTGACCTCACAATCTTTTCTCTTCTTCCTGAGGTAGGGTGGGCTCCCCCCTTTTACCTCGCCCTCTTTCTTCTACTTACCTTCTTTCTTCACCTCAATCTCTCACCCCTTCTCCTATTTCAAAAAAAAAAAAAAATTTTATTTTTATTTTATTTTTTTATTTTTATTTTATTATTTTTTTTATTATTTTTTTTATTTCATTTATTTATTTATTTATTTTTATTATTATTTATTTATTTTTATTTTATTTATTTATTTATTTTTTATTTTATTTTTTTTATATATTTTTATATATATATTTTTTTTATTTGTTTTTTTATTATTATTATTTTTTTAATTTATTTTATTTTATTTTATTTATTTATTTATTTTTTATTTATTTATTTATTTTTTTTTTTTGGCTCTCCCTGGGAAGCTCAGGCGAACCCCAGGGTCGGCCAGCCAGAGTTCTCTTCTCACATACCTGGTCCGGCTCCCAGTGCCAGTGACGGTAACTAGCGGTCTGTGGTGTTCCACGGACCCTAGGCCAAGCGGCCAGATGAACAACATAACCCGCACTAAGCAAACATGAACATACACTAACATATGCTATCTGGCCTTGACAGTACTGTACTGTCTTACTTCACAAGAGATTCAAATGCGGAGTTGTGCGAAAGCACCGGTGCCGCTTGTCAAAAAACACTATGTCACTATGATGTGTACTTCACAAGAGTACTTATGGTGAAGTTGTGGGGAACCTCCGGTGGCGCTCGCTCCCCAAACACTGTATCCTTTTATTTTAGAAAAACGGTTCTGAAATATTTCAGGAAGTGATGTTCCCTCAAGGGTGTGTTGAAGGTTAAGCTTTTTCCAGCGGTACAGTGCATCTTTATAGAAGGATGGTGGTTTCAGTGGTGTCAGTGCCATGTCCATTCTCAAGATTGTTGAAACAGATAGCCCTCTAGTGTCTGTTGCTAGTATATTGCCCACATTCCATAGTGGCGAAATGTGGGCAATTCATTTGTAGTGTCTTAAGAAGAAAAGTGATCCGGAAGGCTGCGATTTTGTCATCAAGAGAGACCAATCCATAACCCCCGTGAGTGAGCGGCTGGCAGAGTTTAGAACATGATATTCAGGTGGTTTTTTCCAAAGGAAGCTTCGGATAGATGCTTGGATTTGGTGGAGAAAGTCAACAGGTGGAGTTTGAACGTTTAAGGTGTGCCACAGAACAGTTGCCGCCGTCTAGTTGACTACAATGACTCTTCCTCTCAGCGAAGATGTAGCATATACTCTTCTCCATTTCCCAACTAGTCTGTTGAAACGACTCAGCAATTCGGGCCAGTTCTTCTGGGAGAAAAGGGGGGTATAGCCAAGATACATCCCCAGATATCTTTGGCCCTCGCTGGACCATGTGCATTGGATGGGGTATTGTGTTCTGGTTTTCCAGTTTTAACCACTGGTTTTACCGTGGCTAAGTTTTGCTCCTGATGGTTGAATGTATTGGTCTTTTGGGTGTCACCAAATTCATCCTGATGGCTTATAATAATCGTGAAGTCATCTGCGTATGCTAAGTGGGTTATTTTTAGGTGAAGCTCTGATGGCAGCGTTCGTCAGAATTATAGATTGGTGGCAATTTTATTGAGGAAAGGTTCGATGGCAATTGTGTACAGTTGTCCAGAGTGTGGGCAGTCTTGTTTTATCCCTCTGGAGTAAGGACGGTTGAAAGTGAGCTGGTTATTCACTTTCAAGCAGAATTTGGCATCCTTGTAAAGGAGATGTTTGTTCGCATGATGTAGAGCCCGTATCCTAGTGCTTTCAGGGTTTCAAATAGGTAGTAGTGTCGAACTCTGTCGAATGCCTTTTCCTGGTCGAGGCCAATTAACGCTAGAAATTCCTGTTAACTGTTTGCAGTGGAGAGGAAGTCCCGGATCAGATTATTGTCGTGTATCTTCCAGGTATTGAGTATGTTTGTTGGTGATCGTTGATATCAGGAAGAGTGGATATCAATCTATTGGCGCTGGTTTTGGAAATAATTTTGCAATCTGTGTCATTATGGATATTATGGATATTGGGATCGCGAAAACATCAGAAACACCAGTTTCTGATGTTTTCACGATCTCCTTTCTTGGGTATCAATCAAAGGAGAGAGGTGATGACCGAATCTGGTAGACTGTGGAAGTGTGCTTCTTCCAGAATTCGTAAGAGGCACTCCGAGTTGATTGCAAGTTTTGAAGAATTCAGAAGTCAGTCCTTCAAGACCTGGAGATTTGTTTTTGGGAACTGTTTTGGACGCTACTGTAAGTTTTTGTAGGGTGATTAGTTTCCCTATACTATGGAGGACCATTGGGGAAGATTTTTTTGAGTCCTGAAAGGATTCCTTCATTTGCCTTTTTAGAGGTTTCTTGGGAACTGTATATTTCTTGATAAAATCTAGTTACTTTTGAGATTTCCTACGTGTCTTCAGTAATGTTTCCAACTTGCAACTTGCTCTTGATCTCAGTAGGACCCCTGTTTCAGAGTGTTCTAGGTGAGTTTCAATGGCCTGTAGCGTTGACTGCTGGGCTTGACTATTCGGTGGGAGATGCTTCAATCTTTGCTCAAGTAGATAAAGGTTAGAACGCTTTTGTTGGCTCTTCTGATGGCTGCAGATCTGCGAGAAGGATTTCAGTTGGCTTTTATATCTAGGGCACCACGTGTTGATGGGCTTCGCTCTGTCTTTGGATTTGACAAGATTGGATATCAGATCTTGCAGCTAAGATATATTCCTTGTCTTGAAGAAGGCTATTGTTAAACATCTAATAAGAGCCCACACTTTTGAAGTAATTGGGCGAGGAGAATTGCAATTTGACAAAGGAGTGATCTGAGATGAACGATAACAAATGCGTGATGCTTCTAACCAGGCAGACGGTGTATTTTGGATGTCTTCCAGATGCTGTATTTGCTGATATCCAGGTGTAGGACTTTTTATTTTGTGTGTTGGTGTCTAAACGCGTCGACCAGTTCATTGTTGTTCACATTGGCCTGCAGGTTTTTGATTAACGTTGTGCCGTGCTCAGTGCATCGGGTTCTGTCCATTTCTGGGTAAGGAGTGCACTTGAAATCACCAGCTGAGTTAGTCCGTCTCAGGCGTAAATAGCAAGGTTTCCCTCTCCCCGCGGCAACTTGGGTTTTATCGTCTCGCAAAACAGGCAAATCGACCAGAGAACACACTCAATTTACAGACACAAGTACGGGTTTACGTAATCGTTTACGGGTAACCCTAATGTAATAATTTGAATTTAAATTTGTATGAAGTTGGTGATTTGAATAGTAAGTGTGTCCTGCTGTGGCATGTAGATGTTAAAAATATCGAGGGTTTCCTTCTGGGGTGTATCCAGGAGGGCCTAAATTGCGTGGGCAGCGATCTCTGCTATTATTTTGAGCTTACAGGCAGACTTATGATGAAGGTCGATACTCACTCCTGCTCTAGGATATTGTTATTGTTGTGTTGGAGAATGATGAAATACATATGGCCAATCTGCCCATTTTGAAGATGGCCTTGTATCTGCTTTAATATTTGTTTCTTGTAGGAAGAGTAGGTAGTAGTAGTAGTAGTAGTGGCATGTGATGCAAGAAAGCAAGTGTATGAGCTTATTCAACATCAGCCAAAAAAAAAAAAAAAAATCACACCATTCCCTCCAAATGCCTGTCCAGTTCCTACTTAAATTTATTCAACCTATCAACTTCCACAACGACAGATGAAAGTTTATTCCAGCAATTAACCACCCGCTGGCTAAAGGCAAATTTCCGCACATCTGTTCTACATCTGTCCTTTCTTAATTTGAATTTATGCCCCCTTAGGTTCGTAATCTGAACAAGTGGGAGGATCCCATCAGAATTCAGCGTGCTCAACCTATTCAAGGTCTTATACACCTCAATCAGATCACTGCGCAGGTCCCTAGTCTCCAGCCACTGCAATTTGCAGAACTTAAGCCTCTCTTGGTAAGAGGATCCCTTCATTCCCCTCAGCAATTTGTTGCCCTTCTCTGTACACGCTCAAGTAAATCTACATCCTTCCTAAAACGAGGCCTCCAGACCTGTACGCAGTACTCAAGGCGTGGCCTGACCATTGCCTTATACAGAGGGACAATCACCTAGCAAAATTCCTATACATCATTGACAAAACCCCATGACCTGCCCTGGCAGCCTGTCTGCATTGCGCAGAAAATTTCATATCTGACTGCACAATTACTCCCAGGTTTTTTTTCATTTTCTACCACCTTAAGAGTAGTACCACACAGTTGGTACGTTTCTCTGGGTTTACTTCTACCCATATGCAGTACTTTGCATTTGTGAAGGTTAAATTTCAGTTGCCACTTTTTAGCCCATCTGCCCAAATTATCTAGATCCTGTTGCAGTAACACACTGCCATTACTGTCATTAACAACCCTGCCAACCTTTGTATCATCTGAAAACTTCGACATTAAGTCTGATATACCTTTATCAATATCATTGATAAATATACAAAACAACAGTGGACCCAACACCGAACCCTATGGGATTCCACTAATAACATTAGTCCAAGAAGAGCAGCACCCATTGATTACTACCCTCTGTCTTCTCCCACTTAACCATCCTTTTATCCATTGTAGAAACTTACCCTTAATACCATTCTGCTCCAATTTGTACAGTAGTCTTCCATGCGCAACAGTGTCAAAAGCTTTTCTGAAATCCAAATATATGATATCAAAATAATTTTTTGCATCCAGTTCCTTTGTAACCACATCATAATATCCTATCAAATTTGTCAAACAAGACTTTCCCTTAACAAACCCATGCTGTGTCTGAATTATTGCTGAAGTCTCGTCTAGATGATCCTACAATGCATCTTTAACCAGTAACTCCATTATTTTACCCTGAACAGAAGTTAAACTAACTGGTCTGTAATTACTCGTGTCACCCTTCGATCCACCTTTGTGAATTGGGGATACATTTGCACATCTCCAGTCCGTGGGAACCTCCCCTGACTCCAAGGATGCTCTCATAATTATGGCTAAGAGTTTGTTTAGTTGCTTTGCCGCCTCCTTTAATACAACTGAATAGATCCCATCCACCCCAGGTGCTTTTCTTATGTTTAACTTCAACAATTTATCCTCCACTTTGCTCTCAGTTATTACAAAATCATTAAGTATCCTGCTACAATTTGATAACCTTCTGTCATTTTCAAACCTTAATAATTCCTCATGTGTGAATGTAGATGCAAACTCATTCAGTTTGTTTGCTATCTGAGCAGGATCATCAACAATCGAACCATCGATGTCAAGTGGACCAATCAGATTCATCCCCTTCCTTTTAGAGTTTATATAAGTAAAGAAATCCTTGCTGTTTTTCTTAGCATCTTTTTTTCCAAGGATTTCTCGTAATCTGCCTTCGCCTGCCTAACCTCTTTTGTAACTTGGTTACAAATCAACTTGTAGCTATCATAGGCTTCTGTGTCACGTGTTAATTTGTATGCATCCCATGCGTTTTTCTTCTCTGTTACGAGTCTCATTAGTACATTAGATAACCATTTAGGCCTAAACCTTGAACAATATTTCTTAATAGGTATGAAACTTTTAGTAGCATGCACGATTAATTCCTTGAATGCTTCCCACTTAGAATTTATTGTTGGTAACATCGTCAGTTGATCCCACTCTACAGAATTTAAAATCTTTCTGAGACCACTGTACTCATCTTTACGGAAGCAAAAACCCTTTCCTTTATCCCTGATGGTTATTAAATCTTTAAGTAAATCCCACATCAGTACACTGTGATCACTGCCACCTAGTGGTTCCTTTATCTGCAAATTCTTAATACACGAATGATCACTGCTGATAACCAGATCAAGTGTATTACTCTCTCTGGTCGCCTCTCGAACATGCTGCTGCACAAAACAATCATCCAATAAATCCACAAAAGTCTGACTAGTGTGTGTGAGTGACCAACCCACAAGTTCCAGTCAATATCTGGGAAGTTAAAATCCCCCATTATAAGACATTCTGATATACTAGCCCACTCTATTTCTCTGTACAATTGTTCATTGTACTCATTCGAGTCATTAGGCCTATAACACACTCCTACTCTTATTTTTGCTTTCGCAGTGCTTATGTCACACCAAACTGACTCAACAGTGCACTGTTCATCTATATCAACTGGGTTCTTTTGATTTTATGTTTTTCTTAATTAACAGCATAACACTTCCTCCCTTTGTATCCTGTCTATCCTTTCTGTACACATTGTACTCCCCAAATTCCAGTTCTGCATTCCTTATATCCAGTGGTGGGATTCAGACGGTTCGCACCGGTTCGGCAGAACCGATACCTAATTTTTTGTTGAGTTCGGCGAACCGGTTGTTAAAATGGCACTTGTGATCAGGATTCTCTCTATGGTGGGCGCCTGGTATTCTATTCCATTTATTATTTTAGCAAGAAATTTTCGTTTAGTTTCGATAAAATGAAGAAAATGTATGTTCTGACTGATATTTATCAATGGTATATTTTATAAACATAGTGCTTTGTTTATAAAAGTTTATGATATGACCACACGTGGATAGAACCAGTAAAAATATTCAAATATATTGGCACATATCTGCTCCTGCTCTATAATATATTTAAATAAAACATTTTTAAAATTTTTTGCAGTAGCCCTTAAAAGGATGAAAAGGCAAAAGAGTTTGACAGATTTTTTTCAATAAGAAACCAAAATCAGAATTTGTACTAGGATTGGCCTTGGAATCAGTTACATCACCAACAATTTTCGTTGAACTAGTTCAATTGGAAAGACAAGATGCAGAGACGATATGTTCTTCAGTTATGGAAAGTTTAAATAATGTTGGGCTTACTAAGAACTACCTAGAAAAAAATTTAATAGGATTTTGCTCCGCTGGTGACAGCGTTATGCTTGGGAGAAAATCTGGAGTGAGCACTAGGATTGCAAAAGAGTTTCCAAACATAATAATATGGCACTGTTTAAATCATCGCCTCCATCTTGTTTTAGATGATTCGATAAAGGAAACAAAGCAAGTAAATCATTTTAAAATATTTATTGATAAGATATATACTATTTTTCATCAATCCAATAAGAACCAAATTGAACTTTCCAAAATATCCGAACAACTTGGAATCGAAAATATAAAGATTGGTAGAGTTTTGGGGCCAATATGGGCTGCCTCTAGTTTAAGGTCAACCCTAGCTGTGTGGTGCGCTTATCCAGCGCTACATCACTATTTTTATTCAAATAAAAAGTTCTTAGGTATGGCTGCCCGTCTTGAAAATATATATTTTATAACTGATTTCGCATTGATGATTGATATTTTAAACGAAATTTCTCTTCTTTTAAATGCACTGCAAGCAAGAAATATAGACATAATAAAGGCTGAAAAACTCGTGATAAGATCTATTAAAGCATTTCAAATGCTTGTAAAGGAAAAGGGTCCATACGAAAAAAAAGTTGATGAATTAATTACTTCAGAAACCTTCAAAAATATAAAATTTGTAGAAAATCATCGATTTGTCTCGTGCTTCCTCGGGAAAGACTTTTAGAAAACATCGTAACGAATTTGAAAAAAAAAAGACTAATGGATTGTGAACATTTAAAAGCAAGTGTAGCCAATTTCAAGATAGGAATAAATTACAATTTCTCAATTTTTTGGAGCCAGATTACTGGAATATTGAAGAAGTACTAGTTCCATGGAAAACAGCTGAAGAACAATTGCTCGTATTTAATGACATTTTTAATTACCAAATTGATATTAATGATTATCGAGATTTCTTGGAAAACGTTTTAAAAAATTCCCAGAATTATGCAATTCCTGAAAGTGTTCAAAGAGCTACAAATATTGTCAGAACAATTGCTGTAAATTCAGCAGAAGCGGAAAGGGGTTTTTCATAATATGAAATTTTTCATAATTTCATAATATGGTCAGAAAAGAGAAGTCGCCTAACTGTTTCTAATATATCAAACACAATGACTATTAGTCTAATCGGCATACCTCTAAAGGAATGGGATCCTACTCCTACAGTGGTTAAGGATAAATCACTCAGCCGATGATGCTCGGATAAAAGCGAAGAAAATTGCAAGCGAGGACGCCAATCAAGAAGCAATATGGAAATATCTTAAATAACAGTTTTATTGTTTTTTGTCAGGTATTATTTAATATTTTTTCATTAATATTTTAAAACTCTTTCTTATAACATAATCTAGTTTTGTGGACCTCTTTTATTGTTCTTATTTAAGTATTAACTGCATGAAATAATAAACTACATTTCGGTATATAGTTTTTTTTATACTTAGAACGGTCATTAGGGCAGCGAACCGGTTGTTCAATTATTTGAATCCCACCATTTCTTATATCTGTGTGACACCAAGTCTCTGATATCCCAACAATATCTGCCTTTGATGTCTTGACCAGCACTTCAAATTCATCAAATTTATTTACTATACTTCTAGCATTGATATACATGCAAGCATACACGCTCCTATTCCTATTCCTAGTTACCCTAACACATCCCATATACCCACCTATTTCACGATGACTGCCATCCGTCCCTGAAATCCCCAACACCCCTCACTCCAGGTCGCTTATTCTAATAGAAGTTGTGCAAGAATCACCTTCACCTCTGTCTACGGCTACTGTTAAACTATTAGTCCTTGTATACCCCCCCCCCTCAAGCTATCAGTTTTCCGTCCCACCTAACACTGCCTCGATAGCATCAGCAAATATTCTTGCACCTTTTCTATTTAAGTGTATCCCATCCCCGTAGAAGCAGTCTCTCCTGTTAATATGTAGAGACCAGGCTGAAAAAAATTCTATCCCTTGAGCCTTGCACAATCTTTCCAGGGCCGAATTGATCGTCAAGGCTCTTATCATATACTTCCTTCTATCGTGTCTGGGCAGAATTGCAGACACTTTCAAATTCAATCCTAATTCCCGGGTTTTTTTTGAACAGTGACCTGTACTTGTTAAGATATTCTGCCGGTCTCCTACTCTTAATATCATTAGTGCCAACGTGTACAACTATATCACCTTTTGTGCCCTTAAAAGATGATATCCGCTCTACAACGTCATCAACCTTTGCCCCTAGCAGACATACTCTTGTCCTGTTCCACCTATCCTTTTTACAAAGCATGTTTCCCGTTCCCCTGACAATAGAGTCACCAACAACTACTAGTTCCTGTGGGACCAGCGCATTCTGCCTTGGGGGTTGCCGCTGTGTTGCGTGATGACCAAGTGCAAGCTCTGGCGTTGATGTGGGCAGCTGAGAGCTTGATGGGTCCCTCAATTTGGATCCTTCGAGGGCGTCCACCCTATCCTTCAAGCTCTCATATAGGCCCATAACAAAGCTGAGTTGTCGCCTGATTTCCTTACACTCCTTACATCGCGCACACACAAAGACATCCCCCATGGCAATATCATGTTTCGTTCCAGAAGTTTGGCAAACATTTCACAAGTTGCACTTCTTTTAGGCTGTGATGCGTTCGAGAATCGCCCCCCCTCAGTTCTTCCCGAGTCACAGCACTCCTGCCACTTTGTGCCCGTTGCTTTGCTGCTCTAGTTTGGGGCATGCTATTTTAAATTAATAAGATCAATACATTAAATTAATTAAATGTCAATACTACGCTATCTAATAGAAACAGTAAAGCGTATTACTGTTTCTATAATTATACGTTAAAAATTTGAATTCCCTACCACTATATACGCTCACTAACATACCAGATAAGCTCTGGTATGTTAGTGAGGAAGTTCAGAGCTGTCACGAACTTCTGTTGGGGAGCCGCGTACTTCCATAGAAAGGAGAGTAGTTTTGCTGGAATCAAAGGGCCTTCAGTGTAAGGAAACTCGCTTTCTCCCTCCTTGTCCTCTGAAGCATCTAAATCATGGGAATCAGGGTTGTCCTCTTCTTAGGCCCCGAGAAATTCAAGTTCTTCTTCATTTGAGTCATAGGTGGTTTCTACATGCTTATTTATTTCCATACTTGATGCATGATGGGCTTATTTGGAATCTGACAGTTTGAATTCTGCGGTGTTCTGTATTTATTTTCATCCTTCCTGTTGTTTTGGTTGGCGGTTTGCTCTTTTCCTTCCAGCGTATACGTTGTCTTCTTGTGTTTCGTGACTTTGGATATGGATTGTCTTGGGGGGTTGATGCCGAGAAAACCCTCTTATTTCGGTTGGTGGGTCTTCTGTTATCTCTGAATGTTTTTTTTCTGACATCCTTGGCACCTGCGAGGTGATCTTATTGAGATGTAAAAGGCCTTGAATCGGTTGAGCACGCTGAATTCTGATGGGATTCTTCCACTTGTTCAGATTATGAACCTAAGTGGGCATAAATTGAAATTGAGGAGGGACTGATGTAGAATAGATGTGCGGAAATTTGCCTTTAGCCAGCGGTTGTTAATTGCCGAAACAAACTTCCATCTGACGTTGTGGAAGTTGATAGGTTAAATAAATTTAAGGAGGAACTGGAGAAATATTTAGAGGGTATTGTTTTGTAATTTTTCTTTTTTTGTTTTTTTTTTCGGCTGATGCTGCATAAGCTCATACGCTTGCTTTCTTCCATCACATGCCACTACTACTACTACTATTACTACTAGCATTAGCATTAGTAGAGGCATTTGATGCAAGAAAGCAAACTTATGCAGCATCAGCCAAAAAAAAAAAAAAAAAAAAAAAACCCACTTCCACTTCACCCCTCTGTTCGTTCAAAATACCTGTCCAGCTGAGCCTTAAACTTATTTAGGCTATCAACGTCCACGACAAGGAATGGAAGTCTGTTCCACCAACCAACCACCCGCTTGCTAAAGGCAAATTTCCGCACGTCTATCCTACATCTGTCTTTCCTCAATTTGAATTTATGCCCTAGGTGATTATTCTGAGCGAGAGGAAGAATCCCATCAGCATTGAGCATGCTCAAACCATTCAAGGCTTTATACACCTCTATCAGATCACTTCACTGGTGCCTAGTTTCCACACACTGTAATTTGCAAAACTTACGCCTTTCTTCGTAAGAGCACCCCTTTGTTCCATTCACTAATCTTGTTGCCCTTCTCTGTACTCATTCCAGCAGCTCTATATCCTTCTTGAAATGAGGCCTCCAGACATGTATACAGTACTCTAGGTGTCGCCTGACCATTGCCTTATACAATGGAATAATCACCTCCTTATCCCTGCTAGAAAAATTCCTATATATCATTGACAATACACAATGAGCTACCCTTGCAGCCCGTCTGCACTGCTCAGAGAACTTCATATCTGCCTGAACAACCACCCCCAGGTCTCTTTCATTCTCTACCACTGTCAGTGTAGTACCACAGAGTTGATACGTTGCTCTGGGGTTGCTGTTTCCCATGTGTAGTACTTTACATTTGTCAATGTTAAACTTCATTTGCCACCTCTCAGCCCATCTGCTCAACCTTTCCAGATCCTGTTGAAGCAGCATAATGTCAGTAGTGTCCTTGACAACCCTGCCAACCTTCGTATCGTCTGCAAACTTCGACATTAAGCTTGATATCCATCATCAATATCATTTATAATACAGAAAACAATAATGGACCCAACACTGAGCCCTGAGGGACTCCACTAATAACATTAATCCACGACGAGCAGTGGCCATTGATTACCACTCTTTGTCTTCTCCCCCTCAGCGACCCCTTTATCCACAGCAGCAATTTGCCTCCAATGCCACACTGCTCCAATTTGTGCAGCAGTCTTCCATGTGCAACAGTATCAAAAGCCTTTCTAAGATCCAAGTATATAATATCAAAGTTATTCCCTCCATCCAGTTCCTTTGTGACTGCATCATAGTATCCAATCAAATTGGTCAGGCAAGACTTCCCCTTAACAAAACCATGCTGTGTCCGAGCTATAACTGAAGTCTTGTGTAAATGATCCTGCAGTGCTTCTTTAACTAGTGCCTCCATAGTGAAATTATAGTACTCTTATAATACCGTGACAAAACTGATTAAAAAAATTGAATGGCAAATGCCTAAAAAACGGTACTCACCTTGTATAAATCTGCAATAAATTTATTGGTAAATGGTGGCTGAATTTAGCTTGGAAGAAGCATTAAAAAGAACTAAGACGGAGAATGGGGTAAAAATATTTTTAAACAAATTTTAAAATGAGCGCAAGGAAGTAGAAGTGCAGATCTCCAATCCTTGGTTGTCATAAAAAGGTTATAGGACGCGAATGAAAGAATGAAATAAAAGAGAAGACCGGTGGTGCCAATAGTCGCTGCGAGAGACTTTCGTTAAATGAACCGTCATCAGTTGGCAAATGGAAGAGAAGTGAGCGCGTGTTGTATTTAAAGTTGGTCTATACTCTCGTTATGCTCTTTTTGACACGTGGGAACTTTAGCTGCGAGAGGTTCCAAGCCGGTGAGAGGTTGAAGGGAAGTTTTGCGTTAATAAGATTGAGATCGGAATGGTGTCGCTACCATTCGATGGTGAGGGCTTCATATTGAAGAATTCTGTAGCTCGATCTAAGTTTAATAATAGTGATGGCAGCGTCAACAAGTGGGGGGGGGGTGTGGTTGTGGTTTTGAGCTTGCGTTGTTAACTCAGTGCAGGATTGACCTGTCCTGAAACTGTTGAAGTGGTAGTATGCGCGGGTGTCGGAAGTTGTGGAGGAACCGAATTTGGTGGTTGTGCTGCCGATGTAAGAGGTGTCGCAGTTTGGTTGGCATTTTATGAGATATATTATATTATTGAGATCATTGATGGGATACTTGTATGTTTCTTTATAAGAATTAAATAGGGAACCTAGTTTATTATAAGTAGAGAAAGTGAGGGAGATGTCAGTATCTTTGAATGTACGTCGGAATTGTGCTGCGAGTTCACTATGGTAAGGGAGAACTATGCGAGTATTTGTCTTGTTACTGTGTCTGATGGGGTTATTAATGTTGTTTTTAACGGTGGATATTGTGTGTTGGATGAGTTGAGGGGGATAGCTCCTGGCTATGAATTTATCAGTATGGTATTGAAGTTCATTGTGTAGATCGTTTTGTGAAGAGCTGAATTTGATATCATTGTAGATTTAGTAGTAGTGGTAGTAGTAGTAGTAGTAGTAGTAGTAGTAGTAGTTGTAGTAGTGGCATGTGATGTAAGAAAGCAAATGTATGAGCTTATGCAGCATCAGCCAAAAAAAAAAAAAATCACACCATTCCCTCCAAATGCCTGTCCAGTTCCTCCTTAAATTTATTCAACCTATCAACTTCCACAACGACAGATGGAAGTTTATTCCAGCAATTAACCACCCGCTGGCTAAAGGAAAATTTCCGCACATCTATTCTACATCTGTCCTTTCTTAATTTGAATTTATGCCCCCTTAGGTTAGTAATCTGAACAAGTGGAAGGGTCCCATCAGAATTCAGCGTGCTCAACCCATTCAAGGCCTAATATATCTCAATCAGATCACCGCGAAGGTGCCTAGTCTCCAGCCACTGCAATTTGCAGAACTTAAGCCTCTCTTGGTAAGAGGATCCCTTCATTACCCTCACCAATCTTGTTGCCCTTCTCTGTACACGCTCAAGTAAATCTACATCCTTCCTAAAATGAGGCCTCCAGACCTGTACGCAGTACTCAAGCCGTGGCCTGACCATTGCCTTATACAGAGGGATAATCACCTCCTTTTCCCTGCTAGCAAAATTCCTATATATCATTGACAAAACCCCATGACCTGCTCTGGCAGCCTGTCTGCATTGCTCAGAAAACTTCATATCTGCCTGCACAATTACTCCCAGGTCTTTTTCATTTTCTACCACCTTATATGTACTACCACACAGTTGGTACGTTTCTCTGGGGTTACTTCTACCCATATGTAGTACTTTGCATTTGTCAAGGTTAAACTTCAGTTGCCACTTCTTAGCCCATCTGCCCAAATTATCTAGATCCTGTTGCAGTAGCACACTGCCATTACTGTCATTAACAACCCTGCCAACCTTTGTATCATCTGCAAACGTCGACATTAAGTCTGATATACCTTCATCAATATCATTGATAAATATACAAAACAACAGTGGACCCAACACCGAACCCTGTGGGACTCCACTAATAACATTAGTCCAAGAAGAGCAGCACCCATTGATTACCACCCTCTGTCTTCTAGCACTTAACCATCCTTTTATCCATTGTAGCAACTTACCCTTAATACCATTCTGCTCCAATTTGTACAATAGTCTTCCATGCGCAACAGTGTCAAAAGCTTTCCTGAAATCCAAATATATGATATCAAAATTATTTTTCGCATCCAGTTCCTTTGTAACCACATCATAATATCCTATCAAATTTGTCAGACAAGACTTTCCCTTAACAAACCCATGCTGTGTCTGAATTATTGCTGCAGTCTTGTCTAGATGATCCTGCAATGCATCTTTAACCAGTTACTCCATTCTTTTACCCGGAACAGAAGTTAAACTAACTGGTCTGTATTTACTCGTGACACCCTTCGATCCCCCTTTGTGAATTGGGGATACATTTGCAGATCTCCAGTCCGTGGGAACCTCCCCTGAGTCCAAGGATGCTCTCATAATTATGGCTAAGGGTTTGCTTAGTTGCTTTTCCGCCTCCTTTAATATAACTGGATAGATCCCATCCACCCCAGGTGCTTTTCTTACGTTTAACTTCAACAATTTCTCTTCCACGTTGCTCTCAGTTATTACAAAATCATTAAGTATCTTGCTACAATTTGATAACCTTCTGCCATTTTCAAACCTTAATAATTCCTCACGTGTGAATGTAGATGCAAAATACTCATTCAGTTTCTTTGCTATCTGAGCAGGATCATCAACAGTCGAACCATCGATGTCAAGTGGACCAATCAGATTCATCCCCTTCCTTTTAGAGTTTATATAAGTAAAGAAATCCTTGCTGTTTTTCTTAGCATCTTTTGCCAAGGATTTCTCGTAATCTGCCTTCGCCTGCCGAACCTCCTTTGTGACCTGATTACAGATTAACTTATATCTGCCATAGGCTTCTGAGTCGCTTGATTTGGTTGTATAGGACGGCTTTTTTGGTACTAAGGGGATGATGTGAAGTGAAATGTAGATATTTACCAGTGTGCGTGTTTTTTCTGAAAATCTTGGTATTTAGATTTGTGTCTGTTGTATAAATAGTGAGATTAAGAAAATTAATTTGGTTGTCCGTTCCGATTTCGAGGGTAAGCTTTAGCCTGTCATGTATTGTACTGAATTTTAAAAAAAGATTGTCTATGGTTTGAAAACTCAGACAGGACAAAGAAATCAACCTCTTTACTTTACAACAGATAGGTATTCGCAACAACATTCTGCTCCACGTGTTTGGAATAACCAAGCTACACAAACCTGGCCACCCACTAAGACCTATTGTTTCTTTTAGTAGATCAGCTTTTGCTAATTTATCCACCTTCCTCGTTAAAATTATATCCCCACTCACTCGATTCTCTACATTCAAAATTAATAATACAAACCAAGCGTTCCAAAAAATCAGCAACACCACCATATCCGACGAAGACATATTAGCTTCTTTTGACGTCATATCCCTATACACTAACCTACATATTCCTTTCACCCTACAAGCATTACGCGTACTTCTAACAGCTGATGACACTTTAACGAAACGTACCTCTCTTTCAGTTGACCACATCCTTGAACTTACTACTCTTTTACTAGACGCTAGATATTGTAGATTTAATAATAAAATTTATCGACAAACATTCGGTTTACCAATGGGTTTAGGCATTTCTGCTCCCCTTTCTGAAATTTATCTCCCCACTATTGAAAACCAAATTTTACAACCATTCCCTTCTGGAATTAAATTATATATCCGCTACGCCGATGATGTCTTAATAATAGGCAACAGAACAACCATAGACAATCTTTTTTTAAAATTCAGTACAATACATGACAGGCTAAAGCTTACCCTCGAAATCGGAACGGACAACCAAATTAATTTTCTTAATCTCACTATTTATACAACAGACACAAATCTAAATACCAAGATTTTCAGAAAAAACACGCACACTGGTAAATATCTACATTTCACTTCACATCATCCCCTTAGTACCAAAAAAGCCGTCCTATACAACCAAATCTACAATGCTATCAAATTGAGCTCTTCACAAAACGATCTACACAATGAACTTCAATACCTTACTGATTAATTCATAGCCAGGAGCTATCCCCCTCAACTCATCCAACACACAATATCCACCGTTAAAAACAACATTAATAACCCCATCAGACACAGTAACAAGACAAATACTCGCATAGTTCTCCCTTACCATAGTGAACTCGCAGCACAATTCCGAAGTACATTCAAAGATACTGACATCTCCCTCACTTTCTCTACTTATAATAAACTAGGTTCCCTATTTAATTCTTATAAAGAAACATACAAGTATCCCATCAATGATCTCAATAATATAATATATCTCATAAAATGCCAACCAAACTGCGACACCTCTTACATCGGCAGCACTACCACCAAATTCGGTTCCTCCACAACTTCCGACACCCGCGCATACTACCACTTCAACAGTTTCAGGACAGGTCAATCCTGCACTGAGTTAACAACCCATGCTCAAAACCACAACCACACCCCCCTTGTTGACTCTGCCATCACTATTATTAAACTTAGATCGAGCTACAGAATTCTTCAATATGAAGCCCTCACCATCGAATGGTACCGACACCATTCCGATCTCAATATTATTAACGCAAAACTTCCCTTCAACCTCTCACTGGCTTGGAACCTCTCGCAGCTAAAGTTCCCACGTGTCAAAAAGAGCATGACGAGAGTATAGACCAACTTTAAATACAACACGCGCTCACTTCTCTTCCATTTGCCAACTGATGACGGTTCATTTAACGAAAGTCTCTCGCAACGAGTATTGGCACCACCGGTCTTCTCTTTTATTTCATTCTTTCATTCGCGTCCTATAACCTTTTTATGACAACCAAGGATTGGAGATCTGCACTTCTACTTCCTTGCGCTCATTTTAAAATTTATTTAAAAATATTTTTACCCCATTCTCCGCCTTAGTTCTTTTTAATGCTTCTTCCAAACTAAATTCAGCCACCATTTACCAATAAATTTATTGCAGATTTATACAAGGTGAGTACCGTTTTTTAGGCATTTGCCATTCAATTGTTTTTTTCTAGTGCCTCCATTAATTTTCCTGGAACAGAAGTTGAACTCAGAGGTCTATTATTACTTGTGTCAGCCTTTGATTCTCCTTTGTGAATTGGGGTCACATTTGCACATCTCCAGTCTGTGGGTACCTCCCCTGAGTCCAAGGAAACTCTCATAATTATGCCTAAGGGTTTGCTTACTTCCTCTGCTGCCTCCTTTAATATAACTGGATAGATCCCATCCACCCCAAGAGTCTTTTTTTTTTGTTTATCCTCAATAATTTCTCCTCCACTTTACTCTCAGTTATTACAAGATTCTCTAGCTTACTGCTAGAGTTGAATACACCTCTGGCTTTCCCCTCGCTAAATAACTCCTCATGTGTGAATGTCGATGCAAAATATTCATTTAGTGTGTTAGCTACCTGAGCAGGATCATCAACAGTTGACCCATCGATATCAAGTGGACCAATCTGATTCATCCCCTTCCTTCTAGAGTTTACATAAGTAAAGATCTCTTTGCTGTTTTTCTTTGCATCCCTTGCCAAAGATTTCTCGTAATCTGCCTTCGCCTGCCTAACCTCCTTGGTAACTTGGTTACAGATCAACTTGTATCTATCATACGCTTCTGTGTCATCTGTTAATTTGTATGTATCCCATACATGTTTCTTCTCTGCCATATGCCTCATTAGTTCATCTGACATCCATTTAGGCCTAAACCCTGAACAATATTTCTTAGTTGGTATGTAAAGCCTAGTAGCTTCCAAGATAAGTTCTTTGAATGCTTCCCATTTTGCATTTGCTGTTGGTAACATCATCAGTTGGTCCCACTGTTACTACTATTACTACTACTATTACTATTACTACTACTACTACTACTACATCAGTGACTTAGGCAAAATTGCGCCGTATATTTTGTGTCTCTTAATTACATGTGTTCTGTGGTAGAGTTGCCTGTGTGACAGATGAAAAATCATGATAATCTTATCTGAGACCAACTTACTGAGCCAATTTGTGTGGTAGTCCATAAAAATGTCTCGCGTTCTTTATGGGTTTCAAATCCCTGTTTTTTCCTCTCTGTTTTCCACTGGTGGTTACAGAGGACCAGACCAATATTAATTAATGTAACTGATGGTTGTTGTACTGTTTTAGGGGATTAGCAAGCCGTATTGCGCAGTTTACTCTGATCAATTTGCTGTTTGCTGAAGGAATACTCGACTTTCCGGGGAAAAACCACGCTATGCCCACCTGAGACCGACTGATTTACTTACTGTAATTTGTGCAAAAGGCACATAAAAATTTGTCGCTTCATTTACCAGATTCTAACTGATTTTTTTCCCACCCGGTGTGGTGTGGGACGGTGATTATTTGAACTGTTCTACCCTCTAGTCTCTGTGTGGGTAGCACTGTGGTATCGACACCGCCCTCCTCACACCACTTGGAAAAGCCCGGGTTTCGAATCTCGTCGACGACGACTGGAACTGTTATGGGCTTTTTTCACTCCAGGAAACCAGGCATATCGACGAGAGAACACGTGCAATTTACAGACACAATGCACATGGATATATGAATTAATTTTCCACTGTGATCCTAATGTAATGGTTTATTATTATTTTTTTGTTGTTCTACCCTGGAGAGTCTGCGCTAGAAGCACAGTGGTATCGTTACCATCCTCCCCACACCGTGTGGAAAAGGCCTGAGTTCGAATCCCGTCGATGACGGGAAGAAGTTTTTTGTGCTTTTTTTTTCACTCCGTGACTGAGTTAGGTCTTTCGGTCTCAGGCACAGATAGATAGGAAGCTTTTCCCCCTAGAGAAACTGCGGGTTTTCGTCCAGCAAAACAAGCAAATTGACCAGAGAACACACGTCATTTACAATCACAATGAGCCCTCGTGTGTGTTGCACAGTTGGTAGAATCGCCGTCCTCTCCACACCGTCGGAAAAGACCCGAGTTCGAATCCCTTCGATGACGGGAAATTTTTTATAAGCCTTTTTCGGAACGTGGCTAGTTATGCGGTCTGGGCGAGAGTAGCATGGTTTGGTCACCCGGATACTGGGTTTTTTTGTCCAGCAAACAGAAAATCGACATCAGAACACACGCAGTTTACCGACAATATACATGAAGCAACATGGCCTTAGTTGCCCTTGCTTCTAAAAGCCAAACAACAACAACAGCAACAGACACAATGCACATGGGCAGGTGAAAGTAGCTTTCATGGTGACCCTAATACGTATAATTTTTTTTTTTTTTTTTTTTGTATTTTTGAATTTCCCTTCGATGGCAAGCATGGTTTCTTTGCCTACTAATGAAGTAGAGAATAACGAAACAAATATTAATGTATTGATTAATTCGATGTTATTTAGTTTAGTTATCATGTTGTGACTAGGTTCATTAATTTTGTTTAGCACTTTTTCACTATTTCGTCGGTTGATTTGCGTTAACCCTGTCCTCTCTATTTCCCATTTTGTACAAACCACGACCTTTGGTGTTTGTTGCTGATGTTTAAACATATATAGTATTTCTTTTTTCCACTAGGTGGCTGTTATCCTTGCCGCCTGGGGTCATTTGAGGAAAGAACTGGAAGGGATATTGTATAATTGTAGTTACAATTTATTTGGATATTCATTATGTTCTCTCGGTTAGCTTTGAGGCGTAAGTGGTATTCCTATTATGATAACAAATCTGGCATTTTTAATTATATATATACATAGAATAGAATAGAAGTAATAGGTACGGGAGTTGTAATAAGAGGAATATATGAAGGAATACACACACATATATATATATACAATGTATATATATATTTATACACACACACACACAGTAGACTTCCAGTTATTATTATTATCATTAGCCATATGGTGCAAGGAAGCCTGAGGCTTATACTGCACCAGCCAAAAAAAATTCCCGAGTTACCCTGAGAGAGAGAGAGAGAGAGAGAGAGAGAGATAAAAGTAGAAAGGGAAAAATGATGATATCCAGCTCAGGACCCTGGGGGTGCCCAGCCTATACTCACCAGATGTGAGCCCCTGGGGTTATGTTTTATTTCAATTGAAAAATCATTTATTTACAAAATTTAGAAAATACAGAACAAAGATAAAAATATAATAAAAAAAAGAATATTTTTAGCCTTACAATTTATTTCATGTGATAAGTATAGTAGTTTCAAATAATATAACTGTGTTCCAAACAAATACTGGGCTAGCCAGGTGGGTAAAGTGCGACCTTTGGGTTGCCATGTATACTGTATTATTAACCCCGGGGGCTCACATCTGGTGAGTATGGGCTTGGCAAACCCAGGGTCCTGAGCTGGATATCATCATTCTTCTCTTTCTTGGTGATCCCTTTCTACTTCTCTCTCTCTCAGGGTAACTCGGGGAATTTTTTTTTTTTTTTTTTTTGGCTGGTGCACCATAAGCCTCAGGCTTCCTTGTACTATGTGGCTAATAATAGTAATAAAAATAATAATAATAGCATTTGTTTCGTCTGAATAAGCATCAGTAAGATTGCCGGTTCATTCAAATTCAGTCGGTTGGTTTAAAGGTTTTATGGTGCATTAGCATCTGAGGCTATAATGTGCCAAGTCAAAAAGGTATAAAATATAAAAAATATATTATAATTATTTAATATATTATTGTAAAAAACGTATATATGATATAAAACAGTTATAAATCATAAAACATTCTAGATAAAATTATATAAATTAATGTTTTAAAAACTTAAATATATCTGACACATCATTGTCTGATAAAATCTGTCTGAGTGTATAAGGCTCAGACAGATAGGTAAAACCCAAACAATGATCGTTATTAAAACATGCGCATTCTATTAAAATATGCCAGATAAAAACAAATTCTGTCGGTTTGACTCAAATTTGACTACTTCACTCAAATGCTCTTCGTCATTGAAATTCAGTCAGTTCAAATTCAGTTGGTTCATTCAAAATAATATATATGTTTACACTATATATTTTACCTAATTTATTCAGGATATGCTGTTGCTGTCACAACAAGTTCTCTTCTCCAAGAATGCATCCCTCCCTCTTATAGTCAACAGGATACAAATGGAATTAATTTTATGGAAACTGAATTAAGTGATACACAAATAGATGTAGGCAATTATGAGGTTATTATTGCACAAAAAAAAAAAAGTAACAATCACTATTTTTACATTTTCATGATTTTAAGATTTTTATAACCTTTTTTTTTTAATTCTGATAAAATGGTAATTTCACTCTGATGTTGAACAGTCAGGTCAAAATAATAAAAAAATTAATATTTAAAAGCATTTATGTTTAAAATGTTAATTACAAAACTTCCTACTCACAGCATGAAAAGGTTAAGCTGTTTTTTTAAACATGTTAATATAACTTAAATATTTTCCTTATTTGGTAAATAATCCTTTGAACTTGGAAGAAATTAGGACACCTACATTATTTTTAATAGATTGTCTTAGATATGATTTAATGGGATGATAGCAACCAAAAAATTCAGAGTGATAAGGAACCAGAACCAAATACTCTGCTACCTAAATCAGCAGATCTGAAGAAAACTGTTTTAACTGGCACCTACGGGGATTAAGCCCAATACTTAGAAAATTAAGATAAACATAGACAAATTTTACTAAAGAAACTGAGTTTTATTATAGAAATCGCTTTTTGAATACAGTAACTTACAAAAAACACTCAAAACTGTTGCAGTAGGTAGAGAGTTTAATGGGTAAACATCGCATGAGGTCTACCCAGTAAAGTATCTGCATAGTCAGGATCTGCTGATGTAGCTGGAACAGGATCAGGAGGGTTTGTAGATGGTTTTGGATCTGCATCATTAGATGTTGTGCTGTCAAACTTGCTTTCAGCATTCTTCAAAAATGAACGAATATCACCTTGCTTTTGAGGTCTTACGTCTCTTAGACAAAGTCAAGTTATGCATGATGTGGAGCTGCATAAGATGCTGAGAAGTGAAGAAGGGTTGCTGTTCTGCAAAAGCTATTAAAGTTTCAAATGCTGCAGTAGCTCTCTGCCAGGATACTTTACCCACCTGACACACATCGTCATCGCTTTCTTCCTCCTCTGCAACTTTCATTTTTCCATGATTTACAACAGCTTCTATAATGTCTTCTGTATTCAGTGTATGAGTTACTGGTATATCTTCATCCACAACAATCCAGTTTTCGACTTCATCTCGAGGCAACTTCATTTCGTCAACTAACTCACAGATTTCATCATAAACAGTTCTATTGACAGCTGCACTATTGCCTGGAAACTCCCCAAATTCGATGGAGGAGGACTTCTCAAATATCACAGCTGGCCACAACTTTCTCCAACATTTCCATAATGTTTCATTTCTCACAGAGTCCCAAGCACAACCGATAGTGTAGATAGCATCTTTGAGGTTATATTTCTTCTGAAAATCCAGAATTGTCCTGTCAAAATTAGTTATTTTCTGCATGAAGCCGCGCCTGTAAAACATTTTTATGTTTTGCATCACCCCCTGATCCATTGGTTGGATCAGACTTGTGACGTTAGCTGGAAGATAACACACGAAAATGTTGCCATTAACTAGCTCTTCAGCAGGAGGATGTGCGCGACAGTTATCCAAGAGCAACAAAACTTTACTATTCTCTGGTAATTCTTTCTTTCGTAAATTTTCTTTTAACACTAGGGACAAACAGATAATGAAACCTCTTGGTAAAGATTCCTTCTTCCATCCAACTGTTACTCTGTGCATGATAACGTACGGGAAGGTTACTTACACCTTTAAAGCACTTTGGTTTAGCAAATTTGCCGACCACACACAGCTTTACCTTATGATTTCCTGATGCATTTGCACAAACGAGCACAGTTACACGCTCTTTATTTTGCTTAAACCCATGAGCTACCTTCTCATTACCACCACACAAAAAAGTAGAATTAGGCAGACACTTCCACATTAGTCCTGTCTCATCTGCATTATAAATCTGTTCTGGGGTCAAGTAATTTTTTTCCACTTTCACTAAACACCACGAAATGAAGCTGCAGCCTTGAAAATCAACCAATTTCTGCTCCCCTGATAAATCCAGCTTACGGATGCCGTGACGAACCTTGAATCGAGTAAGCCAGCCACTTGAAAATGAACACTTACCTTCAATTTTAATTTTCTCATGAAATTCTTTCGCTTTTTTCTTGCAACATGGGTCCAGAAATGCAACCACCCTCGGATCTTTTCAGCGAAAACCACTCATACAGGGCCTGGTCAAGCACTTCCATTCTCTGTGTATGAGAGTATGACGTTTCTCTACAATCTTGTCACTCTCCAACTTGGCATAAAACTCTATTTTCTGAGACTGAGCCTTAATGTCATAGATCATTAACGAGCCAACATTAAATTCTTCCATGAGCACTGCACAACTTTCACCTTTCTCAAGCCTCTTGCATATTTTCATCTTCTACTTGAGGGTAAGCACTACACATTTACGCTTACTTGCTACCTGTTTCGGCATACTAGGGGTTGAAAGAGAACACAGAATTTGAATAACAATAAATCAACCGGTATATTTACACAGTGAATTGTCGGGAGTGAGAGACAAACATGTGATGAGGGACACGCGTGTGCGTACTCACAGCGCAAAGCAGCATGCCATGTTTGAATCATTTTATCTAGAAATTAATGTGTCATTTTAATTTTTCAACTACCTACTATTCCAAGATTTTTTGCCGGTTGCTCGAATTCCAGTTAATGGAGAGTCTACTGTATGTATATATATATATATATTTTTTTTTTGAGTTTAAATGTTTTATCCGTGTGTGTACTTGCGCACGCAAAAATGCTCTTGGTATTTAACCTTACCTACATTGAATTTTATTAGCAATACACGCACAACCACCTTTATCAGCTTGCTTCTTTGGGTCTGTTTGCTAATAATAGTAAACCAGTTTACCAACTATAACTTATCCATTGTTTTGAATGACACTATCAATATTATAAAAAAATATTTCTTGGCTAAATGCTGAGAGTATGAAGAAGTTGGTTTATGCATGGATACTGCACATACATCATTTCTACTACCCAGGTAGTATGAATGCATCATTTAATTATATCTCATATTGTGAATACCTTCACAAAAAGTGGCCAAGGTATTGCACTGCTTTGAATAAGTAATGCTTCACTAGTGAAAAAGACTAATGTTACTTATTCTCAGCAGATACCATTACCCAGATTACACTGTTTCGAAGCTTGTTGGCTTATTCATCGGTGGGTGGGCAGCCAGGCACCCTGTTGTTGCAATAGTGATCACCCCATTATGAAGTATAACTCCACAATATGAGAGATGCTTGATGCTGTGCATAATTTAATCTAAAAAATATTGGTAAAAATGCAGTCGAGCATACGGTCAGAGCGACTGAATGTGAAAATACATGACCTACCTTTCTCTAAGCTGGATAGGAGTGGTGCCAACATTGATTGGCAGAAACAAGCCACATGCCACTCTCCTCTCCATTTGAGCATGACAGTTTGATAATGTCTATCACGTTTCCTCTTCTCCTGGCTGAAGTCAATCTTTGTACAGCAACATGGTACACTAAAGCAAGCTGTAATTATAGAAAATCTATTGCTAGAAGCAAGTTGAAATTATAGAAAATGGACATCCAGTGATATCTAGAATACCTAGATATTTCATACAATTCTTAATTTTATACTTTACCGGTACAATATACATGTAAAACTGATAAATTAAAATGAAGTCTTGTTTCCGGATTGTAAACCAACACTGAAGGG
Source organism: Mastigoproctus giganteus (assembly GCF_048544385.1). Taxonomy (NCBI): domain Eukaryota; kingdom Metazoa; phylum Arthropoda; class Arachnida; order Uropygi; family Thelyphonidae; genus Mastigoproctus; species Mastigoproctus giganteus. Next base: position 73,742,496 of record NC_143583.1, read on the forward strand.
ATGGAACTCGTTTTCACTCTTTGTACCATTCCATGAACAGTGATACTACACTAAAGCAAGCCGTAATTATAATAAATCTCCTATGAAAAATCCCACACTTCTTTAACTTGAATCCCTCCCAAGGTCATGTAAAAACCTAACCGTTTTTTATGATAGTCCATTAAAAAACCCATACCATTGAATCCCTCCCGAAGTCTCATAGAAACCTAACCTTTTTCTTATTAAAACTCTTAAAAATCCACACTTCTTTTGCTTGAATCCTTCCCGAAGTCAAGTAAAAGCCTAACCATTTTTCACTAATCAAAGTCTATTAGAAAGCCCACACTTCTTTTGCTTGAAACTTGTACACTGAAGCAAGCTTTAATTATAGAAAATGGACTGCCAGTGATATCTAGAATACCTAGATATTTCATACAATTCCTAATTTTATATTTTACCAGTACCATATACATGTAAAACTGTTAAATTAAAATGAAAGTCTCGTTTCCCGATTTAAACCAGCACTGAGAGGGGGGGGGGGTTAACGCGTTTCCTGATTTAAACTAGCACTGGGGAGGTGAAACTTGTCTCCCGATTTATCTCTCCACTTTAATGCATGCACAATGGTTTAAAACTATTTATTGAATAGTTTTAAACTATTTATTTAATAGTTTTCTTTTTACATAGTTAAAACTATGTAAAAAGAAAACTTATCTTTCAACTAGAATCAATCTGTAATTATAGAAGATGGATGGCCAGTGATATCATCACAATCTGAAAAAAGAACTAGTTACATGATAAAAAAGCACAACATGCAAAAGCAAACAAGAAACACAAAATTATACGTATGCTGATGTTAAATAACGACCTACCAATCAGAACTAAGCACTTCCCCCTCCTCGATGACACAAATAGCAAACTGCGTAGTTTCACATTCACTCATCTGACTGTATGCTTAACTGCAGTCTAACCAAATATTTCTTGGCTAAATGCTGATAGTAATGAAGAAGTTGGTTTATGCCTGGGTACTGCACATACATTATTTTTACTACCTAGGTAGTATGAATGCATTTAATTATTTCTCACATTGTGAATAACTTCACAACGGGTGGCCGAGGTATTGCGCTGCTTTGAATAAGAATAGCTTCACCAGTGGAAAAAACTAATGTTACTTATTCTCGGCAGATACCACCACCCAGAGGGCACCGTTCTGAAGCTTCTTGGCTTACTCATCGGTGGGTGAGCAGGTACCCTGTTGTTGCAATAGTGACAATCCAGTTATGAAGTATAACTCCACAATATGAGAGATGCTTGATGGTGTCATGGTTTAATCTAAAAAAAAATATTTGTTGGCTAAATGCTAGGAGTATGACAAAGTTGGTTTATGCATGGGTACTGCACATACATAATTTCTACTACCCAGGTAGTATGAATGCATCGTTTAATTATATTTCATATTGTGAATACCTTCACAAAGAGTGGCTGAGGTATTGCATTCCTTTGAATGCTTCACCAGTGAAGAAGACTAATGTTACTTATTCTCATTGGATACCACCACCCAGGCGGCACTGTTTCCATGATGTATGTGCAGTACCTTTGCATAGCAGATATCTTTTAAGGGCACACAAGGTGATATTGTTGTATACATTGACACTAATGATATTAAAAGTAGATCTGAGGATTTACTTAACAAGTATGGAGCAATGTTGCCAAAAGGTTGCAAGTTAGGATTGAATTTGGAAGAGTTTGCTATTCTGCCCAGACATAATTGAGAAAGGGGTATATGTTGAGAGCCTGGTCAATCAGTTCGGCCCTGGGAATAATGTGCAAGGCTTGTGGGGTAGAATTTTTCTCAGCATGGTCTGTGCTTGTTAACAGGAGAGCCTGTTTTTACAGGAATGGGATACACTTGAATAGACGGGGTGCAAAAATATTTGCTGATGCTATTGAGTACGATGAACATTAAATATTAAGTATGATATAAAATAGCCGGGTGGGTAAAGTGCCTGCCTGGCAACCCAAAGGTCGCGGGTTCGAATCCCGCCTCGGGCTTGGATCAAAGTACTGCAAAAACCTTGGGAAGTGCATTATAGCCACAGAAGCCAATGTGGCAACAACTACCAAAAAAAAAAATATATATATATATATATAAAAACATTAAATATTAAGTATGAAGAACACGTTGGTCTGCTAACTTTAAGGAGATAGGCATGTTACTTTGACAGCAATCTGGCTACACAAAAATGCCTTGTTTTTTTGTGCAAGTGGGACAGTTGGTCAAGGAGTAAGCACTGGACTGTCAAGGTCTGTCCAAAAAGGCGCCTCCGTAGCCAGGTGGGCAGGAGCAGCAGTGCGTAGTACACGCTTCTTGATTAGACCGGAGTTCGAGCACGTGACCACCAAATACGGAGGATGTGTAAAGGTCAGGGAATGACCACCGCATATCCCCGGAGCAATATGGCCTTAGATGCTAATGCTCTTAAAAACCAAATAGCAAACAACAACTGTCCAAAAAATGGCAGTTTGTTGCTTGGATCAAAGAACATAGTTCATAAACTCCAAAACTTCCCTGCTTTCACCCTTGCACATCAAACCTGGTTTTATGAAACAGTTTGTGAAAGTGTTACCTCAGGTAGGTCCCTGCTTCAGCTACCTTTGTACAAAATTCCCATCAATCACCCAAGAGAAGCTAAAACAGAGCATTTTTGTTGTACCTCAAATTTGCAAACTGACGAGGGACCAAGATTTTGTGGGAACTAAGAATAAAAAGAGAAAAACAGAAATGGATCAGCTTTAGGTCTGTTGTTAAGAACTCCTTTGTCAACAGCAAGGATCCAGACTACAAGAATATAGTTGAAAATATGTTGGCGAACTTCATAACTGGGCTGCAAGATGAGTGTCCAGGTACATTTTTGTACACATTGACTACTTGCCAGAAAATCTAGTAAGTGTTAATAAAGAACAGGGTAGGAGGTTTCACCAGAAAATGAAAGACATGGAGTTGAATACCAGGGCAGAAATGTCAACATGGTTGCTGACTATTGCTGGATGCTGAAGAGGGACTAAAGTAGAATGAACTAAAAGAAAATCAAAGAAACGAAAATTCATCCCATAAGATCAGTTTTTAAAATTAGAGTCAAGTGTTCATTGTAGATTTTACCACAATGCCCTTTTTAATAGTGTTTTCAACATGTTTTTAAATATAAAATTTTGATAAAAGTAACATTTTGTTTTAATTTCGGTACAAATTCTGGCAAAATTAATAAAAATTTGTGAAAAATCAAATTTTTTTTTGAAGAAACCTGACATGATGGATACGAAAGGAAGTAAATTTTTATATCAGCATTAGAAAATAATTCAGAAACATACTTTTCTGAGAAAACAAAGTGAAATTTTTTCAATATGTAGTGTTCTTAATGCCTGAAGGATCATTGCTGATAATCAGGCCAAAGTATTGCTTTCTCTTGTTGCCTTTCTAACATGCTATTATAGAAAACTAATGCTATTATAAAATAAATCACAAAAAAGTTTTGTTACTGTGTGTGAAAAAAAGATTATCAAGTCCATGTGAAGACAGTTCATTTCTGTCTGTATGAACAAAATGAAAATAACACAAAGGGTCCACTGGGTCTAGTCAGTATCTGGAAAGTACCCCATTTTAAGACATTCTGATATACTGGCTCACTCCTTGTTTGTACAGTTGTTCATTTTATTCATCACAATCATTAGGTGTATAACACAATTCCTACTCACCTTTTTATTTTCCTAGTTCTTATATCACACTAAACTGATTCAACATTGCACTAGCCACCCATGTCAACTGGCTGCCTCTCGTTGATTTTATGTGCTTCTAAACTAGAGCATAACCTCACCCTTCTGTTCTTTTTTTGTATAGCTTGTACTCCCATATTCAAAATCTGAGTCCCTTATATCTCAGTGACACTGTTTCTGATAGTGCCATGATATCTGCATTTGATGACTTGACTGCTACTTCAAATTCATCCAATTTATTTACTATGATCGTAGTGTTAGTGCACATGCAGGTATTTTTTACTATTATTAACCCTAACACAGCCCTTGTATGAGGGACCCCATCAGCTCTTTAATGCCACACTAAACTGCACTATACCTGCATATGCACTAATACTAGGAGCATAGTAAATAAATTTGAAGTAGCGGTCAAGTCATCAATCCCCAATCTTTACTTCTTTCCAGGCTGCTGTACATTCCACTAGAAGCAGTGCAAGAATCACCTTCACCTCTGCTTATATCTGCTGTTAATCTATTAGCCTGTTTACCCCCCTTTCCAGGCTAGCAGTTTTCTGATCCACCTAACACTGCGTCTATAGCTTCGGCAAATATTGTTGCACCCTCCTACTTAACTGTATCCCATCCCTATAGAAACAGTCTCTCCTATGAATGCCCACACTCCCCTTTTAACAGTAATTAACAATCCCAGGTGTTGTTAATTACTGTTGCATCTGTGGATAGGTGAGATTGATGGCTTTATCTACATAAGGAGGGGAAACACACTTTTTATTTTATTTGTTATCATTAATTATTATTTCATGTTTTTTTGGCTGATTTAGCAAAATGCCTGTGGCTTTCTTGCACTTATATTGCTGATACCAAAGCTCTTTATACCATGGCCTTCCACCTCAAGGCATTAAAAAAATTACTGTGTTCATGTTTGTGACTGGTTTAGCAAAAGCCTGCGGCTTCCTTGTGTTTATATTACTGATACCACACCTTTTTATACACTATGGTTTTAAATTTACCCCAGGTTTTGTTAAGCCACCCCTCTTCACCTCAAGGCTTAAGCATTGAGTGGTGATAAAAAGGGCTGTGTGTGTGTGTGTCAAAGAATCACTATAAAAGTAACTGATAAAAGTAAACATTGCTGTAACTGAAAGGGAAAATCAACTATTGTATTTTCTGCAGTATGTTACTTTTCACGGTAGATTTTAATAAATTAGAGGACCTGTTTGAGATTATATATTAATAGTTTCCCCACTGCCTCACCTGAACTAGAGATTAAAAAAAAAAAAAAAAATATACACACACACACACACACACACACACACACACACACACACACACACACACACACACACACACACACGTATATATCAGTGAAATGCCAATTTGCGTGGGGTCATTTTTGTAAGTGTCCCATCAGACATCTACCTCAGGAGGAGAGGAGAGAAATAAGCTATGTTTTATCTTATTAGCATTAGTAGAGGCATATGATGCAAGAAAGCAAAGTTATGCAGCATCAGCCAAAAAAAAAAAAAAAAACCACTTCCACTTCACCCCTCCATTTGTTTGAAATACCTGTCCAGCTGAGCCTTAAATTTATTTAGGCTATCAACTTCCACGACAAGGGATGGAAGTCTGTTCCACCAATCAACCACCCATTGGCTAAAGGCAAATTTCCGCACGTCTATCCTACATCTGTCTTTCCTCAATTTGAATTTATGCCCTCTCAGGTGATTATTCTGAGCAAGAGGAAGAATTCCATCAGCATTGAGCATGCTCAAACCATTCAAGGCTTTATACACCTCTATCAGATCACCTCGCTGGTGCCTAGTCTCCAGACACTATAATTTGCAAAACTTAAGCCTTTCTTCGTAAGAGTACCCCTTTCTTCTCTGTACTCGTTCCAGCAGCTCTACATCCTTCTTGAAATGAGGCCTCCAGACCTGTATACAGTACTCAAGGTGTGGCCTGACCATTGCCTTATACAAGGGAATAATCACCTCCTTATCCCTGCTAGCAAAATTCCTGTATATCATTGACAAGCCACCATGAGCTACTCTTGCAGCCCGTCTGCACTGCTCAGAGAACTTCATATCTGCCTGCACAATTACCCCAAGGTCCTTTTCATTCTCTACCACTGTCAGTGTAGTACCATAGAGTTGATACGTTGCTCTGGAGTTGCTGTTTCCCATATGTAGTACTTTACATTTGTCAATGTTAAACTTCATTTGCCATGCTCAGCCCATCTGCTCAACCTTTCCAGATCCTGTTGCAGCAGCATAGTGTCAGTAGTGTCCTTGACAATCCTGCCAACCTTTGTATTGTCTGCAGACTTGGACATTAAGCTTGATATACCATCATCAATATCATTTATAAATACAGAAAACAATAATGGACCCAACACTGAACCCCGAGGGACTCCACTAATAACATTAGTCCACGATGAGCAGTGTCCATTGATTACCACGCTGTTTTCTCCCCCTCAACCACCCCTTTATCCATAGCAGCAATTTGCCTCCAATGCCACACTGCTCCAATTTGTGCAGCAGTCTTCCATGTGCAACAGTATCAAAAGCCTTTCTAAGATCCAAGTATATAATATCGAAGTTATTCCCTGCATCCGGTTCTTTTGTGACTGCATCATAGTATCAAATTAGTCAGGCAAGACTTCCCCTTAACAAAACCATGCTGTGTCTGAGCTATAACTGAAGTCTTGTCTAGATGATCCTGCAGTGCTTCTTTAACCAGTGCCTCCATTAATTTTCCTGGAACAGAAGTTAAACTCACAGGTCTATAATTACTCGTGTCGGCCTTTGATCCTCTTTTGTGAATTGGGGTCACATTTGCACTTCTCCAGTCTGTGGGTACCTCCCCTGAGTCCAAGGAAGCTCTCATAATTATGGCTAAGGGTTTGCTTACTTCCTTTGCTGCCTCCTTTAATATAACTAGATAGATCCCATCCATTACAGTAAACCCCTGCTATTCGCGGGGGTTACGTTCCTGAGAAATGTCGCGAATACAGAAAACGCGAATACTGAGTTATGGCTCCCATAGTAATAAAGGGGTTCCATTCCAAAGTATGAAATATATAAGAAAAACTAGTCTAAAATTTTGTCTATGTACGTATTATACGTACCTTCATAATATGACTATGTGCATAGACAGTACATAGTGAAATGCAAGCATAAGGTATATAAATGTAATATTTATTAGAAATTTCAAACAAATCTTTCAAACCAGTGCCTTTGCTAGCAAAAAAACTTATCCCGCCAGTGCTATCACCAGTTTCGCTAAAGTGTTGATAAAGGAGTTTTGCTTTTTCACGAATGATGAGCGAACTTAACGGAATTTTATTTTGAGTTCGGTCTTTTATCCACAGATTTAAAGCTTTTTTCATTTTTTTTCTAATTTAACATCACGAGTTACAGAGCAAATTTTTCAAGCAATTAGCGCGTTTTCATGGACACTACGGCAGATTTTTTCTTCCGATTTTTTGATTGATCGTACCGTTGACTCATTGATTTTATAATGTTTTGCCACTGAAGAGACACTTTCACCATTCACCATTAGAAATTTTGTCTAATAACTCAATTTTATTCACTAATGTCATCACCTTCTTTCACATTTCCCTTGTTATTCATAGCCATATTTTTGTATGGGTAAAAAAGAACTTGTCCACAATAAAGGCACTTTCTTCCGTTAACACACTCGGAAAAGTCTGTTTTACACTGCAAAACGGTAGATTTATCACTTTTGTAAGCATATCAATTTATAAATTGATAAATTTATTCAATTTATAAGCATATAAATTAAAAGCAAACGACCAACCCTTCCATGACAAGCGCATAACACATACTGAACAAGGATTAGCGAGAAACATCCACGCCTGCGATTTTGTCACCCCCCCCACCTACTGAACGCTGTTTTGACTGGGAAAGATCATTTTAGCCACGCCCATGTTTTTTTATGCCGGAAAATATTCACGGCGCTTTAAAATTCACATTTTTTAAAGTTTCATTTTATGTTAAATCAGCGATCGCGAATACAGATACCGCAAATAACGGGGGTTTACTGTATTTCTAGGAAAAAAAAGACTATTCAGTCCACAAAGACAGTTCATTATTTCTGGCTGCATTAACAAAATGAAAATAATGCAAATTTTGTTGTCACAAAAGAAAATTTGATATATGATGACATAATTTGTTAAATAAGGACATTTCTTCCATGTTGATGCATATGGGTGGAAAGTAATGGAGACAATGTGGTGAACAGATATATAGAAAAGAATAAGTGGGCACCTATGATCGTGCATTTTTTAGATAGCTAGAGGCATAATTAAATAATTAATAGGCATTATCTACTAATAATTCGAATGATATAACTGAATGAAATAATTGTAATGGCATAATTCAAATACAAAATGAAAATAATACAAGGTCAGTAACACAAATTAGGCCTCCGCAAAATAAATTTTCATTTATGATGACATAATTTGTTTAATAATGATATTTCTTGCATGTTGATGCAAATGGGTGGAAAATAATGGAGAGGATGTGGTGGACAGGTATATGGAAGAGAATAAGTAAACAGATATATGCAACAATTGTAAAGCAGTTATTGATCATTCCAAACTAGGTTTCGAACAGGCTAAGAGTAGAAAACTTGCTTCTTGTCCAAATGGTAGTTTGGACAAGAAGCAAGTCTTGCCAAAGCTATTGGCTGCACCTTTTGCCCATCTCTGTTCCCACTAGGGCTTGCTAACCGGTTTTATAAACCGGTTAAATCCGGTTTTCATATTGAGTTGTTAAAACCGAAACCGAGCTTCTAAAACCGGATTCGAATTTTTTTTTAGTTAGCCCTCAAATATAGTTTTTTGTTACGCACATTTTCTTTTGTTTGTTCGTTTATATGGATCTTTCAACTGCTTTATGTTTTAAACATGTTTTTTATTTTATTTTATTTTAAGATACGAATCTCATGGGCAAGTGGCCCAAATCTAGGAGGGGTACCTTTTATCTTCCCACCTGTATCTTTTGAAACTTGCCTCGTTTAGACTCTTCATTCAGTGCTTGTGGGAGTGACGCATAGTATTGTGCCTTTGTTATCTTCAATATTTTTATTTAAAATTGTCGGTGATATAAATTCCTACTAATTAATATTTATTACTCTTAATATGTCTAAGATGAAATCAAATGTATGGAATTATTTTGCTCGAAAAAGCAAAGATGAAGCACAACGTTCGAAATGTCAGAAGATAATGAAGTCGTCTGGAGGATCTACATCATCTTTGATGTTGCATTTAAAGAAAATGCATCAGATTGACATTAAACAAGATAACAGTGAACCTTCCGTAAAAATCGTAAGAACATTAGAAAACTTTATCGTTAAAAAATCTATGGAAGAAGAGATTTCAAAATTAGCTGCTTTAGATGGATTTTCTTTTAATTCAATTGCCAAGAGTGAGTTTATACAATCAAGCCTTTACCTTCAGAGAAATAAATACAATAAATTACCACCAGCCTCAGTGAATGGAATTATCATAAAACTAAGAAAGAAGAACTCATTCAACATTTCAAAATTCATTGGTTTCGGGTGCACGGTATTCATCGACTCTAGACGAATATACGTCTATTCAAAATAAAAGGTATATGAATATAAATGTGCATTCAAAAGACAATCATTGGTCGTTAGGTCTTATTGAGATTAATGGTTCACTTGATAGCAGAAGAACTGAGCAAATTGTGAATGGACACTTGAAGGAATTTGGTTAAAACTTGGATGACGATATTGTTGCCTGCATCACCGATGGAGCAGCAATGATGATTAAGTTTGGCAAGAAAATTACGCCTAATCATCAACAATGTATAGCCCATTGTATACATCTGTCAGTTATAGATGTACTTTATGAAAAAGCAATCAGTTATGGTGCGACAGTCTCTGAGTCTCCCAAAGACAATGAAGAAAATGAAAATAATGAAGAAAGTAGTGATGATGAAGAAGTTGAAGAAACAGCAAGGCATGCTTTATCAAACCGACTTTACCGATGAGCTCATTTATTTCTTCAATCCAATGGCCAATATTGCACAAACTATTAACATATTGTTAATAGTTTGTGTTAATAGTTTTTGCAAGCTTTTTCGAAAATCGCCTACCAAAAATGACATATTACAAAATTTTGTTAAAGCAAAATTTAATGGGAAAGAATATAAACTTATATTAGATTGCAAGACTAGATGGGATAGCACATTCTATATGATTGAGAGATTTTTGAAATTGAAAAATTGCATTCCAAATGCTCTATGTGCAGTACTGTCAACTGAAGCTGTGTCTGACGATGACTGGAAAACACTTGAATTGCTATGTGAAACTCTGCGACCAGTTGAAATGATTCTGAAGGCTATAACCTCAGAAGATACAGACTTACTTAAAGCAGAGTCTTCAATAGAATTTCTGCTTGCTAAGCTTTATACAGCAGAAACCCCATTTGCTTTAAAGTTTCACCAAAGCCTTTTGCAGCGTTACAATGCAAGACGAAATTGCCAAACTGTGGCTTTGCTGAGTTATCTACACAACCCCAAAAAGTTTAGGAAAGAAGATCAGGTTCAAGAACTTTTGATTTTCCAAGTAAGCAAGTTTTGAAAAAGCATGCTGAAGAGATTTATCAGAGATTATTTGCAAAACATTCCGAAGGAGTCTTAGCGTTGCATGAAGAAACTGAAAATAAACGAACTGTTCTTTTAGAAGAAAACAAAGACTCATCTAGTTCCAATGTCGGAGATACACTCATGCGAGAGTATGATAGTGTAATAAAGAGATTAACTGAAGAGCCTTCAAAATATCCGAGTGAATTGGAAATCAGCAAAGAATTTAAAATTTTGGAGGCGACTAGCAGTAGAAGTGAAAAGCTAGAGAAAGTTTATAGAGCACTGCTGACCATTAAACCAACAAGTGTCCAATCTGAGACAGTTTTCGATCACTGGTCTAACACAAAAATAAGGTCAAGTCTATCAGGAAAAATGCTTAATATACTGCGTTTTTTAAAGGACCATTTTCAGAAAAAATCTGAGCAATAAATAGTCAAGTAATTTCCCCAAGCTGTTTATTTTTATTTATTTATTATTATTATTATAGGGCTTATTATTTTTTTGTATAATCTTAAGCTGGTTACCTTTTTGGAGCATTTTAATTTTTTTATTATTTTTTTTACTATAAGAGGTGATAGATTTTGTTTAAAAGATTTGATTATGATTTGTACAATCTACCCAAGATAAAATAAATACTTGTGTTATAAGTTTTTAATTATTTTCCCTAAGTCTGAGAAAATCGGTTTTAAAACCGGTTTTAAGAATAAACTTCGGTTAAACTCGGTTTTGAAATTTCTCGGTTTTATGCAAGCCCTAGTTCCCACCTCTGTCAAAAACAGATGGTTCTATTGCCATTTCAGCCAAAGATAAAGCTGACCTGCTAGCATTCTATATTTCTTCCATCTCATGTATTAATGATCTTGGTAAACCCTCTACCATTGTCAGTACTCCATTCAGTGCCTCCTGTGGTCTTCCGTCAAAAGGATGTCAGAAGGATTTTGAACAATCTCGATGCTAAGAAAGGTCCAGGTCTCGATGGTATTTCTCCACTTGTTCTCAAAACCTGTGTTCCTGAACTTACTCCTGTTCTTTGTCGTTTTTTTTTTTTTTTTTTTAACTTTCTTATTTGAAAACTTGTTTTCCCTTCTGCTTGGAAATTTGCTCATCTAACTAGTTCCTAAAAAGGATGACAAATCCCACAAATCCCAATGCATTACTTCTATTCTTTCTAAAGTAATGGAGAAATCTAGTAATTGCCAATTCTTTAACTATCTAGAAAACTTCCATCTGATCAATGATCGTCAGTATGGACTCCATCAGTGTCGATCCACTGGTGATATCCTTGCTTATGTTACCCACCAATGGAAAAATTCAATGGAAAAGTTTGGTGAAACTGAAGCAGTTGCTTTTGATTGTGTTTGGCATAAAGATTTTCTATAAGGCTTCCATCTTATGGTTTGCCAACTCTTTTATAATTGGGTATCCAGTTTTTTCTCTAACTGCTTACTGCAGGTGATGGTAGATAGCTCTTGGTCTTCTGACTTCTCCATTAATGCTGGCATTCCCCGAGTTTAGTTCTTTCTTTCACATTTTTCCTCTTGTATATTAATGACCTTCTTCCACTGACCAGAAATCTTATCCATAGTTTTGTTGATGATAGCACATTGCATTCCACCTTGCAGTCTGAGAAACCTTGTACTGCACACACACACATCTTCAACTTCTCGAATATCCACTAACAATTCCTGAAATGCTGATCTTCAGGTAATTCTCTAGTTGGGGAAAGATAGCTTAATTAATTTCAATCTGTCTAAAACTCAGTCCTGTCTTATACCTTGCAAAAAGGATTTTTCTTCTTCTATGCCTATCTTCAATGATATTCTGATTTCCATGCAAGATCTTATATCTCTATTGGGGATTACCCTGACTCCTAATCTCTCTTGGCATAAGCACTTTACAAATATTGCTTCCTCTGCATCTAAAAAACTGGATTTTCTCTTTCACTCTCAATATTTTTTTTCTTCCAAACAGCTGTTCATTCTGTATGAATCACAAATCCAACCTACCATGGAATATTATTCCCACATCTATGGCGGTGCCTCCCCCCCAAAAAGCTCTCTCAGGCTTCTAGATTCCATCCAAAAGAGTGCAGTTAGGCTAATTAATGACTAATCTGTAGCAGTGTCTCTCCACTCTCAGTCTCATGGATGTTCTGTTTCTGCTACCTGCCTTTTCTATAGACACTTCCACGGGCACTGTTCTTCTGAATTGGCTTCTATAATTCCCGCTGTCTGTTCCAAAGTAGTTCGAACACGTGCCACAATCAGTCAGCACCCATTTACTGTCCAACTTCAAACTCACAGGACCAACTTTTCTTCTTCATTTATTCATTCAACTTCTGTTTTCTGGAGCAACATTCCTTCATACATATTTCTTGAAAATTATAGTCTGCAGAAATTCAAGTCTCGTGTCAAAAAGTATCTTTCATCTTCTGAACCTTCAGCTCATGTATGGTACAAAGTGAAATAAATAAAATAAAAATTTAAGAGAAAAGTGGAAAAGAATAAGTAAGCGACTATGAACATGTACATTTTAGATAGTGAATGGGCATAACCAAATAATTAGTAATTGTGAGCTTTTCAATAATCAAATGATTAATATCGAGTTAGTACTAGGTGAATAAGTACTAATCACCTAGCTACTAAATGATATAACTGAATGAAATAATTGTAATGGTATAATCAGATTTTATCCTTTGAGTGATATAAGTGAATGATATAATTGAATGATTTTCATAACTGAATCAGTCATTCTGGTGATATAATTAGACATAATCAAATTTTTTACTGTGACTGAAATAATTATGATATCAAGTTTTAACTGACTATTATTGTGTTTTGCTTTCAATTAAAAAAAAAATTCTCGGTAAAAAGAAAATTCAGATCTTGCTTTTTTTTATGACTTTTGTATTATTTTGTAATTGTATAGTTTTATTAACTTTTTTTTTTTTTTTTTTTGCTTCTCTTTTTTTAGCTAACACCATTTTCTGGTCCCGATTAGGATACTTCAGGTAAATTTTAAACGTCTTTTGATTGTCTTTGAAGTGTTTCTGTGAGAATATTTGAAAATTATATTAATTATGTTGGTTTAATTTTGAAATTTATTTGATATTTTTTTAATTATACAGTTTGCATGCTTATGTAAAATAGCTTGCATTCAAATATGGATATTAATTAGGAGCAACAATTTTGAATAATACAAAAAAAAAAATTCCATTTTTTGTCATCAAATATAGTTTGAACAGAATATCAAAAATTTCACTTAATGCATCATACTAGGCAAATCATATTTTATCCATACAGGTGAGTGCATTTTTGTGAAATTCATCTATTCTGATAGGGAATTATTATTTTATAATCTTTTGACTTATGTGCCTAAAATGAGAGTGTTTTAGAGTCTGTTGGGTATCTGCAGTTTTGAAATTGAAATTGTAGCAACCCCCCGGGATGAACTGGTATTAGTATTAAAATGGCATAATAATATATGGAAGTAAACTTATTCTGAATATGCCAAAAAAAAAACCCTCCCTTGTATTATTGCCATTGTTAAAAAGTGCCATCCAGTTCATCCTTGAATTTTTGCCAAACTTTTGCCTTGGTTTGGCTGCCATCCTTGCAGTCAACTTTTCCAACTTCACAATGTGCTGCCAAAGAGCAAATTCCATAGGATCTATCTAGCCTACTGTTACTCCCTAATATTTTTACTGTATTGGCCTCTGGTTCTTGCCTCACTCATCAGTGAGAATAATTTTCCTCATTCATTCCCCCCCCCCCCCCTTTTCGGGGCATTTTTTTTTTTTCTCATTTGAAAACCCCAAACACGAGATACTTGCTGACATTAGACTTGAACTTCTGTAGATTGTAAATTTTGGGATATACATATTAAGGAAGGTTTTTCCAGAATACGGAAGTTGAATGAATCAATGAGGAAGAAGAAAAGTTGGCTCTGTGAGTTTGAAGTTGGACAGTAAATGGATGCTGACTGGATGCAGCACATGTTCAGACTGGTTTGGAAGAGAGGGGGGAATTATAGAAGCCAATTCAGATTAATGACTCGACTCTGTTAGAGACGAGTCATTAATTTACTTAACTGCCCTCTTTTGAATGGAATCTAGAAGCCTGAGAGAGCTTTTGGAGTCACCACCATAGATGTGGAAACAATATTCCATGGTAGGTTGGATTTGTGATTCATACAGAATGAACAGCTGTTTGGAAGAAAAGAAATACTGAGCGTGAAAGTGAAAACCCAGTTTTTTAGATGCAGTGGAAGCAATATTTGTAAAGTGCTTATGCCAAGAGAGATTAGACATCAGGGTAATCCCCAATAGAGATATATATCCTTGCCTAGAAATTTGAGTGTCATCAAAGATAAGCATAGCAGCAGAAGAATCCTTTTTGTGAGATATAAGACAGGACTGAGTTTTAGATGGATTGAAATCAACTAAGTTATCTTTCCCCAACTAGAGAATTATCTGGAGATCAGCATTTAAGGAATTGTTAGTGGATATTCGAGAAGTTGATGGTTTGTGCAGGACAAGGTTTCTCAGACTGGAAGGTGGAATGCAATATGCTATCATCAGCAAAACTATGGATAGGATTTCTGGTCAGTGGAAGAAAAGTGTGGGAGAAAGAACTGAACCTTGGGGAATGTCATCATTAGTGGAGAAGTTAGAAGACCGAGAGCTATCTACCATCACCTGCAGTGAGCGGTCAGAGAGAAAACTGGGTACCCAATTACAAAAACAATTAGCAAACCATAAGATGGAATCTTATATGGAAAATATTTATTTATACCAAACACAGTCAAAAGCCTTTGAAATTTCAAGAGTGGATTGACACTGGAGTCCATACTGATGATTGTTAACGAGATGGAAGATTTCTAGATAGTTAGAGTTAGCGATTACTAGATTTCTCCATTACGTTACTTTAGAAAGAATAAAAGTAAGTGTATTGGGATGATAATTGGATAGGTGGGATTTGTCGTCCATTTTAGGAACTGTCTGGATATGGGCAAATTTCCAAGCAGAAGTGAAATCAAGTTTTCAAATAAGAAAATGAAAAAAAAAAAAATGACAGAGAACAGGAGTAAGTTCAGGAACACGGGTTTTGAGAACAAGTCGAGAAATGCCATTGAGATCTGGACCTTTCTTAGCATCGAGTTTGTTCAAAATCATTCTGTCATTATTTTGACGGATGACCACAGGAGGCATTGAATGAGGTGTACTGGCAATGGTAGATGGTTTACCATGATCATTTATACATGAAATGGGAGAAATGTAGAATGCTAGCAGCTCAGCTTTATCTTTGGCTGAAATGGCAATAGAACCATCTGTTTTTAACAGAGGTGGGAATAGAGATGGGCAAAAGGTGCAGTCAATAGTTTTGGCAAGAGACCAGAATGCTCGACTACCATTTGAACAAGAAGGAAGTTTTCTACTCTTAGCCTGTTTGAAACCTAGTTTGAGATGATTAATTACTGCTTTACAATTGTTGCTTATATCTGTTTACTCTCTTCCATATACCTGTCCACATATACCAGCTCATTTCGCAGATCATATCATTTTGCATTCTTGTAATGCCAAACATCACAAAGTTGAAAGTGGCCACTGGAGGAAGACTACATTTTAGAAGGGACCATCACCAAGTTGTGATCTTTGATGCCTATAGGACCTCTCACCTCAACCTTTTACTTAGAAGGGCTGTTTGTGAAAAAACAAGTGTATTGGCTGTGTGGTTGGGATTATCAGGTATTCAGATAGGTAAATGAACATTCTGTGCGAGGTCATTAGTAATTGCAAAAGCTTCAACATCTTGACCAGCTGGGTCTGTGTGACTAGAAAATGGAAGCCAGCTGGAGTTGTGAACATTAAAATCACCAAAAGAATGACCTCACTGTTAGCAAATTTGGACTGGAGAAAGTCAAGTTTCAAAGAGAGGAAGTCAAAGAGTACCAAGTAATTAGTAGAGTTGGGAGAGAATGATAGAGGTAACTGATGAATTTGACAGAATGTAGTAAAGAGATTTTAAGCCAGAGAAGATCGAAAAGAGGAGATTTAAAATTACTATATCTCTGACAGGGATTATCAGAATGGACATATGCACACCACGTACCACTTTTGAAGCAGAAGGAATCATACAGCAAATTTATTCAGATAGCTGAGATGAGCAGTGGTTTAATCAATCAATAACTGGGATTCTGCCAGAAAAAGTACATGGAATTTGGTAGACTGTAAGTATAAATGGACATTATTGTGATGGGAACTGAGACCACCGATCTTTTTGAAATGAACGAGGAAGTGTTTGGGAGGTTTAGATGTTTTTCACAGGTAAGTTTGTTCTGTTAGTTTGATAATTCAAATGTACAGTGGATTCCGGTTATTTGGGCCACCAGTTAATCGGGGCAGCCGCTTATTTGGGGCAAATCTTAAAAAAACAGAAACCAGTCGAGAAAATAGCCAGGGCAATTTACTTCGCTTAATTGGGACAGCATGCCATTTAATCGGGGCAGGAGATCGCAGCACTGGAGATTACCCTACAATTGTCTCCGACGGTACCACGTGGTTCGGTCGAAATTCTGGAGGTCACAACCATAAAACAATAAAAACAATTAGCAGTCACCTGTTTATTGGGCTTTTCTGTTAGTGAAATCTATCATAAACGGACAGTAAACTCAATCTTATTGAATTTGCGATAATACCGACAGCTGGAATTCTGTGGGTTATTATGGTGAAATGTGTTTACACTTCCATGAAATCTTCAATCATATAAAAAAATTAATTTTCAGATCTTGTCTTCATTCCTATTTTTAAAGCTTTGTAACTCGTTACTTCGTTCTCACTTCGCATATTGTGTTACTTGCAATTTGTGTGTGCTTTGTTATTGATTGCTTATCTTTTTACTGTTTTAAACTTTAACCCCCACCCACAAATGTCAGTGAACAGAAATGTCAACTAGTTCGTATGTACATATTACAGTATGTATTAATTATTCCGATTATCACATATATTCTTCCGATTTTCACATATTTTTTAATTGGTAAGGTAATAAAGGGTAAATTTGTGCTTAATATATCTTTGCTTTTATAGCCTGTGGATAATATTCCTCATATTTTCGCTAATTAGAATTGCCGTTTAATAGAATTAAAATTCAATTCACAAACGTGATCACAATGACCGGCGCTTATTGCACATCGTATAGTGAACGGTACTTTTCTATGTTGAGTTCGTTGTACAGTGAACCAATTGTAAAAAGGGGGAGGGGGTACATTGTATTTTTAACTATTTACGTGAAACTTCAGATAATTGGGGCAGCCGCTTAATTGGGCCAAAATGCATTAGTCCCGATGTGTCCCAAATAACCGGAATGGACTGTATTTAGTAGTAAGAAAAGGTGGGGAGGACATACTGTATGAAGTAATGAAATATTTTTGGATATGGCAAGAATATACTCGGCTCCTTGGCTCCTTGAATAATGTGGCCTTGACAATGCTACCCACATATACACTACTCGGGCGACCTCCAATCACTATCTGGCAATGTAGAGGCAGTGATATTTTATACACTAGTTGATCTGGAAGGCTCCTAGAGAGTTACCAATAGGCTTGGCCCAGTGGACAAAATGTGCTGGCCTGCAAACACCATTTCAGAGCTGTACCCTCAAAATATAAGGAAGATTGGATCTCACTATGATGTCCATCATAACCTCAAAAGACATCAATCATACTGCATGATGGAAGAGATGAGGTTGCTGAGCTTTGCTCTGGAGACTAAACATGTGTTCCACCACTTCAAGCCTCCAATAAGCATAGTGGTGTTATGTATTGCACCGGTTGATGAGAGTCTTCTTCCACCCTAGTGTTGCCTGGTAACACAGAGAGCAGCATTCCTCTATGTGATGTGTCCGACACACCTCGACCCCTGCTTTACATCGGTTCTCTGTAGTAGTTCTGGAGAATTAGATATAAAAATTTTATATCTAATTGGTCATTTCGTATTGGTCATTTCCAGTATGCTAGATGCCGTATTTCAGTATTTGCACATGGGGGTTACCCCCATATGCAAATACTGTTATACCCTCCTGGGTTACTAACAGTCTCACCATCGTCAAAGTGAAAACAGAGATTTAGCTCTCATATACCAATCAGACTTTGATAAAATTAGGTCCATTTGACTTGAGTGTTACCTGAATATCAGTTTCATCAGCATTTTATACTCTCAGGTAGCAAGCCCAGCTTGGCATACCGAGAGAATGCATGTGATGATAGCTTTATACATCTTTATACATCTCCCCTCCCCCAAGGTGTCTGTGCTCTGTAGAGCAGTGTG
This sequence comes from Mastigoproctus giganteus, assembly GCF_048544385.1. Lineage (NCBI taxonomy): Eukaryota > Metazoa > Arthropoda > Arachnida > Uropygi > Thelyphonidae > Mastigoproctus > Mastigoproctus giganteus. Next base: position 73,761,201 of record NC_143583.1, read on the forward strand.
TCTCAACCTTTAGTAGATTGCAGATCATTACTGAGCATTCCCTAATTTAGGTGGAACATCAAAATGTACACTGAGTGATCACTGAATTATGACCACCTACGTAATACTTTGTAGGTCCTCCTTTTGCCCTCCGTACATACAGCAGCTATCCGACGTGGCATTGATTCAACAAGATGTCAGAAGTGTTCGGGAGGTATGGCCAACCAAGCTGTGTGAAATGCGGCTAGCAATGCAGGTATGGAGGTGATTGGTGTATCCAGATGTCTGATATACCTTTCCGTAGTGTTCCACAAGTGCTCTATGGGATTGATATCAGGGGAGTTCAGAGGCCAATCGATATGCTGGAAGTCAGAACTGTGTTCCTCAAACCATTCCTGCACATCAATGCCCGATGGTTCGGCGCATTGTCATCTTGGAAGACACCATCGCCATTCAGGAAAAAAGTGTTACATAGTGGGGTCATCAAGCAGTTGACGATAGCAGAGACCAGTAATATGTTGTTCCACATGCACCAGGGGTCCAAGTTCCTGCCACACCATACAACCGCCTCCACCAGCCTGCACTTTTAATACCATGCATGATGGATGAAGAGCCTTATGTTGTTGATGCCAAATCTGTACATGACCATCCACGGTGTGGAGTAAATAACTTGACTCATCCGACCAGCACACCTTCTTCCAGTCTTCTAACATCCAACTTGCATGCTCTTTGCACCAGGTAAGTCTTTTATTCCTATGAACCTTGGTTAGGAGAGGATGCTGTAGGGGTTGTCTGCTGGTATAGCTCATACGTGCAAGCATGTGATGCATGGTCATGCCAGATATTGTTCTGGGTTGGCCCATGTTGTATTGGGTAGTCAACTCTTCAACAATGCTGCGCCTGTTCGCCTGTATGAATAGTCAGACCCGGCACTCACCTCTGACATCAACTGTTCGCTGACTTTTGCAGTTTTGCCTTCCGGTTATTGTTTGACCATTTTGACGCCTGTCCTGGTACACTTAAACAACAGTGGCTCTTGAACACCCCACCAGTTCAGCCATTTGGGAAATTGAGGCACCAGCTCTTCGAGCTCCCACAATCTGTCCTTTATCAAATAACCCCAGGGGCTCACATCTGGTGAGTATGGGCTTGGCCCACCCAGGGTCCTCAGCTGGATATCATCATTCTTCTCTTTCTTGGTGATTTCCTTCTACTTCTCTCTCTCTCTCTCTCTCTCTCTCTCTCTCTCTCACACACACACACACACACACACACACACACACACACACACAGGGTAACTCAGAAATTTTTTTTGGCTGGTGCAGCATAAGCCTCAGGCTTCCTTGCACCACATGGCTAATAATAATAATAATAAAAGTCCAATAAATCCTTTCTTTAACTCATCACGTTTGGAATTCTACCGAACCACTGACACCTTATATATGCTACGTAGGTCGACTAACTGCACACTCTCCTACCTCACGTGGTCGACGGGTTGCATTCAGTTTTCATAGGGGTGGTCATAATTCAGTGATTACTCAGTGTATGTATATATTTTTGTTTTACATTTTATTATATATAAACATTATATTAGCTTAAGAAAATCTAGAAAATGAACTGAATACAATCTCACTCGTATGTACATGGAAAATAATTGTAAATAAATTATGTAGAAATTTATTCCCCATTATGCAAATCCCAATTGATGAGTAATCACGGAGCACTGGTTGAGAATCGCTACTGTAGACCACATTGTCTTAAGCCCTTCCACGTGGTAAAAATGCTATATCTTTCTTTAGATCTGTCTCTGTACCTGGATACAATATTCAGGGATGGTCTCACTGTTGTCTTATAAGAAGGGCTGATGTCCTCTTTTTCTCTACTTGCAATATTTTGATAAAGCATAGATGAACTGCTCTGTTGCATGTTGATCTTGATGTATTTATCATAATTCCCAACCCCTTGCCATCTTGGACATTCTTTAATTCCTCTCTGCCTAGTGTAAATTACTCACCTGGGTTTCTGTTTCCGAAGGTAACATTGTATTTGGTGGCATTAAATTTTATCTGCCATTTTTTCTAACCACACCTGTAGTTAGAAAGTTTTGTGTCAAACGTTTAATTAAAAAATTGCATTTTTTTTTTTTTTTTTTTTGAGATAACTTTAGTTTTACTTTATACAAATAAAAGTCCATATCATATCATAGAACTGTATCTCTCTGGTACTTTACAAGTTAGCTTGGGCTGTAAGTACATTTCCAGTAAACAAATTACTTTTTCTTGGTTAATTTAAAAAATGTTGACTACAAAATGATTTTGTAATTAACATTGTTTGATACTAAACTATCGAGTTGATCTTAATCCTTTTGTAACAGCATAACTTGATTCTGATATAAAACCAACCTTTATGACATTAGCAAGCTTTTGGCAGCTTCAGTATCATTTAGGAAGATAAGAAATGATAGGTCCAAGTACAGTCAGTTCTGCTATAACACTCATTTTAGAAATGCGAATTTGCTCCAATGTGACTGATATGTTCGGGAACAATGCCAGTATAACATGAGTTTTGCATTGGCTCGTGAGCAATTTCATCTGCAAGTAATACCAGGTAAACACAAAACCTGGCACCAAGCTAAACGTAGCAACCTGCGCTGCAATACATAAAATGTGCACACACAAACCTCAGTTCACCTGCGTGTGTTATCCTACAAGTAAATAAATAAATTTGATGAATTTGAAGTGCTGGTCAAGACATCAAAGGTGGATATTTTTGGGATATCAGAGACATGGGGTCTCACAGATATAAGGAATGTAGAATTGGAATTTGGGGAGTACAATATGTACAGAGAGGATAGACAGGATAGGAAGGAGGACGGGTTATGCTGTTAGTTAAGAAACACACAAAATCTAAGGAAGTGCATCCAGTTGACATAGATGGACAGTGCAATGTTTAGTCGGTTTGGTGTGACATAAGCACTGGGAAAGTGAAAATGAGGGTAGGAGTTTGTAATAGGCCTAATGACTCTGAGTACCATGAACAGTTATACAGAGAAATAGAGTGGACCAGTAAATCAGTGTTTTTAAATGGGGGATTTTTACTTTCCAGATATTGACTGCAACTTGTGGGTTGGTTCCTTGCACACTAGCAAGGCTTTTGTGGATTTATTGGATGATTGTTTTCTACAGCAGTATGTAAGGGAGGCAACCAGAAGGAGTAACACTCTTGATCTGATTATTAGCAGTGATTATTTGTGCATTAAGAATTTCCAGATAAAGGAACCACTAGGTGGTAAAAAGGTAACTACCATCAGGGGTAAATGGAAGGGTTTTTGTTTTTGTAACGGTGACTACAGTTGTCTCAGAGATTTTTTAAGTTCTATACAGCGGGACCAACTGATGATATTACCAACAGCAAATTCTAAATGGGAATCATTCAAGGAAGTAATTTTGGAAGCTACTAGATTTTTTGTTCCAACTAAGAAACTTCTAGATGGATGTCAGATGAACTAATGAGATTCATAGCAGAGAATAAAAATGCATGGAATGCATATAAATTATCAGGTGACACAGAAGCCTGTGGTATATATAAGCTAGTCTATAATCAAGTTACAAAGGAGTTTAGGCAAGTGAAAGCAGATTATGAGAAATCTTTAGGAATGGATGTAAATAAAAACAGAAAAGACTTCTGTACTTAATATAAACTCTAAAAGGAAGGGGATGAATCAGATTGGTCCACTTGATATTGATGGTTCAACTGTTGATGATCCTGCTCAGATAGCAAAAAACTGAATGAGTATTTTGCATCTACATTCACACATGAGGAGTTATTCAGGGAGGGGAATGCCAGAGGTGAATTAAACTCTGGCAGTGAGCTAGATGATTCTGTAATAAAATGAGAGCAAAGTGGAGGAGAGATTTCTGAAGTTAAACATAAGAAATCACCTGGGGTAGGTGGAATCAATCCACTTATATTAAAGGAGGTGGCAAAGAAAGAAAGCAAACCCTTAGCCATAATTATGAGAGCACTTGGACTTAGGGGAGGTCCCCATGGACTGGAGAAGTGCAAATGTATCTCCAATTCATAAAGGGTGATATGAGTAATTACAGACCTGTTCCAGGGAAAATAATGGAGTCGCTGGTTAAAGAAGCATTGCAAGATCATCTAGACAAGACAGCAGTAATAATTCAGACAGCATGGGTTTGTTAAAGGGAAGTCTGACCGATTTGATTGAATTCTATGACGTGGTCAAAAAGGAACTGGATGCAAAAAAAAGATTTTGATATCATATACTTGGATTTCAGGAAAGCTTTTGATACTGTTGCACATGGAAAACTACTGTACAAATTTTAACAGCATTAAGGGCAAGTTGCTACAATGGATAAAAGGATGGCTAGACGGGAGAAGACAGAGAGTGGTTATCAATGGACACTGCTCTTCATGGACTAATGTTATTAGTGATGTTCCCCATGGTTTGTTGTTGGGCCCATTGTTGGTTTGTATGTTTATCAGTGATATTGATGAAGGTATATCAAGCTTAATGTCAAAGTTTTCAGATGATAAAAAGGTTGGGAGGGTTCTTAATGACAATAATGATAGAATGTTGCTGCAACAGGATCTGGAAAAGTTGGGCAGATGGGCTGGAAAGTGGCAATTGAAGTTTAACATTGACAAATGCAAAATACTGCATATGGGTAGCAGTAAACCTAAAGATATGTACCAACTGGGCATTGTTACACTCAGGGTAGTGGAGAATGAAAGAGACCTAGGGTAATTGTGTAGTCAGATGTGAAGTTTTCTGAATAGTGCAGACAGGCTGCCAGAGTAGGTCATGGGGTCTTGTCAATGATATACAGGAATTTTGTGAGCAGTGATAAGGAGGTGATTATCCCCTTGTATAAGACAATGGTCAAGCCATACCTTGAGTACTGCATACAGGTCTGGAAGCCTCATTTTAGGAAGGATGTAGAGTTGCTAGAATGAGTATCGAGAATGGCAACAAGACTGGTGAGGGGAAGAAAGGCTTAAGTTCTGCAAATTGCAGTGTCTAGAGACTAGGCACCTGCGAGGCAATTTGATTGAGGTGTATTAGGCCTTGAATGGATTGAGCAGGCTCAATGCTGATGGGATTCTTCGTCTTGCTCAGATTACCAACCTGAGGGGGCATAAACTGAAAATGAAAAAAGACAGTTGTTGAAAAGATGTGTGGAAATTTTCCTTTAGTCAGTGGGTAGTTGATCACTGGAACAAACTTCCAGTTGTTGTTGTGGAAGTTGATAGCTTAAATAAATTCACTACTGATTAGTGTATAGCATAACAGTTTAATTACTTATCTTAAGTGAACTGCTACATTATATATAGTTAAGTTTAGATTAGGAAAACTCACTAAAGTATTACACAGAGATAAGGTAAAAAATTTATATCTAATTTGCAGCCAAATAAGACAGTGCATTCGTTTAGTAGCATATTGTATTGTTAAACAATAAGTTTTTATCATGTTGGCAGCTGCATATTGTACCACTGTAATTTTTGCTCAGTTAGCTCCAGTGATACCTACTCTAAGCAGAAATGTGCCTGTTAAGATGAAGGTAAACTGCAGCCATTATCAATCCACTGCAGGATGGATGCTTACTCAATAATTCATGCTGCTATCCTTCATTATTTATTATTATAATTATTGTCTACTTATCTTCATTAAAGAAGATGCTGAAAGTGATATCTGCTGGCTCTTATTTACTTCATGCACCTTCAGAAAACGGTGTGATCTCACACACTGTAACTTCTCCAGATATGTTAGCCACTTCAATGTCAGCGTTTTCCTTGTTCTTTATTTTGTACGGTCTATCCTTTAAATTACCCCAAAAAGAAAAAATCACAGGGAATGATGTCTGGAGAATGTGGTGGCCATAATCAGTGACTTATTATTCTTTCACCAAGTACATCTCTCGGTGCATCAAGTGATTGGAGGTTTGCATAGTAGCAGAATGTTGTTGGAAATGTTCATCGAACTTTTTTTTCCCTAGTTCCTTAAAAATGGTTGTAATACAAAATTTGTATATCTCTTTGAGTGAATTATTTTTCTCTAAAGAACACAGGCCTGATTCCACCTTGTACTCAAAGTTCAACCTACGCCCACTTTTACGCCAAAAAGAGCAACTGCATGCAGAAAATATGGGTTTTCTAATCTCCAGTACCTGTTATTTTTACTGTTTTAATCATTCAAATAAAACCATGCCTTGTCCATGAAAAGAAATTACATTTGTGACGTGAACTTAATGGAGCAACCATTTGCAGTAATTAACTCTGGTTGCAAGATCATGTAACTGCAAAGGCTGCACTGCTGTTATTTTGTAGAGTTGCAGTTTTAACCATTTTGTTATTGTTCTCGCAGTACTCTTTATGACTTCTGTTTTTTGTGTAAGGTGCCTAAGAGGTTTACACAGTGAGATAAGCACCAGTTTCATCCAATTTTTCTCCTGTTAATATTCACCAGTTTTGTTAGTTCATTAGCAGTTTGCTGCTCAGTAATACACCTTTGGTTCCCAGTTTATTTACTAAGCAGTGAATTATATTGTGTGGAATGCAGATACCAGGATACTGCCTAAATTCCTCCAGGTATTGCTTGGTAGAATTATGCAGTATGTAATAGTTATACGTGAATATCTGCTGCTCTAGTGTAACATTACCCATGACTAACATGGAAATAAACCCATATAGAACTGGTCACATGTAGCTAGAGCATCATGTGAAAAACTTGTCAAACAATGCATGAAAGTGCTTATGTTGACCATGTGAAAATGCCAGATTGACAGTGTCTGCATGAGTTCATGCAAAAATGCCAACATGCATGAAAAATCGATATGCATTTTTCTTTCAGCGCACAGTCTTAAAAATATCCTTTATTAAAATGCTCATTAAATAAATTTACTTTTATTTGTTTCTTTCTGCATTTTTCTACAGTTGTATTTTGTAGAAGTGGATGTATAAAATATTAATCACATTAAATAATAGGGACGGTTTTGAGATTTCAATAGTGTCTTGCAGGTAATGAACATAATTGTACAAGATGATTTAAAAGGTATGCATTCCATAATATATTTTCAGTTTTATTTTGATTATAATTATAATATAAATTGCAATAAATTATATTTCATTTATAATTATAATAGAGACTGCAATAAATGTGGAAAGTGTCTCCCTTTGTAAATGTAAGCACAAACCCTTTTCACTAGACTTGATATAGTGGCGCCTCCGTAGCCATGTGGGCAGGAGCAGCAGTGCATAGCACACGCTTCCTGATTAGACCGGGGTTCGAGCCCGTGACCACCAAATACGGAGGATGCGGAAAGGTCGGGGAATGACCACCGCATATCCCCGGAGCAATATGGCCTTAGTTGCTAAAAGCTCCTAAAAACCAAATAACAAACAAACAAACTTGATATAGTGCTTAAACAGTTATGATTGAAATTTCTTATTTGATGTTGACTTTTAATTCTTCAAATATATGAAAATTGTTAATATATAAAGTACCACTTCTTTAGAGTAACCTGAAAGATAAAAATGCAGGAATGGTGTATTTTCAGTTATGAACTTGTGATGTGCCTGAGAAAATGATGTGCTGCTTGTTTTGTGAAAAAAACACTAGTTGTTAGTGATTGAAAGATAAATCCACTAGTTTACAAATTTAAGTTTGTTCACTGGAGTTTTTGAATTTCAATAGGTCTTACTGCCAAAATATGTTGTTGTGATTTAAAATATAACTTAGATTTTTTTTCTATCACATCCAGCTACATCACAATTTAAGAAATAAAAAAGTATTGTTTTTTACTAAAGTATATAACTTTATTGTATTTAGTAATGACAAATTGATAGGATTACATTTTCATATATCAAAAAATACTAACAAGTATTAATTAAAATTCTGAAACTTTCATTAATCAGACCTTAGTCTCTTTGTTTGAAAAGAAAGTTTAATTGTTTTTCTTTTATGTACAGTGCCAGGTTTCTCGCTTTTTAAACACCAACAGTAGTTGGCCGTCATGCGTGTATTCCACCTTCCCTGGTACCTCTACTCCATTTCCTTTATGTCCTGATGGAATCTCTCTCCCCTTGTTCTTCTCTCATCTGTGCAAGATTTTCGGGGAAAAAATCAAGATGGGCATGCAAAAAGTGAATTTTGATGCTCATATTGCAACCTAAATTGCGAAGCTTTTCGAGCATATTTTGAACAATTTTCTCATGATCCTGTGATTTATGATTTCCTAGAAAGTTTTCCATTACACTTTTAAAAGCAATCCAGGCTTCCCTTTCAACGTCCGTCTTAGTAGTTTCAAACTGACCATCTAAAACCAATTTTCTAATTTGGGGACCAATGAAGATACCCTCCTTAAGTTTTGTGTCAGATAAACCGGGAAATTTACTGCAAAGGTACTTAAAGCAGTTGCCATCCTTATTCAATGCTTTAACAAATTGCTTCATTATGCCTAACTTGATATGCAGTGGAGGTAAAAGTATTATATCTGGCTTCACCAAACTTTCGTGCACAATATTTTTTGACCCCGGTGTAAGATTGTGCCTCCGAGGCCATTGCTTCTTTGTCCAATGCAGCGCTTTAGCTCTGCTATCCCATTCACAAATAAAGCATAGCATTTTAGTGTACCCACCCTGTTGCCCCAACAACATACATAACACATTTAAGTTTCCACATAGTTGCCATTCGTGAACTTGATATTTAATTTTCTCCAGAAGCAACTTTAGATTGTCATAAGTTTCTTTTAAGTAGACTGAATGAGCAACTGGCACAGATGTGTACTTATCTCCATTATACAAGAGAACACTTTTTAAACTAGCCTTAGAAGAGTCTATAAATAGTCTCCATTAACTAGGAACATATGATGGAGCTCCTAAGGCACTTATTAAACCAGCAATATCACTGCAATATACGAGAGGACCTTCTTGTGAAAAATACTGTATAAACTCCCTTTCACGATTTCTGTACCAGGAAAATGATGTACCTGGAGCAAGTAAGTTCTTTGCTTGAAGTCTGGATCCCAGAATTTCAGCAGCATACTTTTGGAAGACCTAAGTTCCTTACTAAATCATTCAGTTCGACTTGCGTGAATTGCTGTGCCGTTAAAATATTTTCTGGTGGATAACATTCATCTTCACTAACCTCTTTAGCTTCTGCTTCGGTGGAAGATGATGTGGACTCCAAAGTTTCTGGTGGAGGTTTTACAGGCAGATCAGGTCCATACGGAACCAGTCTTATGGCTGACTGTAGATCTGGATATTTGATGTCCTTTTTATTTTTTGAATTGTAACCTTTAATGTCACATACACAAAAGTAACATTCGGCATGGCTTACTGGCTCGCGCCACACCATAGGAATAGCAAATGGCAAGCACACCTTTTTTCCTTGACTCCATTTTCTAAGATGTTCAACACATGTATGGCATACTTTATGCGGTGCTCACGATTTATCCTGATTGCCTAGCTTTATGTCAAAGTATGCATAATACGATTATTTTACAAAATCGGTAATATTTCGCCTCTGCTTTACAGGAACAAAACAACCACATATGTAACAAAATATGTCTAGACTGTTTATACACTTTCTGGTTGCCATACTAAAAGAAAACAAACACACAATGAGAGCTCACGACAGTTTTTACAGGAGTACTATGACCACATAAGGGATGTGCCACTTATATAGGCTCTGTGGTTGAGTGGACTGTACAAACAAGTGAGTGCGTGCTCAGACAAGTTTAGCCCATAGCTACACACAGGAGTCTCCCAGACTCCACTCGGAAAATAAAATTCTGAGAATCACAGATGGGCCAGAAGAGCGGGGTGGGGGTCCGTCTACCTTCCTGGGTCAAGGTCGGCTACCTTGCAGTGTGTGTAGTTACGGGTTAAACATGCACAATCTGTTGTATTTGAGGCAAATATTTGATACTGATTACGAATATAGGGGTATAAAACTTGTAAACCATTGCAGAAACTATAGTTATGTACACATTTACGTATAATATAGGTAATATTTTGTTAATGAATTGTGAAAAATCTTTACATGATAGAAACAAACAAACTTCGGTTTAGTAATCAGTAAACATGCATAAATAATTGCCAGATACTTTTACTCAAACCCCAGATACACTGTAAATCAGTGTAATATATAAAAAGAACTGTTGGATGTATAGAAATAACCAGCAGTAGTGCTGTTACACTAACTATTAGAATCAAATTCCATTAAGTTGCCAATAATAAATCAACACAATTTCAGTTGCATGAATTTTGAGTCACCCTGGGTTTTACCAAATGGCTGTGCCCTTAATAGAAAAGTATTCGTATTAGGGGCTCAGCTCTGTTTTTGTGGGACTGTATTGTTCTCATTAATTAATTGAACAAATGTAAATGTGGAAAGGTGCCTTGGGTTGTTTTCAGATTTGTAATATTGACTTTGGTGTCTTTTTTTTTATTTGTATAGTAATCCCACTGAGTTCAGTGGAATTTTCCTAGTTTTATAACATTTATTGTTGTTTACTTAATGTTATAATACTGCTATTTGGCAACATAACTAAAGTAAAAAAAAAAAAAAAAAAAATTTCAGCCTTGTTAGAACAGCTAATACCTATCCAGCAACTACTACAAGCACAGAGCTTGAAACAGTGACAATTAAAGGCAAGCGGCTTACAAATCCTTTTGCAGAAGGCCCAGAGAGAGATCTTGTTAATTTTCCACGTCCGGTCAGGCAACTTTATAGTGATAAAGTTAAATTTGGATTTATACCTGAAACCTGGTTTCAAGTAAGTAGTGTGTGTTTCCTAGTTCAAATATTTACTTAATAGTTATGTATAAATGAAGATTGATGCAATAAAGCATCATATGTTTAAGAGTGTAAGTGTTCTATATAATATAGGTGTAAATACACCATAGAAAACTCTTAAACGAAAAAACTATGTTTGTAGTTTGAAGGGGCATGAAGTTACTTATTCGAGGTAGTGGCAACTTGTTGCCACTACCTCGAATAAGTAACGCTTCACTAAAAGAGAAGACTGTTGTTACTTATTCTCGGTGGGCACCACCACCCAGAGAGGCACCGTTTCAAGGCTTGTTGGCCCTACGTCAGTGGGTGGGCAGGCACCCTGGTATTGTAGACATTAATAACATCATTATTATTAATTGCAATAAAGCATATGTTTAAGAGTGTAAGTATTCTATATAATATTGGTGTAAATACACCATAGAAAACTCTTAAACGAAAAAACTACATTTGTAGTTTGATGGGGCATCGTTTTATCTGTATCTCATATTGTGCTCCTCCTTCACAACGAGTTGCCATGTATTGCACTACCTCGAATAAGTAACGCTTCACTAAAAGAGAAGACTATTGTTACTTATTCTTGGTGAGCACCACCACCACCCAGACGGCACCGTTTCAAGGCTTGTTGGCCCTTCGTCACCTTCCTTTGGACTTACACTCTTAAACATATGATGCTTTATTGCATCAATCTTCATTTTTGCATTATTATGTACACCTTTTGGCATCTCTCATATCGTGTGATTATCTTCACAACTGGATTGTCATGTCTGCAATACCAGGGTGCCTGCCCACCCACTGACGAAGGGCCAACGATCCTTGAAACAGTGTTATCTGGGTGGTGGTGGTGCCCACCAAGAATAAGTAACAATAGTCTTCTCTTTTAGTGAAGCTTTACTTATTCGAGGTTGTGCAATACATAGCAACTTGTTGTGAAGGAGGAGCACAATATGAGATACAGATAAAATGATGCCCCTTCAAACTACAAATGTAGTTTTTTTGTTTGAGTTTTCTGTGGTGTATTTACACCAATATTATACTTAATAGTTATTTATAATACAGCAGGATGTGTGTGTGTGTGTGTGTGTGTGTGTGTGTGTGTGTGTGTGTGTGTGAGTGAGTGAGTGAGTGAGTGAGTGAGTGAGTGAGTGTGCGCGCGCACGCGCATGTGTGTGTGTGCGCGCGCGCGCGAGTGAGAGAGAGCTGGTAAGTCAATAAATAAGAGGGGGGAGAAAGAAACAAGCAGGGAACTGACCTGAAGAACATAGAATTTATTTTTTGACATAATTACCAAAAATATTTGTACACTTTTCCCACTGCTTTATCGAATTCTGAAACCTTGCTGCATAAAAAAATATCAGAATCTGGCATAAAATGAAAAGCAGCTTGCTCTCAGCAACTGTTGGAAGGTGAATGTACAGTCACCTTCCTTTGGACATCTGACTAACCTGGAAGCATATGGAATTCCTTCAGAAACTGTCTGGCACTTAGTGTTGATAATGTCTGTTATGATAGACCTAATACTGGAGTATCAGAGTATTGAAAGTTGTGATTTAAGCACTTGATAGTAATAGTCTGCCTTTAACTCACTTTTCAGAGTTAAAGTGAGTGGAGCTGACTCATGTCCAAATCCAGTTTATTATGATCCAAAAGAAATTTTGATAAAAGATAAATTAATGAACTACTTATGATAAAAAAAAAAAAAAAAGCTCCTCAATCACATACTTCTGATACAAGTAGTCAAAAGTAGCCCAAACCAGAAAGCTGATATCACTAAACAGGTTATCTGCATGTTTTCAGAAAGGTGTCACATTTTCTTTTCCTCTGTCTTGGATTTTGAATTTTGTTTGTTCTCTTTTAAATGTTATGCCAATATTTGAACATTCAGATGTAGTTCCTCAATCAAATGGACTCCAAATCTACTTACTGAGGTTATTACTCGTTGATATGTTGAAGATGGATCTATTGCCAAGGTCATGGAGAATTAAAAATGAGAGGAAAGGCCTCTTTTTTTTTTCTCCTCCATCAAGGATTATTGATGTATATGACTGCATAGTGCATCAGTTTCCATGAAAATTTATGTTCTTATAAATGCTGATGTGACACAAATTCCATCAATTTGCAGTGCATTATTTTCCAAATTGAAATTTTTTGTGAACAGGTTTCCAGTACCATTGAAGATTAAAAAAAAATAGATGAAGCAGTAGGCATTTTTCATTATCAGTTCTGGCATTTTGATTGTTTGAACCTTTGAGAAATTATTACAAAAGAAGAAAGAATTGACGTAGAGTGGTTTTTGGTTGGGAAACTGAGTGCAAAAGAAAACTTGAAATATAAATTATCTTAAGTCATTCTTGGCATTACAGCAATTCTTCATGGCTAAACTGCAAAAGTCCTTTTGTGAGATTAGGATTTTTTATTTTTTTTTTGTTAGTTATTGGTGCATCGGCTTCTGTGGTCATAATGCACCTCCCAAAGTTTTTGCATTTTTTACTCTGATCCAAGCCCAAGGTGGGATTCGAACCCACGACCTTTGGGTTTCCAGGCAGGCACTTTACCCACCTGGCTACCCCAATTGGTGAGATTAGGAATGAGATCCATATATTTTAGCAGTCACTGAATAGCGGGGAGGGGGCAGAAGTCTGAAAAATTTTAAATGAAATTTTATATCAAATGGGATTCATTTATCTCCCTATAATTTTTCAGATGGTTAGTCTTTACAATCTGGTACCCCTTCCGATTGATCCTTGCTAATGGCAGTAATTGACAGGCCTAGCCCCTTCCACTAGTTGCTTTTTATTTAACATTAGAGTGAATCCCCCACTGCTGTTTTAAAATTGGAAAACAAGTTCCTGATTTTAAAACAGTAGTGGGGGGAAATAAACACTAATTAAAATGGTACCGTATACTGAAGAGGTCTGTCAATCACTGCTACTCGCAAGGGATACTAGATTGTATAGACTAACCTTTCAAATATGTATCCCCCCTTCCCGTTTAGTCTGTAACCACTAGAACAGGGGTGGCCAACAAGTCGATCGTGATATACCAGTCAGTCGCAGCTTTAATTTCGGTCGAACACAACAAATTTTAAATATATAAAAAATAGATTGGTCAAAATCTAAACAGTATTATTATTATGCCCCCCCACTGCATATGCTTATTACAAATCCGTTGAACCATGTGACTACTCTTGTTTCCGTGCAGCCTGTAGGCTTGTCTAGTGAAAATTCATGCAGTTACGTTATGGAGAGCAGTGTGTGTGTTGAATTCTTATGTAGCTTACTTAATATTAATGATTGGACAGTACTTATATGTAAATTTAATACCCTTTAATTTAAAATTAATGCTATGAAAAAGAGCAAAATCTATCATTTTCATCAAGAATGGGAACTAGAATACTTTTTTGTAATGAAAAAACAACGTTGTTGTTTGATTTGCAATGCTTCCATGGCTATACCCAAAAAAGGAAATTTAGAAAGGCACTTCAACGCACTCCATGGTAAATACCAATGGGATTTTCCACCTAATAGTGATCTTAGAAAAAATAAATTAAAAGAATTTAAATCTAGATTATTTGCACAACAAAATTTCTTCGTGACACCTAATTTACAATCTAAATTTTTCACATGGGGAAAATATTACTTGAAAATGAAATTATTACATTGTGAAACGATATCTTCCGAAAAGCCAGATAATCAGAAAAAGACTTGGAAATACGTTTGCCTAGAAAGGTACCCAAATGTAAAAAAAAAAAAAAAAATGCAGTGAACTTAAATTCCTGTTTAGTTTCGACATATCTATATGAATTGGCTTTTCCGTATTTGAAACAAAGACAAAGAATTGCTCTACTCTTACAAACTTGCATACAGAAGATTTTTTACTGTTGGCCTTATCACAGTATATCCCTGATTTTGTAAGCTTGGCAGATGACATGAAGACACAAACTTCACATAAATTAAAAATTTAAATACGTATGAATTTAAAATAAGAATTCTGAATTGTATTTAATTTTAAAATTTATAAACAACATTTTTCAATATGTGTTGATTAACTTTTTTAACCGTGTGCAACGAAATTCTTGAGATGGTAGGTCGCAGCACATTTTGAAAAAAAAAGTACAATGGTGTTCAGAGGTAGCGCATCACCTAGGAATTTCACATTTCTATCCCTTTTTCACGATGGTACATTACATTAATGACTAGCATCGCAAATAGAAATATAAATAAAAGATATTTATTAATAGTTAAGGCAAAGCTAAGTAATATTTGACAGGTGCTCTCAAAATATTCCAAAATGAGCATTTGCAACCTTTATACAACAGTTTTGGTAAACACGACAATTATGGCTGAAATGTTATCATTTTAAATGGAAAACAAAATGAAAAGTTCACCAGGTGCAAACTAATATTTAGTTGAACCGCCTCTGGCCCTGGGAATTTCACTGTGGACACCATACAGTTTGGATGGTATTCTTCACCACGTTTACGGCAAACCATCTGTCTCCCATCAGAGCCATACAGGTTGAATTTCTTCTCATCCGAGAAAATAACTGACTTCCACGACTCGGGAGTCCATTTGACATGCTCCTTACACCAAATCAATCAGGCCTTTTTAATTTTTTGTGAGGAGGGACTTCTTCTCAGGACGACAGGCTACAAGTCCATTTTTGAAGAGGCAGTCTTCTGACTGTTACTGCACTTGCTACCACTCCTGTATGTTCTTCTCATTCTCTTTTCAGCTCAGACGAAGAAGCTTTACGGTTTTAAGGAATAAACTCAGAAAGACAAATTATACTGAAACTGAAGAATAGTGATGGTGTACTTATAAATAGCAGAGAAGGCATAATTCAAATAGCAGACGACTACTATAAAGAATTATATAAGGAGCGAGGGAATAATGCCAGCAGTGTGGAAGATGGATGATAAATTAGCAACACATAAGACATACTTGATATCCTTCCTGATGAGGTAGAACATGTATTGAAGAAAATGAAGAATCAGAAAGCTCCAGGTGAAGATGAAGTTACTGTAGAGTTATTAAAATTGGGAGGAAGAGACATGACACAGAAACTGGCAGGGCTCTTCACAAAATACATTATTAAAGGAGTGACACCTAAGGAATGAAATAATGCAATCATAATTTAATTTTGCTGCACAAGAAAGGAGATAAATCAGAAATTGGAAATTATAGACCAATTAGCTTGTTGTTCACTACTAACAGATTAGAAAGAATACTTGATGAGAATCAACCAAAAAAGCAAGCTAGCTTTAGGACAGGATTCTCAACTGTGGGTCACCTTCAGGTAATATCGCAGCTAATGGAGAAAGCAAATGAATATAAAACAACATTATGCCTGGCATTTGCAGATTATGAAAAGGAATTTGACTCAGTACAGCATAAGGCAATGTTTTGGGCACTAAAAGACAAGGCATAGATACCCCATACATTATGATATTGAAGAAAATATATGAGAATGCCACCTACTTTATTAGACTAAACAAAGGTAGTAGCAAATTTAAAATTGAGAAAGAGTTCGACAAGGAGACACAGTATCTCGGAAGTTGTTTACTGCTGCCCTTGAGGAAGCTTTCAGAAGATTAGACTGGTTGCAGAAAGAAGTCAATGTGAATGGAGAGTATCTGAACCATTTCCGATTTGCAGATGACATTGTGATCATAAGCCAAGATCCCAAAGAAATAGAGGAAAATCTGAATCGGTTATGCAGAGTTAGTAAGGATTTTGGACTAAAGATGAATATGGCTAAAACAAAAGTAATGATGAACAAGTATGCCACAGAAAGGGATATAATGATTGAAGGAGCAATAATTGAAAAGGTGGAGTCATATTCTTATCTGGGACAAGTCATTAGCTGTAATAATGATAAATGGCTGGAAGTCAAGAGAAGGATAAATTTCGGATGGATAGATAGCATTCAGGAAATATAGTCACATACTAAGGAGCAATTTCCCAATTTGTCTGAAACTTAAAATAATGAATCAATGTATACTCTCCACCATGACTTATGGAAGTGAAACTTAGGCACTTAACAAAAGAATGGAAGAGAAGCTGAAAACTATGCAGCAAAGAATGAAACGAAGTATATTAGCAATCAGACTGTTAGATAAGAAGTGATACACATGGATTAGGAAGCAAACACAAATAAAGAACATTCTTATCAAAACCAAAGAACTGAAATGGACTTGGGCAGGACACATAGCTCGAAGACATGATGATAGATGGACTAAGAAAATAACAGAATGGTACCCAAGAGGAGCTAAAAGAAAACCTGGAAGAAAACAACGGAGATGGGCAGATGAAATTCACGAGTTCGTGGATAGTAAATGGATGGCCATTGCACAAAACAGAAGAAACTGGAAAGTTGCTGGAGAGGCCTTCATCCTGCAGTGGAATTGAAAATGGCAGATTATGATGATGACAGAAATTTTTAACACTGTACCACTACCCTTTCATTCTTAGGCCATGAACTTTTCAAATGCCCTTCATACAAACAAAACTGCAAGTGGCATCCACATCAATTGCATCACTGTAAATTTTCTCACAAAACAAGCATTGCATTACGATTGGAATAATTGCCCCTATTAGCCTAAAATTTGTTATCCACTGATGTAAAATGATTATGCCTTTTATTGATATGAAAGAAAAAAAATTATTTAGACATTTATTTACAAATAATCATAGCAATACACTGCAGACCATATTAATGCCTTTTCATTGTAATCATTATTTGAAATTAATGTTAAGTAATAAGATGGGAAAAAAATATCAGCAGCAAACAAATATGGTTGTGATACCATTACGTCTTCTATAACAGATATTAGTATTTTGTTGGCCTACAAAGAACTTTAATTACTGCTTAGCACCTGTTTGGAATGGTATATATCAGATTCTTGATATAATTGCTTAGTTCGTGGTATCAGACTTGATTTTTTTAATGTTATCTTGCTCGATGGCTTTTTAGCTGAAATTTTCTGTCCCATAACACTCCAGCAGTTTTCAGTTAGGTTCAAATTGGGATGATTTCCTGGCCATAATAAGGATTGGATATTGCAGCCTTGCATGTACTTTTTCACTTAAAGATTAAAAAAATAATAGGATAGTTAGTGTTTCCTGAAACAAGTTAAAATTAGCATGCTAGAAATTGCATTAAATGATTATGTAACATTATATACTAACCTTATATGCAGTGCCGCAAAGCACAGATTCATGTTATAAAACAATTTTCTATTACTTGAAAGAGGTCTGATGATCAGCAGAAGAGTCCCTTTTAAAATTTTTGGGGTAGTCTCCTTTAACAGTACCATTTACAGAATACAAACATTCGGACTAGTGGTTTGCATGTTTGTATTCTGTAAATGGTACTGTTAATGGTGACTAATGAGGCAACATTTCATCATCTCACATCAGTTTTATTTGGATCTATTCACATTTATTTGCATTTCTTTTGTTTTGTCTCTGACTGTCTTTTACAATACTTCATATTTTTTTGGCCTGTGTGTAGTTATTAATGTGGCATCTAAGACGTTGAAAAGTTGGTATTACTGGATCAACTTAATCAATTTTCTTTAATTAATTAAACTAAAACGTTTTAATTGGATTTTGAATAAATGTGTAATTGTTGCTTTTTTGAATTTTGTTGTACTATCTTCCTTAGTGAGTCATGCAAAACACTAGTCCAAATGTTTTTTTGTAGGGTAGGGGACACTAAGGATGTGTTAATTGAACCAAGGGGGTGGTGGCAAAAAAAAGTTTGGGAACCACTGCCCTAGAACTTAGTTTAAATGATATAATAGCAACACCCTTGAAACCACGTTAATAACTAATTTCCTGTCCCCTGCTTAATAACTTTGTCCTCAGGTTAAACCTAACCTCTGATTGACCCACAGAAATTCTATATTACATTGCCAACTTTTCACAGTCCAGTGCTAAATATTTCCCAAATCTGATAAAAAAATTCCAAGTTATTTTTTATATGCTATAAAGAGCCAATTTATGTGTAGTCAATTCATTCGTTTAGTTGTTTTAATTTTGATATATAAATAATTATTAACTCTAAGTACAGCAGACTCTCGATTTTCCAGGAGAGATGGTAAAAAACAAATCCCGGATTTCCTGGTTAATCCAAAAATACAAAAGTCCCTGTCATACATAAGATATACGTTCCAAAACTTCTTATTTTGTCGAGTTTTACGTAATTCGGGAATGACTAATAACATATTGCTACTATATTATTATTGACAAATCTGAATTCTGCGCGATACTTGTTAATGTTTGGCCATTTTCATACATCCTTATTAGTTTAATTTTCTGATCCAAATCGATGGCTTTCCTTTTGTTGATTGATTTACTAGTAGCGCTGTCACTTATTCTCTTAGTCGGCACCATGATAACGGTGAAACTGAAATTTTCTGAAAAAAACTTCACAGGGTTAGGGGGGGAAACACGAAACACTATTATCACCTCACACAAACTCACATTTTACTAAAGCACATTTCTGGAGGTCACTGCCATTAAACAATTGCACCTTCTGGGTTACTGGGCTTTTCTGTTCGTGCATCTAATTATAAATGGGTAGTAAACTCAATCTTATTGCATTTGCTATAATATCAATAGCTGGAATTGTGTAGGTTTTTTGTGTTATTGTGGTGAAATGTGTCCTCTTCACTGAAATCTTGTCATATAAAAAAAAAAAAAAAAAAAAAACACATAAATTGTAAGAATCTTCTCTTCTTTCCTATTTTTTTGCTTGTTACTCCGTATCTCACTTGTACATGCCGTGATCGTCGTTATTGATTGCTTATTTTATTTATTTATTATTTTTGTTTGTTTTAAATTTTACAATCCTAAAAAAAAAAAAATCGAGTGAAAAAAAATTTAGGTAAAACCGTAGTTGTGTAAGTCGGGGACTTACTGTATCGAAAAATGTTCAGCAACCTACGTAAAAAATATGGTGATAGATAAAAAACTTACCATGTACTACTTGCATGTCCAATATGATGCTTCCCTTTATTTTTTGCGATGTTGATTTTAATTAAGTCTAATAGCTTCCCTTTATTTTTTCGATGTTGCGTATGGTTTGGTCACCAACATTATAATGGTTTATTAGAGATTTAACAGATGCACCGTTTTCAAACTTTTGAATAATTTCAAGTTTTTGTTTAACTGAAAATGCAACTCTTTTGCTTTTACCCATCATTTTCGCAATTTCTAAACAAAAAAAAATTTACTATAAAAAATTCTGACACCCCTTACATAAATAAAAGAAACAAAATTTGTCCTTTTGCGCTGCAACAGAACACAACAATCGACGCGACGCACTGAATCAAACTAAACATTTGGTCTCTCTTTTTTTTCTTTTTTTTGAGCGGCGGGTGTGAAGACAGCGGGGATTGCAAGATAATAAATACACTAATCTCCCAATGACGACTTATAATGCCACTTGTCGCTTATTTACGATTTGCAAAATATCTGTTTATACCTATTCTAGTTATTACATGAATTTTTTGATTTCTGGTTGATTTTTTTTAATTTGTAGTCTTGAAGTGTCCTGGTTAATCCGCTTCCCGGTTAATCGAGAGTCTGCTGTATATGGCAACAGTGTTCATGATTACATGATGCTTCCTATAATGAAAAATATTATTTTATTAAAGCTGATCTTTTCATTCAAAAATAATTATATTTATAAATATACAAGTATCTGTATTTATTTTGTGGATGGTATTTCATAAAATGAAGGAATAAAAAAAACATTTAAATTGTTTTACTCCTACTAGTATAGTATAAAATCCAACTGAAGGTGCGGATGATGATACTGCAGATGGATTTTACGATGAACTCCAGGCTCTGTGTGAAAGAATTCAGAGACATGATGCTATTATAACTCTTGGTGACTTCAATGCTAAACTAGGCAGGGAAGAAGTTTTCATGGGTCTATTTGGGAGACAGCCTCCATGAAGAAACAAGCAATAATGGTCTTAGAGTAGCACAATTTGCTGCTGCTAACAACTTTAAGGTCATGAGTACCTGGTTTCCAAGAAGGAATACAGGTGATCCCTGCTTAACGCTGATAATTTGTTCCCGAAAAACAGAGTGCTAAGTGAATCAGTGCTAAGCGAGCACTGTATTCCTGTAATGTAAAATATGTATTTGTGGGTCGCTGTCTATGCCATAGGATATTTCCTAATTCATAATAAACAGTAGCGAAAAGATGCACAAATGTCGGTCAAAATATTTAATATTAAAAATTTGTACATATAAAATATTCTCCATTACATACGTATATAATTATGTGGTAAGTAACTACATTACATATCAAAATTAAACTTAAAATGCCAATTAAAATCATGAATTTCTTAATCTGATGGCCCTGGGCTGTCGAGTTTTCATAACTTTGGTCAATTTTTGGTTGTACTTTGGCTGTCTTCCTAGTGAACTAAAAGGGATTTTACTTTAAAATCCCAGCAGTGTTACTACCCAACAGTAAAGTCAACCGATCCTTTGCCGCTTTAAAGCTTGTTTTTTTTTTCCTCCTTTCAATATGAAACTTCTTATAGGCATTCGTTTCCAAAAAAAGTCCTCTTTCATCTATGTTAAAAACTTGTTGAGAAGCACCACTCTTCAATAATTTTTAGTTCTCTTTTTGAAAGTTTTGGCTCCTTCTTGATCTGCACTTGCAGCTTCTCCCTGGATTTTAAATCTATCTTACCAGTCCTTACTAGTTTTAAATGGTTCCATATTTTTTTTTTTAAAGGTGAGCTTTCTTCAGATCATCATATAGGCTAATCGCTTTTTCTTTAATAATATTTAACTTAACGGAATTGTGCGTTAGATATTATCTTCAATAAAATTATTTAGCAGTCTCTCCATTTCAATTATAATAGCCGGCCTAGTTGGTTGCAATGGAACAGCTGTCTTTCTCACTGCAAAAATTAATTCTTTATTTTTTATAATTGTTCTTACAGTTATTGCACACATCCACCTGTTGTTGAACGGAATCGATTTGCTTCAAAACGTATAATTTAATTTTCAAATTCAGTATTTTTCTTACCTTAGTAGGCTTCATACTGCGTCCAGACGTTGTTCCTTTTTAATTCTTATCTGCCACTATTAATAAATTTTCGAAAATGTAACTGCATTGCATTAATTATGATACAATATTCGAGTAAACTGTCCATTACTAACACTGTACTGAGTGATAACTAGATTTTGGATAAATGCATATAACGCAAATCTTACAAGAAGTATAGTTCAACATTTTTTAAAATGTTGATCTCAGAACTATGTAACAATCACCGTAGTACAATTAAATTAGTGTGGGAGAAAATTTCACTGAGCGTGGGAAACTTTGCTATTCATTTTCAAGCTATCGACTACATCAGATGCAACGTTTTTGTTAAACGTGCCAAAAATTCAGTCTGTATGCTGGTAAAAGAGCATTATAATGAGTTGTGATAGCATTAGAGTGAGATATGGGTTATAATATAAGAACAACGTTATAGCAAATCAGCGTAGAGCGAACCACGTTATAACGAGGGCCTTCTGTATTCATAAAAGTACATGGAAAATCCCTGGTACAAATCAGATTGATCATGTACTTGTCTCTAAGAGGTGGGCTGCTTCGATTGAAAATGTCCGTTCTTTTCAGGATGCCAGCTCTGATTCTGATCATTTTCTAGTGGGAGCCAGACTGAAGTATAAAATAGCTCTAGTAGCAAGAGGAAAGGCTGAGAAAGCTAAGCGGTGAAATGTAGAGAAATTGAAAGATAGACTTGTTGAAATGAAGTACCGGGCAGAGTTGGCCCGAAGACTGCAGGAACAAGAAAACAGTGACAAGATTGAAGATGAATGGACTTGCATAAAGGCTGCAATTCTGGGTGCAGCATGCATAACCTTGGGTGAGACCTCAAGGCCAAGAAATGAGGAATGATATGATGACGAGTGCAGAGTAGCAATAGAAGTAAAGAGACAAGCCAGGGTGAAATGTTTACAGTGGAATAGCAGAGTGAATAGTGAACCTTATAAGAAACAATGGATTGCCGCAGCTAGGATATGTAAAAAGAAAAAGAGAGAAGCTTTGAAAAGGAAGGTTGACGAAGTGGTGAAACATTACAACAAGAAGGAAAGTAGAAAGTTTCATAAGACGATTAAAGAAAGTACACAGGAATTCTGATCAAAAGTTACTGCATGTAGGGATAGTAAAGGGAATTTGCTGACTGAGAGAAAGGAGGTTCTGTAATGGTGGAAAGAGTATTTTGAGAGCATTTTGACAGGAGGTAAGACTGCAACAAAACAGCTATTGCATTATACAGTAGAACCATGCATTGAAGACCATAGTTTTAAAGAAATTCAAAAAGTTAAGTGATTAAAGAACTTTAAAGCACTAGGAGCTGATAGAATAACTGCAGAATTGCTCAAGAACAGTGGAGTGACACTATGGAGAAGAATACATAATCTGATATTATTAATATAGTCTGAGGAAAAAATCCCGGAATGGACACTTGGAATCATACAGCTGATTCGCAAGAAGGGTGATAAACTGCTTTGCTCTGGCTATAGAGGCATTACATTGCTGAGCATTACTTACAAGATTTTGTCGGGAGTTATTTATAGCAGACTGGCAGCATATTCAGAGAAAATCATTGGAGAATATCAGTGTGGTTTCAGACCCAAATTGCTCAACACCTGATGAGATTTCCATTTTGAGGCAGATACAGGAAAAGCATTTGAGTATAATATACACTTGTTTAACCTATATGTAGATTTCAAGCAAGCTTTTGATTCACTCAGCAGAGAGGAAATGATAAATCATCTCCTCCTGGGTATACCTGTAAAGATTGTTAGGCTCATAAAAGTAACCCTACAATGAGTTGTAGCAACCAACAATGAGTTGACAAATCTCTTTGACATTAATGCTGGTGTTAGATAGGGTGATGCACTCTCTACTGTGTTAATTTACTTGGTTTTAGAGGCGGCTGTCAGAAAATTAGAAGTGACTGGACACAGGCAGTGCAGATCTGTGCATATGCTGATGATGTCGATATTATCGATGGAACACTGGAGGAAACGGTGGCCAGGCTGGATAGTGAAGGACAAAGAAGAGGACTTAGGATAAATGAAGCAAAGGTAAAATATATGGAAGTCTGGAGAAAGGCAGGTAACACAGAAATTTTAAGAACCAGCAGCTTCTTGTTTGAGCATGTTCAAAATTTCACCTATCTAGGTTCACAGATAAACCAGTCCAACTCTATTACTAATGAAATTAAGTCCCGTATCCTGAGTGGAAACTTGCCTGGTTGGGACGTGTTATGAGAATGGATGACAGAGTATTGAACAGACATTTAAAATTAAGAATATACAAAAGTCTTATTAGACCAGTTGTAACGTACAATTGTGAAGCTTGGACATTAATGAATAAAGATGAGCAGTTGTTGAGAGTGTTCGAGCGAAGAATTTTGCAAAACGTCTTTGGGCTCGTATAAGATGGTCATGGCTCCTGGAGGATCAGAATGAACCATGAACGTGACAATCTTATTCAGGGTGCGGACATTGTCAGATTTGTGAGGAGCCAGAGACTTGCCTGGTTGGGACGTGTTATGAGAATGGATGACAGCAGAACAACTAAGAGGATAATGAAATGGAACCTACCAGTAGGAGCACAAGAGGAAGACTGTAGAAAAGATGGTTGGATGATGTAGAAGACTTAAATATCATGAGAATAAGAAGTTGGAGAAGTTTGACTTCTGGGAGGGCTTACTGGTGGAACATCATTGAGAAGGCTAAGACCCACCCTGAGTTATAATGTCAGAAGAAGTAGTAGTATAGTATAAAAAACTTCAGTATACATTTTTGATAAATAACTGAACTCATCATATTTAAAACATTTTCATTTTATATAGCATGAGTAGAATATTTAATGCATGATACTGAACTACCACAATGAGTTTTACTCATCTGATGAGTCATGACTACTTGACTTCTCACTAGAAAGTCATTACCATCATTAAAATTTTTTTTTTTTTTTTAGTTTTTGTGGCATATTTGTACATACTTTTATTATATAAACAGAAATGCTGCTTTGTAATTACAAAACCAGAACTTTTTGTTTTGTGCTTTAAAAACCAATCTGATAATTACACTAGAATCAAGTGTTTTAATTTTTGTACAACTCCTTTTCTTAGTTTTAATGTCTGTAATCATTGAGAACATTCACATTCTGCATTTGGATGTGTTAATGCTCAAACCTTTTGAGCTAATTTACAAATATTTGAAAACACATTTTCCAAAAAAATCTTTCATATTAGAAACTTCATGCCACATTTCATCAATAGGCTTATTCTTTAAACATTTAATTCGATTTAGTTCTAAAGAAGATGGCAAGGCTCTGAGTTCATTCTGAGCCAAGTTTACATCTATCTTAAATATTGCACAAAGTTTTGGGATTTTTTTTTTGTTTATGTCAACATGAAGACGAATTTTAGGATCTATAAATCTAACCTCTGAGAAAACAACTGAGTCAAGTGGCTGCCCACACTGCATTTCTTGACAATAAGTGATGTAATAATGCTGAATCACTTTTCTTACACTCATAGCTACATTAGGAACAATACGCTTTAACACTATGTTTAAGTACTCCTCGCACTCTGGATGAGTATACATTTCATCAGTTTTGATAAAATTGGTGGGATGTTACAAATTTATTTTCATTAATTCACCTTTTAGTAAATGTGGTTTTAAGTAACTTGTTGTAATTATTTTGAAAAATTTCACTGACTGGTTTAATGAAATGAATGAGTGGAGGTTTTCTTTGAAAGAGAACATTGAATTTATCTATGTAATCCAAAACATTAAAAAAAAATAGCATTTGAAGATTAAATGCGCAAGAAGATTAAATGATATGGGTTTAAATTAACTATATAATATCGGTGTAGATACACCATAGTTTACCCATAAATTTAACTACATACATGGTGTAAAGGCATTGTTTAATTTTATCTCATATTGTGGCTGCCTTCGCAACATGATACCAGGTATTGCACTACTTCGAATAAATAACACTCCTCTAGTAAAGCAGACTACTGTTATTTATTCTCAGTGGGCACCACCACCCAGATGGCACCATTTCGAAGCTAGTTGGCTTAATCATCGGTGGGCAGGTACCTGATAATACAAACATGCCATCACAGTTGTGGTCATTCCCATCCCACATCTTCAGTGTTCTGTTTACACAAGGGTGTAACACAGCTAACCACCTTGTTTGACTTGGTTTAAGATTGATTAATTTTAAATGGAACAAATGATCAGCCATGTCCACAATTCAATTTCTTATTTCTTTTTAACAATATGTGCTAGATAGCTAGTGATATTTGTTATAAACTGCACTACAAAATCAGGCAGAATTGTACAAGCTGAATTTTGATATTAGGGCTGATGTATGGCCAATACATCTCATCAAAACGACATTTGGAACGTCCTCTTTAAGTTTAGAGAAAAAGCAAATCTTTGCTCCTATTTGGATTTGCACCATCACAAGCAATACCCAAAATATTATTCAGCGGGATATTTTTTTTAAACAAGGACTTTTTGAATTTAGTATTAATGTCTTCTGCTGTACAATTTTTAGCATCAAGTTCAATGAGTTCTGATAATTGACAAGTAACTTTACCATTATCTGGCTTTATGTACTGTTCAACA
Organism: Mastigoproctus giganteus; assembly: GCF_048544385.1. NCBI lineage: Eukaryota > Metazoa > Arthropoda > Arachnida > Uropygi > Thelyphonidae > Mastigoproctus > Mastigoproctus giganteus. The sequence goes on from NC_143583.1 coordinate 73,787,703, forward strand.
AGTGTAAGATATTTCTTGCCAGAGGTAGACTCATCTGCAAATATGCCCAAGTCTTTTTATTTTAACATTTCAACAAGTTTCACAGTTCAGTTTTAGCCAAAACATTGTTAATGATAGCTCTGCACTTGTCTTTTTTCAATATAATTGCCTGAGCAATTTTTGAATCAGGAAAACAATTTTGCACTAACTCAGTAAAATTCTCTAGATTGAATGCTATTATTGTGCCCTGCAAAGTAAGAAGAAATTCTTATTTCATCAATTTTTACTTGTTTTCAAATATTTGAGCTTTATTAACATGAGACATTTGGTTATTAAAAATATGATCAATATTTTTTGTGTTTTAGTTTTAACTTCTCTAAATTTTGCTTATGCTTTTTACTATCAGCATGCTTGTCTAATTTGCTTGTACCAGCTTGAATTTCTATATTTCAGCACTTACAGCAAGCAAAATAATTGCTACCATCTACTTTTTCCAGTCATCCTTTGTATTTATAGTCCAGCAACCACAAATCTTGAAATATTTTCATGAAATTTGATGCTTTTTCTTTAGCAGGCAATTCACCACAAGTGTTTGGTACTTTTAGTGCCATCCCCTTTTCTCTTTTGTCCTATCTATGTCTCTTCAATTTCTTTTCCTTTTAGTACTTTTCTTGTTATCGTTATTCATTTTTAATTGCATGTATAACCTGTATTACAGAACAGTGTCTTACTTACAGGTGTATATTTGTCTGTTGCCGTCAAGTAGTTCGCTAAGTAACCGCATTTGCAGTCGACAAGACAGTGTTGACCAATTGAGAGCAGTTTTTGATAAATTTCAATTGTCTGCAAATTTTCGTTCCAAGGGAATTACAAAATAAACAGAAATCTTAATTTGATTGAAAATTTCCTAGAATTAACAGATTTCCAAGAAGATTTCCTGGATTTGGGAAATTTATCAGGATATAGACCTTATCCTGGCACAGGAAACCTTATCCTTGAATTTAATTTTTAAATCACTTTAAAATTATCTTAGTAGTTTGGGATCATGTATATATCTCATATATGAAAAGAGAGCTAATTCGTTAACCAGTGTTTTGGTATGCGGAGCTAAGTAATAAGGACAGCGTTTCAGGAATGTGAGTATCCATTGTTATTTATTATTGTTATTTTAATTTTATTACTTTGTATTAATTTAGTTACCATCCAAAATGCAGTTCTGTTATTCAACTATTAGCACTGTCTGTCATACGGAATTAACTTAATGGAAACTATTAAAAACTAATAGTTTAGAAATAGTAAAGAATCTTAAATATTAAAAGTACAAAATGTGTGATTAAATTAAAAACTGTAATTAAATTGCCACAGTTGCTGTTCTTCAGTTTTTTTCAGTCACTGAAGAAGTGGCACAGGAAGTACCATGAAGCATCTAAGAATAATCTGTAACCCTTTAAGAAATTAAAGACAGATTACACAAGTTGAAGTTCTTATTTTCTCACTAATTTCCATTCCATAAAAGAACAGGTTATATTTTATACTAATATTTTAATGGTTATGTTTTAATACCAATAGTTAAACTTATTTGTTTGTTTTGTTAAATGTAAAATATATTTCTGTTTTCCAATTATCAAGAGATATAACAAAAAAAAATTTATTTCAGTTTTTTTATAAGAAGACTGGAGTTACTGGACCTTATGTGTTTGGAATTGGCTTAATAACATATCTCTGCTCCAAAGAAATCTATGTACTGGAACATGAATTTGCGTCGGGTGTTACAATGTTTGCCATGATATATTTTGTTATAAAAAAATATGGAGAAAGAATTAAAGCATATTCAAAGAAAAAAGTGGATGTAAGAACATATTTAAATTTCTAAATATTTTGTTCAATATTAAATAAATAGTATATAATGAAATACATGTATCATTTTCAGATGATCCTGAAAAAGATAATGAATTTACTTAATGAATAAAGATGAAGAATTTATAAATTAGCACTTAGAAGTGCTAATTTATAAATTCTTTAAATTTTTAATATTAATAATATTGGCAAAATGATGCAAGGAAAAAACCTTATACAGCATCAGCCAAAGGAAAAAAATATTACACTTACTTCATTTACTGTCCCTTCTAATAATTTTTCAAATCCTTCTTTATTTTATTCAAACTTTCTACCTCTACAAAAAAGGATGGAGGTTTATTGCAGGAATCAGCTATTCTTTGATGGAAGGAAAATTTCCACACATTTCTTCTGCAACCGTATTTTTCAATTTAAATTTGTATGCAGTATTGAAGATGATAACTAATCATTACTTTATTCTTAAAGTTTCATTTCTAATGTAATTTTTTCATTGCCCCCCCCATTGTCTTTTACACTGGGTTTGGTACTCCCGAAATCCTGCCACTCTTGGGGTTGCTACCTAAATGCAGTACCTTGTATTTATCAATGTTATACTCAGTTGCCATTTTTCAGTCTATCTGAATAGTTTATCAAAATCTCATTGAAGTTTCATACCCTGATTAATGTCATTAGCTACCCTGCCTACTGTTGTTTCATCAACAGACTTGGGCATTAAAATTAAGATGCTTAAATCAACAATTTTAAATATCAGGAGCAGTAAAGGACTTTTTTGACTACTCTCTGTCTGCTATTACTTAATTAAATATTCCTTTATTCACTGTAGTATCTTGTCACTAATGCCACATTGTTTCAGTTTATGCAGAAGTCATTTGTATTGAACTATATCAATACCTTTACTAAAATCAGAGATAATGGCACACTCAAGAATTCTTGTTTATTGTTGCAAGATGTTCTAAGGATGGCAACATTTCAAATGAGTAGGCAAATAAATCTACGGAAACAAGCCTAAATAACTACAAGGGGTGTGTCAGTGTGGTAAGCTATAGAAGAATACTTAGTCTCTTAACTGTATCTACAATAATGTCAAGGGTGCTGTCAATAAAATGAGTGAATTCGAACTCCTTGTTGGGAAAACTGATGCTGACATAATAGGGATAACTGCAATGTGTTGTTATCCCGAAATTGGAGATGATGAGTTTCACTATTGTAAGACAGTGCATGTAAGAAGGATAGGGAAGATAGAAGGGATGATGAGGTCATGCTTATCAAAAGTGACTCAAGTGTGAGAAGAGCTTTTGCTGAGCCAGAAGCTGCACCTACAAGCATAGAATATGTGTGGTGTGAGTTAGTTGGAAGCAAAGGTATAATGAGAATGGGAGTAGTTTTGACCACTTTTTAGTGGGAGGGAAACTCGCCTTGAGGTACAAAATATTTAAATAAACTAGATGATTGTTATTTGTACCAGCATGTTAGAGAGAATACTAGGGGTAAAAGTATTCTAGACATCATTACTCATGAATCAGATGACATCACAGGGTTTACAATAGAGTAACCATTGGCATGTGATGATCATGTAGTTGTTAGTTGGAAGATAAAGAAAGATAAAGAAATATGGGTTTTAATTCAAGAAAAGGGGACTATGACAGTTTAAATCACTACATAGCATCTATGAATTGGGCAGAGATTGCAGACAGAGGGTGAATATATTATAATTATGAATACATTTAAAGCAATAATTGCAGAAGCCATGAATGTGTATATATATCATTTAGAAATATAGCACAAGGATGGTGGCAAGGTGGATGAATATGGACAAAGATTGCCAGTGTAATAGATCAGAAAAAGAGGGTATAGGAAAGTTAAAGATCAGAAAAGTACTGAAGGTATAAGGTTGATCTGTAATAATACCACAGAAAAGGTTAGGGAGCCCAGGGCTGAATATTTGAAAACACTGGCTAAGAGAGCAAAGAATAGGGACAAAGTGTTTTTAGCGTATGTGAATGTGAAGTAAATGAATCAGTGCCTTGTGTACTGAGTGTGTGAAAGTCTGATAACCCAGATGATGTTACTGATGAATTGAATAAGTACTTTACATTGAATAAGTACTGAATTGAATTAGTACTTCTCCTCACCATAAAAGACCCTTCATGGTGAGGAGAGGCCATGCAAGTGAAGTTGGAAATTATGAAATTAGACATTGAATTTCAGAATATTATTAAAAAAACATTTGAAGGCAAGTATGACAGCAGTTTTTCTCAGCATGAATTGTTGAGGAGGCTTCCATCCTGCAGTGGGTTGATAATGGCTGCACTTTACTTTTTTATGACAGCAGTTTTTAGCAACATTTATGAGCTGAGTTCTAATCACATACAAAGCTGAATTAATGTGTCATTTACAGTTTCTTTAAATATTCTCTTGCATGCTCCATGCGTTCCCTTCTGTGATTACTGTCATGCTCATCTTACTTGAAGTTAAACATAAGAAAAACATCTGGGGTGGATGAGATCTATCCAGTTATATTAAAGGAGACGGCAAAGAAACTAAGCAAACCCTTAGCCATAATTATGAGAGCATCCTTGGACTCAGGGGAGGTTCCCACGGAGTGGAGATGTGCAAATGTATCCCCAATTCACAAAGGGGGATCGAAGGGTGTCACAAGTAATTACAGACCAGTTAGTTTAACTTCTGTTCCGTGTAAAATAATGGAGTCACTGGTTAAAGATGCATTGCAGGATCATCTAGACAAGACTGCAGCAATAATTCAGACATAGCATAGGTTTGTTAAGGGGAAGTCTTGTCTGACAAATTTGATAGATATTATGATGTGGTTACAAAGGAACTGGATGCAAAAAATAATTTTGATATATATTTGGATTTCAGAAAAGCTTTTGACACTGTTGCGCATGGTAGACTATTGTACAAATTGGAGCAGAATGGTATTAAGGGTAAGTTGCTACAATGGATAAAAGGATGGTTAAATGGGAGAAGACAGAGGGTGGTAATCAATGGGTGCTGCTCTTCGTGGACTAATGTTATTAGTGGAGTCCCACAGGGTTCGGTGTTAGGTCCACTGTTGTTTTGTATATTTATCAATGATTTAAGCCCGGGGGCTCACATCTGGTGAGTATGGGCTTGGCAAACCCAGGGTCCTGAGCTGGATATCATCATTCTTCTCTTTCTTGATGATTCCTTTCTATTTTCTACTTTCTCTCTCTCTCTCTCTCTCTCTCTCTCTCTCTCTCTCTCTCTCTCTCTCTCTCTCTCTCTCTCTCTCTCTCTCTCCCTCTCTCTCCTCTCTCTCAGGGGGTAACTCGGGAATTTTTTTTTTTTTTTTTTGGCTGGTGCAGCATAAGCCTCAGGCTTCCTTGTATCATTTGGCTAATAATAATAATAATAATATTGGTGAAGGTATATCAGGCTTAATGTCGAATTTTGCAGATGATACAAAGGTTGGCAGGGTTGTTAATGACAGTAATGGCAGTGTGCTACTGCAACAGGATCTAGATAATTTGGGCAGATGGGCAAAGAAGTGGCAACTGAAGTTTAACCTTGACAAATGCAAAGTAGTGCATATGGGTAGAATTAACCCCTGAGAAACGTACCAACTCTGTGGTACTACATATAAGGTGGTAGAAAATGAAAAAGACCTGGGAGTAATTGTGCAGTCAGATATGAAGTTTTCTGAGCAATGCAGACAGGCTGCCAGGGCAGGTCATGGGGTTTTGTCAATGATGTATAGGAATTTTGCTAGCAGGGAAAAGGAGGTGATTGTCCCTCTGTATAAGGCAATGGTCAGGCCATGCCTTGAGTACTGCATACAGGTCTGGAGGCCTCATTTTAGGAAGGATGTAGATTTATTTGAGCGTGTACAGAGAAGGGCAACAAGATTGGTGAGGGGAATGAAGGGATCCTCTTACCAAGAGAGGCTTAAGTTCTGCAAATTGCAGTGGCTGGAGACTAGGCACCTGCGTGGTTATCTGATTGAGGTGTATAAGGCCTTGAATGGGTTGAGCACGCTGAATTCTGATGGGATACTTCCACTTGTTCAGATTGCAAACCTAAGGGGGCATAAATTCAAATTAAGAAAGGACAGATGTAGAATAGATGTGCGGAAATTTGCCTTTAGCCAGCGGGTGGTTAATTGCTGGAACAAGCTTCCATCTGTCATTGTGAAAGTTGATAGGTTGAATAAATTTAAGGAGGAACTGGACAGGCATTTGGAGGGAATGGTGTGATTTTTTTTTTTTTTTTTTTTTTTTTGGCTGATGCTGCATTTTTGCATCACATGCCACTACTACTACTGTTTTACATCTCTGTAGTAATCATAAGCATTAACTGATTACCTCAAACATATTCCTGTGAAATTTTTATATTGTTTCTATTGTGTTCACCTAATTTTGATAAGTTATTTGTGTTAATATTCATACACAAGGCCTCTGTATCCAAGTGGTCAGGAGTGCAGTAGCACACGCTCTTTGAGTAGACCAGAGTTCAAGCCCTTGACTGCTAAATTCAGTCGATCTGCCAACCCACACTGGACTAGCATGGCAGGTTACGGTCCATCCTGCAGTGGATTGATAATGGCTGCAGTTTACTTTTTTTATTTATTATTATTATTATTTATTTTTATTATTATTATTATTATTATTATTTATTTTTTTATTATTATTATTATTTTTTATTATTATTATTATTTTATTTTATTTTTTTTTTCTCTTTGCTACACACACACAGTGGCCAGTTTATTTAGCCCCTCGGAACAGCTTCAAGTGTTTGGCGTGACTCCACAGAAATGCCAAACGCCATTCCACAGGGATGCTGGCTTATACAGACTCAGATTGCACAGTGTGAGATCCTGCTGTGAACATCTTGTTTTGTATCATCCTGGAGTCAAGTTGAAATCTGGTGACTGAGCAGGCTAATAAAGTATGGTCAAGTTAGCTCATAATACTTGAACTGTTCACGAACAATATGTCCTTGTGAAATGGCACATTATCCTGTTGAAAGTAACGTTACCAAATGGATAAACTATGAAAATGAAAAGGTGCACAAAGTCAGCAACATAATCAAGTAGATTGCAACATTCAGAAACAGTTCCACTTGTATTAGGGGGGCCTGATGTGTGCCCAACCCTACCATCACTTCCACCAGCCTGCACTAGCATCCATTGATTCATGTTGCTGTTATCATAGAACATTTGGAACCAGGATTCATTGGAATAGGCAACATTCATCAATTCTTGAAATTTCCAGTATTGATGTTTTTTGAAGAGTTCAGAAAATGAATGGTTATCAAATATCCATTTGGAAAATTCCTGAAGGGAGCTGCCATAAACAACTACAGCAATGTGTTAGATTAAAAGAAAAAGAGTTGCATGTTTATATACTAATGCTGGAAGTATAGTTAACAAATTTTATAAATTTGAAGTATTGGTTAAGTCAGCGGTTCCTCTACACAGACTCCCTTGTGGTCCAGAAAGGAGGTACTAGAGGTCTGGGAACTGTTTTTCAGTACAGTGAACTATATTGTTTGTGGACTGTCCATGCATAACTTTTCAATGTTTTTTTCTTTTAATTTTTATTTTTTGATGAAATTCAGAACTTTGATAGTGATAAATGGGTTAAACTAGTTAAATTATTAGTTAATAAAACAGTTTTGATGGTGGATGTAATCTTTAACAAAAATATAGGGTCCATGGAGACAAATAAGGGATTCTTGGTAGCGAAAAGGTTGGGAACCAGTGATTAATTATTGAATATTGAAATGATATCAGAAATGGTGCCATTCTGAATGGCACAATTAGAATATTTGAGTGGCACCATTTCTCAATGGTCAATTTGAAAATAGTAAGTAAATAATAGTTTATTTCTAGAGGATGTTATGTACATTCTTACTTACATACCCTGGACAACAAGTAACCTAAATGGCAAGCCCTCCTCCCTTTTTATCTTTTCTATACAATTTGTACAGGAAAGGCATAATGACAGAAGGGAAGAAGGGATTATGTTTCTGATCAGAAAGCAGTTGCTTTTGAGGTTATATTCATTCAGTGGGGAATACCAAAACAACATTACATCAGTCTGGTATGATATAAAATGTGGAACAGCAAAACTTAGAGAAGTGTGTTGATCAGTTATATGTGCAACTGGAGAGGTCAAGAAAAATCAGAATATCTTTTTATGGGGACTGCTCTACAGGCATAAATTGTGACTTATGGATAGGACACTTACCTAGTAGCAGTTGATTTTAGGCCATCAACATAACTTTTTCTAAATAGATATCACTAGGGAATCAATATTCTTGACTTTGTCATTGCCAAGATTCATCTATCATTAAACATCTTTGAGTTAAGAAGCCTGTAGCAGGCAGATGACTAATATTTTACTATGGAGTGTATCTGAGGGAATTACAGTTATTGAGGATAAAAGAATTTTAATTTTCTTGAGGTGGTGAGGGATTTGTTGGTCCTAGACACATCATTTGAGTTCAGTTCATTTGACAAAATTGAAATTCCTGTGGGGTGAAAAGGAAATGTTTCAGAAAATAATTCCACTCACCATTTCATTTTTGGTTGCCACAAAGGGAAACAAATAGATGATCGAAAAATTTATGAACTTGGTATCAAAAAAGAAGTCTGTTATGGATATCATGGGATATCAAGAGATCCTATTCAACATGGAATGTGTACAGTAATTAATAGAGAGATTACTCACTGGTGTGAGATACTTTAAGGTGGATTATGAATATGATTTGGCAAAAAAAAAAGTTCAACAAAGATGACAAGAATTCTTTGTATATATGAATGCTAAGAGGAAAGGAATAAATCATGTTGGCTCACTGTAAGGGAGCAGTATAATTAGTGCTCAAAAACAGATAGCTGATGAATTTAACAGAAAAAAAATTTTAAAGGGAAAAGATTAGTGAAAAAACTGGAAAAGAAATGATCAGATTTAAAAGTAAAGAAAGCACAAAGAGATGATGGCATGTGTTGATTCTATTGAAATAAGTGGTTGAGGAGGTCACAGAACTCTTATTTGTAATTATGGAGGCATAATTACAAGTAAGAAATTACAAATGAAGTTCTAGAAAATTTAAAATGTATAAATCTTCCCTATACACAAAGGGCTCTAAGAGTAATCAGAGCAGTTATATACTTGTAAGTGATAGTAAAGATTATTGAAGCTTTGATTAAGGGTGTAGAACAGTCACTTCAATAGTCATATTATGATGGAGTCACAATATGATTTTGTTAAGGGTACATTACATCTTGTCTGATAAATCTGTTAAGGTATTATGAGGAAATCATAAAGGAAATGGATGCAAGAAATAACTTTATAGTTTATTTCAATTTTAGAAAGGTTTTGACAGTCTCCTATAAGTGTTTGCCTTTTTATTTACCTAATTGTTATTTTATATTGTACGTTATACGTAGTCTTATAGTTATAGTTACGCTGGTTAGTTTTATTTTTAATTTAGATAAAAAATTTTTGTAGATTACTACTTAATATACGTAAAACCGTTACTTCGTTCGAATCTTGCAGCTATTGTTTTTGTATAGAGTATTAGGGAATTCATATTTTTAATTGTGGTAACTAGGTAGCTCTTACGTATAATTATATAGCTTAATACACATCACTGCATTTAGCATTCTATTAGATAGCGTAGTATTGACAATTAATTAATTAAATTTATTGATTTTATTAATTTAAAATATCATGCCCCCAGACTAGAGCAGCAAAGCAACGGGCACAAAGTGGCAGGAGTGCTGTAACTCTGGGGAGAATGGACGTGGGCGATTCTCCAACGCATCACAGCCTAAAAAAATGTGCAACTTGTGAAATTAGAAGTGAAGTTTTGTGAAGTTTTAGAAGTTTCATATCAAAATTTTCTGATAATAAGGTGGGTAGGACAATACTATAGGAATGCAAGGTTATTTCATGAAGTAGTTGAAATTAATAAAAATTTGCACACTTTACCTGTATTTGATTGTATTGAAATATCTCTGAAATCCTATGGTATTTTGCTGCATAAGGCACACCTAGCCTATTTCTATGGGTAAACATAACAGTTGTTTTTTAAATGGAAGTTTTATTTCCATAAACCAGTTGGCCATTCATTTAAGCAAAATACATTATCAACAGTTCAGCATATGTTTGTTAATAGAGACCACCCACCAGCTGATAAGAAGTCAACAAGCTTTGAAAGTGTTGTCCTGGTAGTAATAGTAGAGGCATGTGATGCAAGGAAGCAAGCTTATGTAGCATCAGCCAAGAAAGAAAAAAAAAAAACCATTTCACATATCCATTCCCTTTAAATGTTTGTCCAGTTGCATCTTGAATTTATTTAAGCTATCGGCTTTCACAACAACAGATGGAAGTTTGTTCCAGCAATCAATCGCTGGCTAAAGGCAAATTTCCACACATCTATTCTACAACTGTGTTTCCTCAATTTGAATTTATGCCCTCTTAGGTTTGTAATCTGAGCAAGATGGAGAATCCCATCAGAATTGAGCCTGCTCAACCCATTCAAGGCCTTATACACCTCAATCAGATCACTCGCAAGTGATCATTGCCTCACCATTGCCTTATACAAAGGGATAATCACATCATTTTCCCTACTAGCAAAATTCCTCTATATCATTGACAATATCCCATGACCAGCTCTGGCAGCTTGTCTGCACTGCTCTGAAAATTTCATTTTTTCATTTTTCTACCACCCTAAGTGTAGTACCACACAGTGAATACATTTCTCTGGGGTTACTGTTATATGCAGTACTTTACATTTGTTAATGTTAAACTTCAGTTGCCACCTCTCAGCCCATCTGCTCAACTTTTCTAAATCCTGTTGCAGTTGTGTACTGTCATCTTTGTATCATCTGCAAACTTTGACATTAAGCCTGATATACCTTCATCAATATCATTGATAAATACATTGAACCCTGGGGGACTCCACTAATAACATCAGACCACGAAGAACAACATCCATTGATTACCTCTCTCTGTGTTCTCTCACTCAGCCACCCTTTTATTCATTGTAGCAACTTGTCCATAATACTCTATTGCTCTAATTTGTACAGTAGTCTTCCATGTGCAACAGTATCAAATGCTTTCCTGAAATACAAGTATATGGTATCAAAATAATTTTTTGCATCTAGTTCCTTTGTGACCACATCATAGTATCCAATCAAATTGGTCAGGCAAGACTTCCCCTTAACAAACCCATGTTATGTCTGAATTATTACTGCAGCCTTATCTAGATGATCCTGTAATGCTTCTTTAGTGAGTGACTACATTATTTTCCCTGGAACAGAAGTCAAACTATCAGGTCTGTAATTAACCCATGTTAACCCTTTGATCTCCCTTTGTGAATTGGAGATACGTTTGCACATCTTCAGTCTGTCAGGACTTCCCTGAGTCCAAGGATGCTCTCTTAATTATGGCTAAAGGTTTGCTTTCTTTCTTTGCCACCTCCTTTAATATAACTGGATAGATCCCATCCACCCCAGGTGCCTTATGTTTAACTTCCACAATTTCTCTTCCACTTTGCTGTCAGTTATTACAAAATAATTTAACTGAGTTTGATAAACATCTGGCCCTCTCCTTCTTGAATAACTCCATGTGTGAATGTAGATGCAAAATAACAGTAACATTTTTATGGTATAATTTAGTAAACTCATTTAGTTTGGCAGCTATCTGAGAATGATCATCTACAGTCGAACCTTTGATATGAAGTGGACCAATCTGATTCATCCCCTTCCTTTTAGAGTTTATATAAGTGAAGAAGTTCTTGATGTTTTTCTTAGCATCCTTTGCCAAAGATTTCTCTCAATCTGCCTTCGCTTGCTTACCCTCCATTGTGACTTGATTACAGACTAGCTTATATCTACCATAGGTTTGTGTCGCCTGATAATTTATATGCATCCCTTGCGTTTTTATTCTCTACCACAATTCTCATTAGTCCATCTGACATCCATTTAGACCTTAACCTTGAACAGTATTGCTTAATCAGTATGAAAAGCCTAGTAGCTTCCATGATTACTTCCTTGAATGCTTCCCATTTAGAATTTACTGTTTGTAACATCATCAGTTGGTGTCTCAGATTTTTAAATATAGTGGATTCACCTAAGTTGCTAATATCTTTTTAAATTATATTTAAAAAGATATTAGTTAAATTATATTTAAAAAGATATTAGCAACTTAGGCACACCTGTGGATAGTGGTATTTTTCTCTAAGTTGTACATGACTTGATGCTTTGTTTTCAGTAAGAAAGCATACTTTTGAATACAGATACCCTTTACTTACATTCGAAATCAAATGCAACTACATTTTACTTACATTTGAAATCAAATTCAAATAAAAGTATTCAAATTTTGATTTGAAGATGAGCAGGTGTTTTTAATAAAAATTTCCAGGGAATGCTGCAGTAAGGGAGATTATACCATAAAAATATCAATTAAGCATTTAATGCTAGTAAATATAGCATTCTATACCTGGGTCACAGTGGTTGCAAGGAGAGTGCTCTCAATGTGGCTGCAAGGAAAGTGCATTGTCTGTTCTTAGTAATATAAAGAATTTTGTCAGTAAAGATAGAGGAAATTATCTCATTATACAAATCTGTTATTAAACCACATTTTGAATACTATGTTCAGTGATGGAGCCTCATTTCAGGAAAGATATTTATTTGCTTGAACGGTACAAAGGAGGACAACAAGGCTCATATAATTAATAAATGCTACACTGTATTCTATTTTTCTGTCATTCTGTGTGGGAAAACTTTGTTCCCTTGCTTGAGAACTAAGGGGACAGGCTTGGTTTTAAACTCACTTTTGAAACAACTATTATCGACAAGTCATCCTGAAATTAATAATTTTGTTTTTCCTCTGAATAGCATCATGCAAATCAAATCTGCTACTGGGGATTCTCGTTATCCGATGATAATTGGTTCCAGAAAATTCCACTTAAAACGAGGACCAAATTTTCATAATGTTTATTATTTAAATAAATTAAACTAGGCATAATATTTTAAGAGTTTAAGATTCTATATAATATCGGTGTAGATACACCATAGACAACTCTTAAGGAAAAATTATGATCGTAGAGTGAAAGGCATCATTTCATCTGTATCTCATAATTTGCTCATCCTTCACAACTTGTTACCATGTATTGCGCTACCTCGAATAAGTAACGCTTCACTAATAGATAAGACTATTGTTGCTTGGCACCACCGTAGCCAGGTGGGCAGGAGCAGCAGTGCGTAGCACATGCTTCTTGATTAGACCGGGGTTCGAGCCCGTGACCACCAAATACGGAGGATGCGGAAAGGTCAGGGAATGATCACCGCATATCCCCGGAGCAATATGGCCTTAGTTGCTAATGCTCCCAAAAACCAAATAACAAACAACAAACTATTGTTGCTTATTCTTGGTGGGCACCCACCCAGACGGCACCGTTTATTGAAGCGTTACTTATTCGAGATAGTGCAATACATGGTAACTCATTGTGAAGGATGGGGAAGTGTTGTCTACTTGGGGGATTTGTGAGCGATTTAGTTCATTCAGTGAGTGGAAGTAACTGTCCCTTTTTTCTTTTGACGGCATTTCTTCCTCTTTCTCTCCTACTATCACTTTCCTACACCTTTTTGCTTTCCTAAATCTAATAGGGATAGTATGTGGATAACAGTTTCTTATCCCATACCATTTTGCAAGCTGTGCTGTGGGTAGTGGTGTCCACCGAGAATAAGTAACAATAGTCTTCTCTAAGTGAAGCATTACTTATTTCAGATAATGCAATATATGGTAACTCATTGTGAAGGATGAGCACAATATGAGATACAGATGAAATGATTCCTTTCACACTACCACCGTAGTTTTTCTTTAAGAGCTGTCTATGGTGTATCTACACTGATATTATATAGTAATGTTTACATTTTTATTCCAACATCAATGCAGATTATAAAAAAGGTGAGTACCATAATAAATTAAATTAAGCTATGCTATTATATTGTGTCAATTATAAATGGTACTTTAAGAGATCTACAATTTTCGAATAGTAATGTTTATTATGTACTTATACATTGTAAAAAAATGGATGAAGGAACTGAAAAATGAGAAAATTATTTTATTAGACATTTTTTATTATAATATGTTACACAATGTAAAGTTAAGTAAAGTTTATCGAAGTTACACTATTTTTCAGTTGTACAAATAAAGAATGAATCCGGAGTTGTTCATTTTTTTTTTTTTTTTTTTTGGGTTTTTTTGCCGTATTTTTTCATATAAAATTGTGTTGTAGCATTTAGTTATGTCTTAACTTCACGCTTAACTTTTGTTGCTCGATCATGATCATTCTTACAAAAAATATTCAAGTGCTTGGTCAATTTTCTCAAGGGAAAAAACTTTAATTCTTTAATTTTCAAATCCTCATAACTGCGGGGACTCGGATACGGGGGACCCCAATATTTGATTAAAAATTGGTACATTGCCATTATAGCCTGTTTTGAGTTCCTTTGATCTCTTGTCAGATAGTAGGTAGCTTCAGTTAGTAGTTTTGGCAGCTTCAGTTAGTAGTTTTGAGCTGCATTGACCCATTGCAACAAGTTAATGAAAGATGAAAGTTGTGTTTTATTTGATTGCAGGAACCGAAATAAAGATAATAAATGCTACTTTGCATTTTTTCTCTTATTATCTGTTGGGAAGCTTTTGTTCCCTTTTTTGACATCTACAGGTTTGGACTTAGTTGATTTTAAAAATGGCTCCATTGTCCCATGGGTCAATAAAAAATTAATAATTTAATTTTTAATTCAAATAGCATCACTGAATAATAAATTTGCTATTCACTTAAAAACTGAGACGTCACCATTTCAGCCTACTTCAGTCCTTCCCGGTCTCTCAACAGATAGCTGGTGACTCAGTAAGCAACTTTGTTCCAAAGCGGTGAGTTATTGAATCTGATGAGAAACTTGGCAGTCTTGAAACAGGCTGTAATGACAGTGTCTCAGTATTTCACAAATAGAGAATTTGCCTATTTAGTAATGCTGTTCAAATTAAAAACAAAATTAGTGAATTCAGTTCTGCTCATGGATAATGAAATCTCTTTTAAAGTGAGCATAAGCACAAACTTATCTGTGTTCAGTGGAGGGAACAAAGAAGATAGAGTAGCATTTATCATCATATTATTTTAAATTTCATTGCAGTTTATTTAAATAAAACCCCAAAACTAGTAAAACTAGAGAGACTGTATTTCATTTTATTAATTTTATTTTTTGACAACACATGCTGCTTAAGCTTTTCTTTCATGCATCATTCTGTAGTACTTTTGAAAACTTGAAGTGCCTTAATAACATGAATATTTTTTATAGGATTATGAAGCAATGTGGAATAAATATAAAGACGATACCATCAGTAATTTGGAAGAGGCAATAGCTTATGAGGAAAAGGCACAGTGGTGTGCAAAAGGACAGAAATTGCTCTTTGATGCTAAAAGGGTAATGTATATATTTTGATATACCACTTTCTTTTAGAAACATATTTTGTTAAAAAATTATTATTTTTTTTTAATGATTTCTTTTAATTAATCTGTGTTTTTATATTCAGTTTTAGAATTTACACACACACACACACACGCACAATTTGTGTGTAAAAAGAACTCTAGAACTTACATATTTTCCAGCTGAAACTGGTTTTCTGTTTCATATGAATTTTGTGAGAGGGCAAGTCATACCATGTCTGTATTCTGGACGTGGTATGAAATACTTATAATGGCTTTATATTGTATTTATTTTTTGGTTTTGTACTGGTATATCATACTGATTCCAGTTACAAAATCATAATTGTTACAAAACTTAAATTTATTATGTGCAGAATTTTGTGATTAAAATAATATTTTTTGCAATAATATGAGATATAATCTGATAAGAAAATCAGATTATAATTTGTTGAAAACTGCAACTGATAGTGATTCAGGTTTTATTTGTGTAGATGTAGTTCTCATAGTAATATTAGATCTAAGACAGTAAAAAAAAAAAAAAAAAAGAAAGAAAGAAGAAGAAATCAACACATTTTCTGAACCATAAAACACATCAGACTGTAAGATGCAAATTTTCAGAAAAAATTTTATCATATATATTTGAAATGTAGATTCACAAGTGCTTATGAAAGAGAATGCCAGTGCGAAATTTGAAGTTTCCACATGGCCTGATCTGCTCCTGGACACATTTACTATATAACTGTAAGAAACCAAACTATCACTTAAATATAATAAAATCATGATTCCACCTATATAAGCCATTAAGAATGAAGCAAGTAAACAAATTTCATCCATATTATGATTTGGTTTGTAATTCAAACCATAATGTTATGCCATATAAGACCTTTAATGTAAAATCAAAAAGAGCTAATGGCTACATTTCAGAAGGCAGATTGGGGTGTTGAATCTTCTTTCTTTTAGATGTAAAGTCAGTAATTGTTGTTGTTGTTGTTGTTATTATTTGGTTTTTAGGAGCATTAGCTACTAAGGCCATATTGCTCCGGGATATGCGGTGGTCATTCCCTGACCTTTCCGCATCCTCCATATTTGGTGGTCACGGGCTCGAACCCCGGTCTAATCAAGTAGCGTGTGCTATGCACTGCTGCTCCTGCCCACCCGGCTACAGAGGTGCCAGTGTCAGTAATGGTCTTTGTTAAACAAAAGTAGCAGTCTTCAAAATGGTCTCTTTGTTCTTACCATATCATTAGCGCTGCAAGTAGCATATATTTAATTTTCTCATTCAACAATCCTCAAAGCAGCTCTGTACAATGTGCACATCAGGTATATTAGGGCCTGAGGTTTATCTTGATCTCCTCTTTTGCAGGCCAAGGTATAGATTATAAGCTTTCTTGATCATAAAATAAATTATTCTTTTATGTTTTTCAATTACATACTTGCCACAAATATAACAAACTCTCAGATTTATTAACACAGATGCATTATTTCATTTGTATATGATGAATTACAGAAACAGTTGAAGTCAAGTTGTATAGGGGCTGTTTAACAAAGAATTATCATAATTTTTTTTTCACAACATACCTTTATTAATCATCCATATTTTGATGGTCCTTTCCAAACTAATCCCCATTTGATGAAATGCATTTACTCCAATATTTCTGCCATTCTTCAAAAACATGGTGTAAATCATTTTTTGACATGTGTTTGAGAATTACCTCTGATATCTTTACAACTTCTGATGATTGGAAATGTTTTCCTTTCTTTAACCTTGGAAAAAAAAATTCAGGGTGCAAGGTCAGGGCTGTAGGGCAGATGAGGAACACAGAACACATTTGAAATTAAATTTGGCTAAATAATTGATGACAGTATTAGCAATGTATTGTCATGTTTTGTATTGTCATGATGCAGCATTCACCCACCTGCATGTGGTTGTGGTCATTTGCAAATTAATGTGTTCTTGAAAAGTGCGCAGTACAGGTCTGTAGTAAGGTCCTGTAACAGCCATCTGATATGGCACAACATGCTGGTAAGCCATTTCCTTGAATGTCAATGTCCATCTTTAAACATTCTAAACTATTTGTGAGCCGTGCTGTATGGAAGCATAAATAGATTTACCATAAGCCTCTTTTAACATTTCATATGCTTCAGCTGATGTTTTCTTGAAGTGGAAACAAAATTTGAGAGCAGCATACTGTTCCTCATGTTTGTCACGTCCATTGTTATGTAAGCGAAACTGAACAAGCATAAACTTGACTGGCCACCAAGGTCACACAATGCACATGAGTCAACTGCATAGTTGCTATGTGATGCAGCTTGGTTTTTTTTTTTTTTTTATGTGAACCCCAAACATGAGAGGTATTAGAACCTATAGTACTTAGTACCGTGCTTGGGTTGGAGGTTGAGAAGACGAAAGAAGATATTTGTTGACATTGGACTTGAACTTCCGTAGATTGTAATTTTCAGAAAATACGTATGAAGGAAGGTTGTTCCAGAAAACAGCAGTTGAATGAATAAATGAGGAAGATGAAAAAAAGTTGGTTCTGTGGGTTTGAAGTTGGAACAGTAAATGGATGTTGGCTGGTGGCGGCACGTGTTCGGGCCGTTTTGAAAGAGAGAGCGGGAATTATAGAAGCCAATTCAGAAGAACAGTGCCCATGGAAGTATCTGTAGAAGAGGCATGCAGCAGAAACAGTACGTCTATGAGAAAGTGAGTGGAGAGACTCTGTTAGAGATGAATCATTAATTAACCTAACTGCCCTCTTCTGAATGGAATCAAGAAGCCTGAGAGAGGTTTTGGGGGCACCACCCCAGATGTGGGAACAATATTCCATGGTAGGGCGGATTTGCGATTTATACAGAGTGAGCAGCTGTTTGGAAGAAAAGTAACGCTGAGAGCAAAAGAGAAAACCAAGTTTTTTAGATGCAGAGGAAGCAATATTTGTAATGTGCTTGTTCCAAGAGAGATTAGAAGTCAGGGTAATCCCCAAAAGAGATATATCATTTTGCCTAGAAATCGGAGTGTTACTAAAGATAAGCATAGGAGCAGAAGAATCCTTTTTGCGAGATATAAGACAAGACTGAGTTTTAGAAGGGTTGAAATCAACTAAGTTGTGTTTGCCCCACTGGAGAATTGCCTGAAGATCGGCATTTAAGGAATTGGTAGCAAATTTTCGAGAAATTGAAGCTGATTGAGCAGGACAAGGTTTCTCAAAATGGAAAGTGGAATGCAATGTGCTGTCATCGGCAAAACTATGGATAGGATTTCCAGTCAATGGAAGAAGGTCATTAATATACAAGAGGAAAAGAGTGGGGGAAAGAACTGAACCTTGGGGGACACCGGCATTAGTGGAGAAGTTAGAAGACAGAGAGCCATCTACCATCACCCTCAGTGAGTGATCAGAGAGAAAACTGGATAACCAATTACTAAAAACAGTTGGCAGACCATAAGATGGAAGCTTGTTTAGAAGACCTTTATGCCAAACACAATCAAAAGCCTTTGAGATGTCAAGAGCAACTACTTGTGTTTCACCGAACCTTTCCATTGAATTTGTCCATAAATGGATAACAAAAGCCAGAATATCACCAGTGGATCGACACTAACAGAATCCATACTGGCGATCATTGATCAGACGGAAGGTTTCTAGGTAGTTTAAGAGTTGGTGGTTAATTGATTTCTCCATTACTTTAGAAAGAGTAGAAGTAATTGCAATGGAACAATAATTGGATGGGAGGGATTTGTCACCCTTTTTGGGTACTGGCTGGATATGAGCAAATTTCCAAGCAGAAGGAAAAACACCTTTGGAATAAGAAAGTGAAACAAGGCGGCAAAGAATAGGAGTAAGTTCAGGAGCACAGGTTTTGAGAACAAGTGGAGAAATACCATTGGGACCTGGAGCTTTCTTAGCATCAAGATTCATCAAAATCCTTCTGATATCCTTTTGACGGAAGACCACAGGAGGCATTGAATGGAGTGTGTTGGGAATTGTAGGTGTTTTACCAAGATTATTAATACATGATCTGGAAGAAAAATGGGATGCTAGCAGGTCAGCTTTATCCTTAGTTTAGGTTTAGTCTTAAATACCACAGCTCAGCTAGAAATAGCAAGCAGTATGGTTGTTCGTGAAAAATTATGATCATTTTTTATTTGAACAGCCCTCATATATATTAAATACCAATCATTAATTTCACATGTAGAATCTAACATAGTTTTGTGCCAGTTTGCAAACTAGTGCTATTTATGTTATAATTAACCCAACCTGTCAGAACATGTTGCTGTGTTGTAACCTGTCACACAGTAATGAGTGTCACCTAGAGTCATTAATAATTCTTAAGTGATCCTCAAAGACCATGCCAGTCTTCAGGAAAATTAAATTTTCAAATTTGCAAATATAGTTGAAGTTTATCTTTCATTAGTTTATATTAAAAACACATAAGTAGTTTTAATATAAACTAATGAAATTTTTCAAAGATCGTATGTGTAAGAATATTTTGAAGTCACTTTCAGAATAAAACTACATAAAAAAAATTTTTTTTAAAAATTTGTTTGACTACTTAATAGGGTTTTTTTTTAAATCTCTATCTCTCTCTCTCTCTCTCTCTCTCTCTCTCTTCCCCCCCCCAAAGAAAATGTCCAAAAATTATCAGGTGTTTTATTCTACTTTCTGTTATGTCTGTGCCCTCACCTTAATAGCATTTCTGTGCACAGTGTGATCAAAACTGAATTAGCCATGTGCATGGGAGCAGATTCTCAAGTACCCTGGTGGAGATAGTGTAATTTTTATAAGCCATCTTGAAACAAGTTGGTTACCATTCTGTATAAGTGCCACCTATTTAAAACTCGTGCTGATCCCAACCAAAATTACAGTATTCTTTGGGGAGTGGGATCCATCAGTTAAGTACGTCTCAGTGAAGTACTTCTGTTTCAAACTATCTTAAAACAAAATTGCTGCTATCAGAACTCTTCTATTTGCAGTGTGTCCAATAGAATCAAAATATGCAAGTTGTATGAGGGCACGCTTCTGGGAATAGTTTTATTTTCATCCTCCATCGTTTAAGATGGTGGCCATTAGTTGCAAGAACCACCTGCTTAGAACCAATGTTTGCAGTTTGATCCAAACCAAATTTGTGTTACTTGGGGGGGGGGGATGGAAGCAGAAGTACATCTTCAGGTAAACTCCTACTGTTGTAATTCTATTCCAGACTGCCTTCTTGAAACAGAATGGCTTCCACTGGAATTATAGGAACAATCTGTTTGGAACTCTATTTACAAGCCAGCAATCCAAATTTACAGGTTTCTTGAATGGGTATGATGACATACTATTTTTATTTTGATCTGCCATTTTGAAAAAAAATGGTCACCATTTCATATAAGCACTATCAACATAACTGTCTTCTTCCGAATTACTGATATCAATAAGTTTTGTTCCAGTTTGCAAACTATTCAAAAATCTGATTTCAAATGTGATTCAAAAATCTGATTTCCATTTCTAGCAGTTTCCTATTGGAAATTTTTATTTCTGGATGATAACTTGATGACCATTTTCATTATAAAGGTTAATAATATCAAAGCAACTAGAATATCTACTTATGAATAAAGCTCAAATGCATTATTTTAATTTATTTTTTTCCCATTTTTATTTCACAATAATCAAATCACAAAAAGGAAATATATCAACACCAGTCAAATAAATCTTCCTCTGTGCATTTACATGAAAAGTAAAGTGCACATTGCTGTAACTGAAAAAGAGCCAGTAGCCAAATTATGCTCATACATTGTGTGTATAAAATCATTTCACAAGCAAATTACATAACACTAATTATAGTTTTTTTTAGGACAAGTCAATTTTCAGACTGACACATGCACAAATTTTTATGGGCTT
The DNA here is from genome assembly GCF_048544385.1 of Mastigoproctus giganteus. Taxonomy (NCBI): domain Eukaryota; kingdom Metazoa; phylum Arthropoda; class Arachnida; order Uropygi; family Thelyphonidae; genus Mastigoproctus; species Mastigoproctus giganteus. Next base: position 73,808,900 of record NC_143583.1, read on the forward strand.
ATCAGGCAAGTGGTTAATGGAGTAATCACTCACTACATTGACATCCACCTTACTTTATTTCTTATCCATTGCCTTGATACCATCGCGAAATATCCTTCACTGACAGCACCAAAATTTGAGGCATTCACGTGGTATGTAAGAAGTGAACCTTTACATTTATATTACAACCAACCTATTGAAATTTATTAATTATATTTTTTATGCTCTGGAGCATTGTCACACAAATATTTTTGATGAAAAACATAATTTAATTCCTATCTGTTGCAGAAACCTCCCCCTACACACAAATTAAAATATTTTGTGATCAACAGAAATGTTTCTAACCCATCTTAAAACCTGCTCTTTCATGTTTACGTGTACATAAATTAAAAAAAAAAAGAAATTAAAGAACAACCTATCCTTATGCAGCCTGCTTAATACATAATCACAATATCTTAGTTTCCAGAGATACTAGAGTAAAAGAATTCTCAATCACTTTCAGAATTAGTGTGTTAGGTGAGCTTATCTTTTTTTTGCTATGTAACTCATTTTGTGGTGCATGTAATGAGTAGAAAGTCCACCTTTAACATTAGTAGAGGCATTTGATGCAAGAAAGCAAGCTTATACAGCATCAGCCAAAAAAAAAAAAAAAAATAAATTTTAAAAAAATAAATAAAAAATAACCACTTCCACTTCACCCCTCTGTTCGTTCGAAATACCTGTCCAGCTGAGCCTTAAACTTATTTAGGCTATCAACTTCCACGACAAGGGATGGAAGTTTGTTCTACCAACCAACCACCCGCTGGCTAAAGGCAAATTTCCACACGTCTATCCTACATCTGTTTTGCCTCAATTTGAAAATTGAGGAAAGACCTTCTTTGAGGACCTTCTTTATCCTTTGCTGCAAAAAATAAAAATAAAAAAACTCCTTAAGTTGCAGCTTGGTGAGCAATCTGTTGATGAGCTAAATAAGGAGTTTTTTTTTTTTATTTTATTTTATTTTATTTTTTGCAGCATGGAGAGCTTGATGGCTTCATCTACTGGAAAGTTAAGATAATACACTTAAAGTAGTTAGGTTACTCTTCACTGATTAAGGTTAATACTACAATTTGACAAACACAAATTACTTGCATAAAAGTACAGATTATTCTAAAATTATAACTTCAGTATCTTAATAATATTACCTTCATAAAGAACTTGTATTATACAATAGTGACTATGTGCATTATTTTTGCTTGTATCTATTAAAGTTGGTGGGCATGTACAGGTGTTTAGTTTTAAAAAAAATTTGTAAGTTGATTCAATTGTGTTTTTTTTTTTTTTTTTTTTTTCCCCAGGAAAATGTACAGATGCAACTTGAAGCAGAATACAGAAAGAGACTAATGGCAGTTTATGAAACTGTAAAGAGGCGACTGGTAAGTTTTTTTTTTTTTTATTGCATTCCTAGTGAGAGTGTGAATATTATATGAGCTCTACTTGGTGTAATCTTAAGTTCAAAATATATTAACAATTTCTGTACTATGAACAAGAAAATTCACTGTGCAGTTCCACCCACTTTATAATGAGAGTGATATCTCTTTAAAGCTCTCCTAAAATAAAAACTAGCCAGCAAGTCATTGATTGCTGGAAAAGTTGCCTCTTTGCAGGTAGTTGATGCGACAGTTTGAATAAATTCAAAGGTCAGCTGGATAGTTACGTATGTGAGGAGGGAAGCACGTAACTTGTATCTTATCCACTTTTTTTTTTTTTAGTTTTTTTTTTTTTTTTTTTTTTTCGTCAATGCAACAAAAGCCTGTAAGCATAGTTACAAGAAAAGAGGCTCTGTTTTGGAGTAAAACAAGTTAGGTAATTATGCAATACATTGCATTTAAGTATGTTTGATTTTTATTTCTTAAATTATAGTAATTAGTAGAAGTGAAAAGTAATAACTAATTATCTTATTGATTAATTACCAATTAACTAACTAATAATATATAAAGAAATTGGTTTTGTAATACAGTGAATGCAGCTTATTGTGATCACTTTGGGATCTAGCTTAATCAATAGCTATAACTGATTGATAATATTAACTGATGAAACAAGAATGCAGCTGTTCAGCATTGTTATTTGATATAGAGTTTTTCTCTGTGTATTCGAATACGTCTGATCAGGACTTCATAAAAGTGTAACATTATCCATGATCACAATAAGCAGCATGCACTGTACTTGTAATACTCTGGAGAATGTTAAGGTATCAGACTACTGTAAAATAAGTTATATAATGATCTCAGAAGCATTTGTTAGAAAAGCTTCTGAAATTAGAGGAGAGCAATTCTCCAGGGGAAGATGGTGTATATGTATTTGTAAAAATTAAAAGTCTGCATATGAGTGTATCAAACTGTTGGGAATGTTAATGAGATCATCGTTGGACTCCTGGAATATTTAACTTGGACTGGAGAAGTGCTAATGTCTCCTCAAGCTGCAAAAGTGATAACAAGAATGTGGTAGGTAACTATTGGCCAGCAAGAGTGACTTCTGTGATAGAGAAGATCCAGCACTATCTTGAAAATAATGGTGAATAGATCCCAGTATGTCCATTAAGGGGTGGTCATTCCTCTCCTCTACATCTTGATAAATTATTATGACGTAGTCATTAAGCAAAGGTGGTAACAAGAATGTGGATGCAGGTAACATATTTTAGACTTCAGTAAAGCTTTTGATACAGTTTCTCATGAAAAGCTGCTATATAAACTGGAAAGAGTTTTTGTTACTTGTAAGATTCTATTTTGGAATGCAGACTGGCTTTAAAGTAAAAGACAGAAGGTTGTCATAAATGACTTACCTTCAGGGTGAATTAGCTTAACAGGTAGGGTCCCCCAGGGATTGGTGTTCAGTCCCTTCGTATGTCATAATTTTCATATATGATATTGATGAGGATATCTAAGAGTGCAACAACCTGAGCCAGGGCATATTGCTTCGGAAAGACTTGGATTAGTTGCATATATGGTTTGAAAAATGGTAGCTGAAGTTTAATATTTTTAAATGTGTAATTATGCATTTGGGGAACAGAAATGCTGGTGTCACGTATGAGCTAGGGGAGAGGAAGTAAAAGTGTCATTCAAGGCAAAAAAGACATTCGGTATTATGATTCAGTCTGACATGAAATTTTCCGTGCAGTTTCATTTTCTAAACAGGCAGCTAGGGTGTCCTGTATATGATTTATAGGGCCTTTGCTAACAGGGAGAGGGATGCTATTATCCCCCTTTATGAGACAATGGTTAAACTGCATTTGGAATATTGCATTCAGGTCTGGAGACCACACCTTAAAAAAAAATACATTTTCTGGAGAGCTTTCAGAGAAGGGCAACCAGATTGGTGACAGGTGAAATACCTAAAGAATGGTGTAGAAGGTGAATCACAAAGTTTGACAACTAGAAATCTAAAGAAGATCTAATTGAGGGGTATAAAGCACTGAAGGGATTGAGTTAAAATGAATGAAGAAGATCTGTTCTCCCTCATGGGTGATATTTTTTTGCTTGATGCAGGAAAAGGTTTGCTTCTTTGTACATTTAAAATTCCTCCTGAATATTTAATAAAAATAGAAATGCAACATGCATTTCATGGTCCTTCTGTGATTTAATAAAATAAACAAATAGCAATAGCAATAGCCTCAGATCTTAGTATGTAGTCAACATTTTTGTAATGTACTTTACATATTTTCTCCTAGATTTTAATAACAATTTTCATAAATTATTATTAAAATCCAGTGTTATTATAAGCTTATATGATAAGTGTTAATGGTTATTGACAATACAGTTATTTTTATTTTGAGTAATATGATAAGCAAATAGTATTAATTCTTTATTTATATATTTACTGGTATAAACTGATAATAATAATAACAAAAAAAACTCGTATAAAAGCAAACACCGTGTGTGTGAACTGAGAATATTTCTGCACATCTGTCATATTGCCCATTCATCCCCCCCCCCAATATCCAGTGCTTTCAGCAGTAATGTATAGCATACGGTAGGCTTATATGATAAGTATGGGGGGAAGAAATAATTCAGATTCTATTTTCTGATTTTAATGAAACAAAACTTGTGTTGACTGAGCAAATTTTTCTAAAAGGTAACAAACAAAATTTCACACTTAAACTTGACATTTCATGAAAATCCCTGCTGGCAGTTGAGTTGTCACATGTGGATGTGAAATGGCAAAAACTGTAGGTACTATACACATATAGACAAAACACTTAAACTTGACACTACATTGGATAATTGATTTTATTAACCAATGTAGTGTTGGAATTAAGAGTACATTTTTTAAATTTCCCATTTTCAACTGTTTCTTACTGTTTTTATTAAAAAAAAAAAAAAAAAAAAAAAAAAACCTAGATTGGTAAAATCTGTATGCCAGCACACCAGTTATAATTTTTTTGATGCTAAAGGGTTAAAGAAACAATTGTAAACTAGTTGTGATACCCCCCTACTTCTTTTCCAGCTTGGCTTGTGTGGAACCAGATATAAGACTAATGAGGAAACAAGAATGAGTGTAAAACTGTGGGACCAAGCTGACTTAATCACAGTGGTAGATACTTCATTATTTAGATTGATGCACTTAATGAGATTGAATACATCAATCTTGTTGTGGTGGCACTGCAGAATGAGTTATCCCAGTATTGCACTATGCACTTTAAATAAAAAGCACTGCTCCAGTAAAGAAGTGTATTGCTATTTCTTTAAAATGTATGCCAATTCCTGTACTGCGTATAATGGTGTATTCCCATACATTTTTAATTTGGGATAAAAAAAAAAAAAAAAAAAAAAAAGGATGCAAAATAGGCCTTTGATAGAGAGTAGAAGAAAGCAATGCAATTTGCAGGAAAGAGAGAAACTGACATGAGACAAGAAAATAGGGCTTGAAACAGGATACCAACTCATGATCTGGGTTTGTCTTATGACTTATGGGTCTAACTGTAGTTTTGGCCCTTTGAAGGCCTCATCAGTGGGAAGTAGTCACTGTGGGTGAATGATCTGATGGCTCATTAATGAGAAATATTCATAATATGTGAGATGCTTGAGAGTGTAGAACTTTTAAAAGCTAAATGAATTAGAGCAAAGGCCTGATGATACAAAAAAAAAAAGAGCTATAAAACATTATTGTATAAATAAGACAGCCTCAGTTTGTACATGGCATTGAGCAAACCAAGTTTTCCACAAAGTGCACTGGTATGGAGGAACTGCTCCTGTGGAGAAGTATGTTTTTCCAGTGTGACTGTTGTTTCTGATGATAGAATTCAATAAAGAATTGATATATTAGGACTGATTGCATTGAAAAATTAGTGAAGGAATTTTACTAAATTTAAAACTTATGAAAGTAATATTAATTTTGTAATGAATACGTTTTACATTAGATTTATTGGTAACCGGAATAGAATTTTCTTGCTTATTTATGAAACTAACTTAATTATTATGAAATTAAGTTAATTTTAAGGAAATACATATGGAAAAGTGCTTTTCATGAGAACTAACTTCATTTCATAATAATTCTTTTAAGCACCAGCAGAAAATAAGAACTTAATATTATATAGAATTTTGTATATGTAAAATACACAACTTAAATAAGAATGAAATAAGCACAAAATATACAAATATGAACTCTAATCTCAACTTTTAAAATTTTTCATGCATTCATTTATATAAAAATATTTTATATAAATGCCTATGATGTAATGATATACTGTAATTTGTTTTCTGTGTATAAAGTATTTTTCATTTATTTACTAGGACTATCAGCTTGAAGCACAAAAAGCACACCGTCAGTTTGAGCAGAAATATATGGTTGAGTGGATTGTAAATAATGTTATAAAGAGTATTACTCCACAGCAGGTATAGATATATTACTGTGTGTGTGAAATTTAAAATTTTTTTAATAACTGAATGCAAAATTTATTCTGTTTTACAGTTCACCCAGCAAGATGCATCCAGCTTTTGAAGTAGAAATTTCAGAATAAAAAAAAATAATAAATACATGTATTTAACCTTCAGTAATGAATCAAAACAGAATAACTATACATCAAATTAATTGAGCAGTACAAGACAAAGTTTATTCAAAATAAAATTCATTCTTGAAAATACAAAAGGATGAAGGTTATGATATTGACATTATTTGCAGATATGGCACTTAAAGCAAGACTGAGAAACTCATTGAGTTCTTCTTTTTACCCATGTTATAAATTACTGACATAGCATTGAACATGTCTGAAATGACTGCTTTGTACATTACTCTGTTTGTGCAGTAAGAATGTTTATGGCTCTTGGGAAATCTTGACAGGGATTTCCCAAGAGATATCTCATTTATTTGTTTGAATAATCATTGCTATTTTGCAGAAGTCTTTTAAAAATGTGCTTGTTTTCAGATGATTTTGGAAACATTGATGCAAATTCCAGAATTCCAAAAAAGTGAGTGCAGAGTCATCATAAAATATCTTTGTGAAGAAATTATTTACAAAGGAATGTCAGAAACATTCATAGAATATTAACCTTCCTATTCAACGATAAAAATATTGTTCTGCACATTTCAAAATTGATGAAGTTAAAGACAGTGATCAGTCAGGAATGTCCATCACTCTGGAATAAGGAGTATGAATGATACTTTCTGAATTAGACTTGGAAAGGTAGCTAAGTTGAGCAACGCTTCATGTGAACATGTTTTTTCACTGTTGTTCATAGTAATTTAAATATGAGGAACTTTTTTTTAAAAAAGATGTCCAAATTGTTTGAATGCTGAAGCTTTAAAAGCCATCCTACCTAAATTTGAACAAAATGCCGTCACATTCCTAGTGAATACACCCAATTCATTTACAAACATAATACACTGAGTTTATGAGCTGTTTGCTTGTATAACCCAAAATTGAAAATGTTTGCTTTTGTGACCATGGGTGAAATTTAGTTCTGTTATTATGATCCTGGAATGAAACAGTATTCCATGAAGTGATAGTCAGCATCGCAGGTGACATAAAATGTTCAGTGCCCAGAGATCCTCTAAAAACTCAGTATTATTTTCCTGGGATAGTCATAATTGACTGTGTGGAAAAAGGAAAATTACTGTGGTTATTGTTATTACTGGATTATTTGTAGGGGGGAGGGTTTAGCTATTTACCAGGTTTAGCTCCCTCAGGCTATTATCTCTTTTCTACAATTAGAAAAAATGTTTGAAAGGGAGCAAATTTTAATGTGGTAATAACATCATTACAGCAGTGGGGCGACAAATCAAGAGCAAGATAAACACTGACAAGGAGAAAATTGAGTTACTGAGTTATGCAAAGCCATTAGAAAGAGACTCAGAGAGGACATAAGAAGATTTAACACAAGAAAAGTCGAACAAGCATTAAGGGAAAACAAAGGACTTAAATCAGCAGCCATGAGCAGTAATACAGAAAGACAAATGATACTGAAACTGAAGAATAGCGATGGTGTACTTATAAATAGCAGAGAAGGCATAATTCAAATAGCAGAAGAATACTATAGAGAATTATACAAGGAGCGAGGGAATGATGCCAGCAGTGGGGAAGATGGATCGCAAATTAGCAACACATACGACATACCCAATATTCTTCCTGATGAGGTAGAACATGCGTTGAAGAAAATGAAGAATCAGAAAGCCCCGGAGGAAGATGAAGTTACTCTAGAGTTCTTAAAATTGGGAGGAAGAGACATAACACAAAAATTGACAAGGCTCTTCACAAAATGCAATAGAAAAGGTGTGATGCCTAAGCAGTGGGATAATGCAATCATAGTTTTGCTGCATAAGAAAGGAGATAAATCAGAAATTGGAAATTATAGAGCAATTAGCTTGTTATCCCACATCTACAAGTTGTTCACAAGGGTCATTACTAACAGATTAGAAAGAATACTTGATGAGAATCACCCGAAAGAGCAAGCTGGCTTTAGGACAGGATTCTCAACTATGGATCACCTTCATGTAATATCACAGCTAATGGAGAAAGCATATGAATATAAAACACCATTATGTCTGGCATTTGTGGATTATGAAAAGGCATTTGACTCCATACAGCATAAGGCAATGTTTCGGACACTGGAAAGACAAGGCATAGATACTCCATATATTATGATTTTGAAGAAAATATATGAGAACGCTACCTCCTTTATTAGACTAGACAAAAACAGTAGCAAATTTAAAATCAAGAAAGGAGTTCGACAAGTAGACACAATACTCCAAAGTTATTTACTGCTGCCCTTGAAGCTTTCAGAAGATTAGACTGGTCGCAGAAAGGAGTCAATGTGAATGGAGAGTACCTAAACCATTTACTATTTGCATATGACGTGGTCATAAGCCACGATCCCAGAGAATTAGAGGAAAACCTTAATCAGTTATGTAGAGTTAGTAAGGATTTTGGACTAAAGATGAATATTGCTAAAACAAAAGTAATGATGAACAAGTATGCCATAGAGAGGGACATAACGATTGAAGGAGCAGTAATTGAAAAGGTGGAGTCATATACTTATATGGGACAAGTTATTAGCTGTAATAATGATAAATGGCTGGAAGTCAAGAGAAGAATAAATTTTGGATAGATAGCATTCAGGAAATATAGTCACATACTGAAGAGCATTATCTCAGTTTGTCTGAAACGTATACATTGGTTATTTTCCGTTTCAGTTTGTTTGTAACGTAAAATAACCAATGTATACTCCCCACCATGACTTATGGAAGTGAAACTTGGGCACTCACCAAAAGAATGGAAGAGAAGCTGAGAACTACACAGCGAAGGATGGAACGAATTATATTAGGAATCAGACTGTTAGATAAGAAGAGAAACACATGGTGTAGACAGTAAACCCAAGTAAAGGATATTCTTATCAAAACTAAAGAACTAAAATGGTCTTGGGCAGGACACATAGACATGATGACAGATGGACTAAGAAAATAACAGAATGGTACCCAAGAGGAGCTAGAAGAAAACCTGGAAGACAACGCAGAGATGGATAGATGAAATTCATGAGTTTGTGGGTAGTAAATTATAGGTGGTAGATGACTTTCATCAACCGGTGAAATACCACCACTTTGCTTATTGGAGGCTTGAAGTGGTGAAACCCATGTTTAGTCTCTAGAGCAAAGTTTCCAGCACCCCCCTCCCCTCATACTTCTCCTTCAACCCATGCACGGTACTAAGTACTATAGGTTTTGATACCTTTCGTGTTTGGGGTTTTCATTAAAAAAAAAAAAAAAAAAAAAATGGATGGCCATTGCACAAAACAGAAGGAACTGGAAAGTTGCTGGAGAGGCCTTCATCGTGTAGACACAAGAGTTATTTTTACTGTATATATGCAGTAAAATTCCAATAACTCTTGTGTCTAATTTTCTAGAAAAATTCAATAATTCAGTATCTGAATAGCCAGTAACATTATACTGTAAAGTTTTTTTTGGGGGGGGGGTGCCAAGAATGTCAATGTTTTAAGTGAATCATAGTAATGTGTTACAATCATAAACAATATAAGACCACTCATTCCAAAGTAATGTCAGAAGGCAAAACAATAAGTGGGAACAATTAAAATTAACATAATAGAGCTAAGACAAACTTAATGTCACCCAGAAATTGGAGATGGTAAATTTCACTATGGCATGGGTTTAGAATGGATAGGCAAGATAGGAGGGATGGGAATCATGCATTTTTTTTTTTTATTAAATGCAGCCTGAATGTAACAAAAGCATTCCCAGATTTGGAACTTATACATGCCAACATAGTGTGGTGCAAAGTAGTTGGAAGAGGGTGGGTATGCTGCAGATTAGAACAGCATGATGAGAGCTTGTACATGCAAATGGAATGGGGGAGCAAATGTGAATGCCTTGTTGTGGATGATTTCAATTTTCCCTCATTGAGTAGTGTGGGCTGGGGGAATTACAATAAGGGACAATTTTTAAACCAACTAGATAATTGTTATTTATATCAACATGCTAAGAAAAGCTAAAAGGAATATTCTAGACCTGCTCATCATCCACAAATCAGATAGAATCATAGAGCAAACAGCACAGGAATCCTTAGTAGAGATTGATTGTGGAGTTCTAAGTTAAATGATGAGGGAGTGATTGCAGTTGTTAAGGGCAAAATCATGGATTTTAATTTTGGAAAAGGGGGATGTATTGGCTTTTATGTATTGGAGATAGAGCAGGGAGAGCAAATAGAAAGTTTACTTGAATATTTTGGAAGTGATAGGTGTGTTGTTTACGGAGTTAAGTGAAAGTAGCAAAACAGTAATGCTGTGCTTGTGTATTAGTTTAATTTTTTTGCATTTAATGGCTTTATAAACATGAAAATGGTTAATAGTTTCCTCTTTTTGTTTGTGTGTGTATATATACAGGATGTCTCAAAAATACACGGCATAACTTCAGGAATGAGTTCCTCATGTGTAGATATAAAATATAAAAATAGTTCCGAAAATGCTTGGTTCCCGAGTTATTAACCGGAATGTCTTATCTCCCGCAGGTGATTTCCTTCATCACAAGGTACTGACAGAATCTGGTGGTTTTTCATTCCGACCATGTATTCAAATCAAGAGCAAGCGGATGTGCACTTTATGTACGGTTTGGCGGACGGCAATGCTCTGGAGGCTCATTGTTTGTACCACAGAAGGTTCCCAGAACGAAGATGTCCAGACAGGAAAACGTTTGAAGGTATCCATCGCTACCTTTGTGAACATGGAACCTTTACACCTGGTGCTGCCGACAGAGGATGACAAAGATCTACGACTCCTGAAGTAGAGGGGTGGACCAACTGCCTGGCCTCCACACTCAACTGATTTAAACCCACTAGCTTTCTTCTTGTGAGACCATTTAAAGTCATTGGTGTATTCGACTCTGGTAGCTGAGGTGGAAACTCTCCGCAATTGAATTGTGGCAGGTTGTGAGACAATACGAAACATACCAGGATTTTGGCATAGTCTTTGCGAGTCCATGAGACGTCGATGTGAGGCCTGTATTCAGGCAGAAGGTGGACATTTTGAACAATTACTGTAAGGTGATGTGAACAGTTAAGTATCATAGACAGACCTTCAAAACTCGGAAACCAAGCATTTTCGGAACTATGTTGATATAAAATATTTTTATTGTCTACATATGAGGAACTGATGCTGTGTATTTTTGAGACACTCTGTATATATACAAATTTTGTGTATATATATATATATATATTTTTTTTTTTTTTTTTTTTTTTTTTCCAACGCAATTACAAAATGTTTGTTTTTTTGAAAATAACAAGTGTAAAAAGAACAGTTTTAAGTTTAAAATTTTCATTAAAAAAATAATTTAATTTCACCTTTTTCTTTATGAATTGAAATGCATTTAGGAACTGGTCATGCATTGATATATTACGAGCAGAATTTAAAATAAACTACACCATCTTATGTGTCACAAACTGCCACTGTTTAAAATCTAACATTTTTTTGCCACCAGTAGATTTATTATTTGCTGTTATTCTCTATTTTTTCCTTTATGTTCGTAAAAATTTAATTCGTCCAGTTTTATTTACAGAAACATTTGTTGAAAGAATTAATTTTTCATGGCAAAGCAATGGTCAGACAGCTTCAACAAATTTCATCCCTTTCATTAAATGTTACAGGAACAGGAATATAGGAATTTAATAGATTAAAATTGTTTCTCTATTTAAGCTTCCTTATAAATAACTACCCACCCACTGGTGCCTCCGTAGCCAGGTGGGCAGGAGCAGCAGTGCGTAGCACACGCTTCTTGATTAGACTGGGGTTTGAGCCCGTGACCACCAAAAACGGAGGATGTGGAAAGGTCAGGGAATGACCACTGCATTATCCACGAAGCAATATGGCCTTAGTTGCTAATGCTCCTAAAATAACAAACTACCCACCCACCAAATATTGGCCTGTCAGCTTGTAAACTTTTATACACCTTTATGAACGTATTAACAAATATGCATGTTATTTGGTGGCTGTAGTTTTGCCAAAATAACTCAGTGATCACTGAATTATGATCACTCCATCCGTAATAGACGATGCTGCATAGCTCACAGTATAAAAAACTGAACAGCTTCCTACAGTACAGCAGTGGTAATTTTTTTCTGGTCATGCAAGTCAAAGTGAGAGAGTAACAGTTTTGGGATCTAGTAAAGATATCATGAAGTTTGAAATAATACATGATTGTGGTAGCATAGGTCATACATTGGTCACTTCCATAATATCAGAAATGGCATGTCTTGTCAGTTGCACATGGTCAACTGTGGTTAAGGTGTACAAAGAATAGTGTGGAACGGGTCGAACCACCATCAGCTGATAGAACTGTAAAGGATTACGTAAGGCGGATGGTTGTAGTAAGTGAAGGGTGCAGTTTGTTGTACGGACTCAATGGCAGGTCACTGTGTGATAGTGATTTGCAATACAATAAGAGGAATGCGAGTACAATATCCCAAATGATGCTGTGCCGCACATTCAGATGTATGTGGTTCCACGGCAGACAACCCCAAGAGACAGCACCTCGTCACCGATCATCATTGAATGCAAATGCTGTGGTGCTAACAACATGCTGATTGAACACTGGGGGACAAAATGAGTGTGCTGGTTGGATGCAGGGCCGTGGCAAGCCATTTTAGTACCTGAGGCAAGAATGAAAAATTGCACCATCCCCTAAAATATTAAAAAAATATGACTTATTTAAAATACATTTCTGGTATACATTTTAATAAAAAAAATTAAAATGGAGGTTATAAAAATGACAACCATCGTGGCACCCCAGATAGCACTGGCCCGCAGAGCTGAGTGTCCGTACAGTGGCACAACAAAGATTTTGGTCTTGCAAAAGCAAGATAAATGGATTGGAATAAATGAAAACATGAATCGAAAATGTTGGCAATTATTCAATCTGTCATTTGGCACCCCTTTCAGCTTTTAACCTGCGGCAAGAGTCTAGTTCGCCTCACCCTCGAACACGGCTCTGGTTGGATGATTCCAAATACCTGGTGCAACATGCCAACAAATGCCTTCGTGTGTGGTGCAAGCAACACGAGTCCATGGACCTCTCGTGCATAGTGCCCACTATTCATGCAAATGGCGGTGGTTGCCTGATATAGGACATGTTTTGCTGGTAAGAACTAATGGTATGTATGTATGGATCAACATTTTGCTAGGCAGGTTTACCATCAGCTCTTAGAAGACCATGTACACCCTGCTGTGGTGCATGTTTTCGTGAATGGAAATGTAATCTTCCAAGCTGATAATGGAACCATGTCATCAGGCCTGCACTGTGCACAAGTGGTGTGAGAAACATATCACTCATCTTGATTGCCCTTCAAATTCGTCTAACTTAGTCCACTTGAACACATGGAATGGAAAGTGAGGCATATGGACATGCAGCATCTATTCTGACACTGTGGAAAGCCTTGCAGGGAAAGCTGCAGATCCCTACAAATGCCTTCAGACATGTATTGGAGTCAATTTCTAGGTAAGTAGTGGCTGTTATCCATGTGAATGGTGCCTCAACATAGTATTAGATAGCTGGTTGTATTCATTGATTACTCAGTATATGTAATAACAGTTTTAAGGTTCTAGTAAATATTATGATTCATATAAATACAAGAACACCTGATGTATTTTGTTTTAAAAATATGTATGACATTCTGTTTCAATTTACTACTTTTTTTTTTTATAGGAAAAAGAAGCATTGCAAAAATGTATAGCAGATCTAAAAACTCTTTCTGCTAAAGCTATATGAATTTGTATGAAGCATTTCAGTAGAAATTTAAAATTATCTTATATGGTGAACTATTTAATTTAGACAAAGATTTTTTTTAAATTCTGATAAAATAGTTTATAAAAGTCTTGGATTGATAATGTAATGCAATTATGTACCTGTTTTTATTAAAAAAAAATGTCAGTTTTTCAACTGAGAGTTAGTTTGTATATAAATATGTTACTTGTAAAGATACTGTTTGATTCAGTAAATAAATTTATAATTTATTACTGTGGTACAGAGTCTACAATTTAAAACAGTGTTTATTATTCTTCTGTTTATCTTTGCAACTTCTCAGACATTCTGAGCCAATGTGCACAGGTATACCCGTATACCAGTGCACATTGCATAAAAATAACTTCAGTAGACAATAATTGCTTGTCGACTACCTCATGTCACTCATCAATGGTATCACTCAGTTTGAGAAATGTATCTATATTAATACAAGTGAATTTTGAAATCAAAAATTGTGCTCAATTAAGAAAATTCTTTCTTCTTTACTTAATATTTCCAGGGTTTAGCATTAGCATTAGTAGAGGTATTTGATGCAAGAAAGCAAGCTTATGCAGCATCAGCCAAAAAAAAAAAAAAAAAAACCCACTTCCACTTCACCCCTCTGTTCGTTCAAAATACCTGTCCAGCTGAGCCTTAAACTTATTTAGGCTATCAACCTCCACCACAAGGGATGGAAGCCTGTTCCACCAACCAACCACCCGCTGGCTAAAGGCAAATTTCCGCACGTCTATCCTACATCTGTCTTTCCTCAATTTGAATTTATGCCCTCTCAGGTGATTTTTCTGAGCTAGAGGAAGAATCCCATCAGCATTGAGCATGCTTAAACCATTCAAGGCTTTATACACCTCTATCAGATCACCTCGCTGGTGCCTAGTCTCCAGACACTGTAATTTGCAAAACTTAAGCCTTTCTTCGTAAGAGCACCCCTTTGTTCCATTCACTAATCTTGTTGCCCTTCTCTGTACTCGTTCCAGCAGCTCTACATCCTTCTTGAAATGAGGCCTCCAGACCTGTATACAGTACTCTAGGTGTGGCCTGACCATCGCCTTATACAATGGAATAATCACCTCCTTATCCCTGCTGGAAAAATTCCTGTATATCATTGACAATACTCCATGAGCTACTCTTGCAGCCCGTCTGCACTGCTCAGAGAACTTCATATCTGTCTGCACTGCTCAGAGAACTTCATATCTGTCTGCACAACCACCCCCAAGTCCCTTTCATTCTCTACCACTGTCAGTGTAGTACCACAGAGTTGATACGTTGCTCTGGGGTTGCTGTTTCCCATGTGTAGTACTTTACATTTGTCAATGTTAAACTTCATTTGCCACCTCTCAGCCCATCTGCTCAACCTTTCCAGATCCTGTTGCAGCAGCATAGTGTCAGTAGTGTCCTTGACAACCCTGCCAACCTTTGTATTGTCTGCAAACTTGGACATTAAGCCCGATATACCATCATCAGTATCATTTATAAATACAGAAAACAATAATGGACCCAACACTGAGCCCTGAGGGACTCCACTAATAACATCAGTCCACGATGAGCAGTGTCCATTGATTACCACTCTCTGTCTTCTCCGCCTCAACCACCCCTTTATCCATAGCAGCAATTTGCCTCCAGAGTCACACTGCTCCAATTTGTGTAGCAGTCTTCCATGTGCAACAGTATCAAAAGCCTTTCTAAGATCCAAGTATATAATATCAAAGTTATTCCCTGCATCCAGTTCTTTTGTGACTGCATCATAGTATCCAATCAAGTTGGTCAGGCAAGACTTCCCCTTAACAAAACCATGCTGTGTCTGAGCTATAACTGAAGTCTTGTCTAAATGATCCTGCAGTGCTTCTTTAACCAGTGCCTCCATTAATTTTCCTGGAACAGAAGTTAAGCTCACAGGTCTATAATTACTTGTGTCAGCCTTTGATCCTCCTTTGTGAATTGGGGTCACATTTGCACATTTCCAGTCTATGGGTACCTCCCCTGAGTCCAAGGAAGCTCTCATAATTATGGCTAAGGGTTTGCTTACTTCCTTTGCTGCCTCCTTTAATATAACTGGATAGATCCCATCCACCCCGGGTGCCTTTCTTGTGTTTATCTTCAACAGTTTCTCCTCCACTTTACTCCCAGTTATTTCAAGATTCTGTAGCTTACTGCTAGAGTTGAATACACCTCTGGCATTCCCCTCGCTGAATAACTCCTCATGTGTGAATGTCGATGCAAAATATTCATTTAGTTTGTTAGCTACCTGAGCAGGATCATCAACAGTTGACCCATCAATATCAAGTGGACCAATCTGATTCATCCCCTTCCTTCTAGAGTTTACATAAGTAAAGAACTCTTTGCTGTTTTTCTTTGCATCCCTTGCCAAGGATTTCTTGTAATCTGCCTTCGCCTGCCTAACCTCCTTTGTAACTTGGTTGCATATCAACTTGTATCTATCATAGGCTTCTGTGTCATGTGTTAATTTGTATGTATCCCATGCATTTTTCTTTTCTGCCATATGCTTCATTAGTTCATCTGACATCCATTTTGGCCTAAACCTTGAACAATATTTCTTAGTTGGTATGTAAAGCCTAGTAGCTTCCAAGATAAGTTCTTTGAAACTTATCCCATTTTGAATTTGCTGTTGGTAACATCATCAGTTGGTCCCACTGTATAGAATTTAAATACTGTCTCAGTCCATCGTAGTCGCCTTTACGGAAGCAATAACCCTTCCCTTTACCCCTAATGGTAGTTACCTCTTTGAGTAAATCCCACTTCAGCACACTGTGATCACTGCCACCTAGTGGTTCATTTATCTGCAGATTCTTAATGCATGAAGAATCACTGCTGATAATCAAATCAAGAGTATTACTCCCTCTAGTTGCCTCCCGAACATGCTGATGTAGAAAACAATCATCCAATAAATCCACAAAAGCCCTGCTAGTGTGTGAGTAACCAGCCCCCAAATTCCAGTCAATATCTGGGAAATTAAAATTCCCCCATTATAAGACTCTCTGATTTACTGGCCCACTCTATTTCCCTGTACAGTTTCCTATTATACTCATCAGAGTCATTAGGCCTATAACACACTCCTACTCTCAATTTTGATCTCCCAAAGCTTATGTCACACCAAACTGACTCGATACTGCACTGTCCAGCGATGTCGACTGGCTTCACTTCCTTGGTTTTTATGTGTTTCTTAACTAATAGCATAACCCCTCCCCCCTTCCTATCCTGTCTATCCTTTCTGTAGACGTTGTACTCCCCAAATTGCAGTTCTGCATCCCTTATATCTGTGTGACACCACGTCTCTGATATCCCAACAATATCTGCCTTCGATGTTTTGAGCAATACCTCAAATTCATCAAATTTATTTGCTAAACTCCTAGCATTGGTGTACACGCATTGGTGGTTAAAGAACAAATGTTCAAGCAGAAACTCTTCAAGAATTAAGCTGAGCTGAATGTACTGCCATAGTGAAAATGCAGTTGTGCTATCAAGCAGACACCTGTGCAGTCACTGTGTATAGTCTGGGCGCCTGGTGTTACTTGGCTGTGGTCATAGGTTCATTCCTGCAACATGTACAATTTTTAGATTCAGTTATGAGGTCTAAGAAATCTTAAAATATTTTCTGTTGATCCTGGAATAATGTCATTGTGCTGGGCATGGCCATTTGTTTAAGGAATATCTGAAATGATCAGAGACTCTGAAGTGTGTCAACTGTTGATGGAAGAAGTCCCTTTCTGCCCATACTGCAGTGGATAAGAACTGCTGTGAGTATGCTAGAGCTTCTGATATTGTGAAAAGAACAGATTATGGAGACTAGTGGGCTGCTGCAGCAGTGTGGCTGGGGGAAGAAGGGACCTCTGGTGATAAGATCAAGATTTTGATACGAAAATAGGATGTGCCCACCAATGACTGTGGAACTGCATCAGGCACTATATACTGTGTTATCGTCTGCCAGTAGAGGCCGTGTTGGGGGGGGGGGAATCTTAAATTTAATTCTATGTATAATGTCAAGATTTGATGAAGTGTTAAACTTGATTGAAGTGTAACTTATGAACAATAATAAATGGAGTTGATAACAATCACTTAATGTAAGTGCTATCCTGTAATGCAGGTGGAACATTATGAGTTGTTAATTGTCAAGATATAGATGTTTTGTTTATTTAATCTGACGAGATGTCAGATGATTTTTTCTTAGACAGGATGAACTACATCCTTGTAGAGGGGACAGTAACTTGTTCTGCAGAGACACCATCCTGGCCACGTGGCCAAAGGTCATTCTTCTAGTATGTTATACCAAATTTGACATATTAGCATTAGTAGAGGCATATGATACAAGAAAGCAAGCTTATAGCATCAACCAAAAAAAAAAAAAAAAACCCCTCCCATTTTTATCCATCCATTCACTCCAAATGTTTGTCTAGTTCTGCCTTAAGCATATTTAAGTTGTTGATCTCCACTGCAGCAGATGGAAGTTTGTCCAACTATCAACCACCCGCTGGCTAAAGACAAATTTCTGCACATCTTTCTACAATTGTCTTTCCTCAGTTTGACTTTGTCCCCTCAAATGAGTAATCTGAGCAAGAAGAAGAATCCAATCAGCTTGTATATTATTGACAAGACACCATGAGCTACTCTTGCCACCTTTCTGCACTGCTCAGAAAACTTTATCTTGCTGCACATCACCCCAAAGTCCTTTTTATTCTCAACTACCCTGAGTGTATTACCACCCAGTTGTTATGTTACTCTGGGGTTACTGCTACCCATATGCAATACTTTACATTTGCCAGTGTTAAACTTCAGTTGCCACCTCTCAGCCTGCTCAACTTTTCTAGATCCTGTTGCAGTAGTGTACTATCATCACTGGCATTAACAACCCTGCCAACCTTTGTATTGTCTGCAAATTAAGACATTAACCCTGATATACCTTCATCAATATCATTGATAAATAGACAAAACAACAGTGGGCCCAGCACCGAACCCTGGGGGACTCCACTAATAATTAGTCCACAAAGAGCAGTATCTATTGTTTACCGCTCTGTGTTTTCTCTCATTCAACCACCCTTTTATCCATTGTAACAACTTGCACTTAATGCCGTACTGCTCCAATTTGTACAGTAGTCATCCATATGCATCAGTATCAAAAGCTTTCCTAAAATCCAAGCACAAGCTGACCTCAACGCGATGAATTCGGCTCACGAATGCATCATGCAAAATGGAAACGCATTAATCGAATATAATAATTGGAAAAATTATAATTAGTCCTTGACCTTCAGGAATGTCCATAAAGAATTTTGAAAATAATTATGGAATTAAATGTTTATTGCATAAAACAGCGGTTCCCAAACTGCGCCGCAGAATATTTTAAATTTTCGAGGGAAACAGCGATACTCAACATGAACCGAGAAAGTTTGGGAACCTCTGACATAAAATGAACCGAGAAAGTTTGGGAACCTCTGACATAAAATACACAATGAAGAAACAATTTGTTACGGAAATATTTGAACAGTCGTTTAAACTGTGCTGACTTTCTTTTCATCAATTAATTTCTGATAGCCGACAGCAATCTTCTCTGAGCCCTGCCAAAATAAATATTGCTGAGAACCTCAAACCTTTTGTTTGAAGTTCTCTGCATTACGAAAGATTTCATCTAGTTCTTTTACCTTTATCTCCGCGGTAACATTTTCATCTGGTTCGTAAAATTAGAATTTTGAAATGCAAGCCTGCGTGGGAGATAAACAAGTAACACGTCTTCTTCCAATTGTTGGTGGAACACACTGAGGCGGGCCGCAGGCAAACGCTGGTTTGCCTGCCCGTGTGATGCATGGTAAACAACGCGTGATTCAAATCTTTTTCAACTATCACAAAAACTGAAAATTTGCGTGTAAAGTGAAAAGTGGTATAATTTCAAATAGCGGTAAATGAAAAACGTGTTAATCGAACTTGCGATATGCGAGACCTGGCTGTATATGTTATCAGAATTATTTTTTGCATCCAGTTCTTTGTGAGCACATAGTATCCAATCAAATTTGTCAGATAAGACTTCCTCTTAACGAACCCATGCAATGTCTTAACTAACTGCATTCTTGTCTAGATGATCCTGCATTGCCTCTGTAACCAGTGACACCATTATTTTCCTTTGAACAGAAGTTAAACTAACATCTGTAATTATTCGTGTCACCCTTTGATTCCCCTTTGTGAATTGGGGACAGGTTTGCACATCTCCAGTCAATGGGAACCTTCCCTGAGTCCAAGGAAGCTCTCATAATTATGGCTAAGTGTTTGCTTACTTCCTTTGATGCCTTCTTTAATATAACTAGATAGATCCCATGTAAGAAGTATCAAACATCCCGATCATCGTGTCAACCACCGGTATGGTGCCGAAGACGGTACATGGCAGCCTAGCAGCAATTGGTCTCCCAGAGAACACTTACAAGGAAATCCAGAAAGTTGCAATCCTGAAAACCTGTAGAATAGTCAGAGATTTTTATTATTATTATTATTACTATAGCCATATGGTGCAAGGAAGCCTGGGGCTTATGCTGCACCAGCCAAAAAAAATTTTGAGTTACCCTGAGAAAGAGAGAGAGCAAGAGTCAGAAGTAGAAGGGAATCACCAAGAAAGAGAAGAATGATGATATCCAGCTCAGGACCCTGGGTGTGCTAAGCCCATACTAGATGTGAGCTCCTGGGGTTAAATTTTTCCTCGACTAACAGTAACACCAGACATTATAACCACCCTGTGTACTTGGTAGCAATACCCGTCATGGAGTGGAATCCCCCAATTAGGGAGAAATAATATAAGAGCAACAATAATAATAATAATAATAGGATGCCACATTAGCAAGCGTTCCGTACGAGACATTGCACTCACTCTCGGGATCCCTAGGTCAATGGTTAGTGACGCAATATGCAAATGAGTGGAATGGGACTGAGTCTGCCACAAAACGGCCTGGTAAACCCCGAAAACTAACAGAGCAGAACAAGAAACCTCTGTGAAGAACTGTGTGCGAAAATCGTAATTTACATGGTCTCAAGTCGTCACATACCTTCTGTGAAGGTATTGTGACTAATATCAGCACTAGTAGAATACAAAGGATACTTCATGATATGGGTTATAATGGTCATGCAGCTGTTCATAAGCCATTGATCACCTGAGCAAATGCTAGACGCCGATTAATATGGTGTAAGGAGCCCGAATCCTGGAGTGTAAAGCAGTGGAAAACAGTCCTATGGACAGACAATTTGAGGTTCGCACTCTACCAGTCTAATAGCCGTTCATGGGTGTAGCGATTGCCAGGGGGAACAGTTCCTTCCTGATTGTATCCTCCCAACAGTGAAGTTTGGTGGAAGCAGTGGCATGGTATGGGGCTCCTTTGATGGTTTGACTTAGGCCCATTAGTCGTTATCGACACAACCATGAATACTGTGCAATACCAGGATATGCTGGACCATTATGCTCTTCCAACATTATGGCAATACTTCGGGGTAGGCCCATACCTGTATAAGGAAGACAACGCGGCATGCCATACTGCTCGAGTCGTAACAGAGTGATCTGAGGATATGCCAACTGAACCCTATCGAGCATCTTTGGGCATGTATTGAATCGTCCGGTACGTGGACGTCGAGTTCGCCCAAAGGACAAGGCCGAACTGGTGGCTGCGTTAAAGGCCGAATGGAGGAACATGAAACCTGACATTTATAGAAAGCTGGTTGAGAGTATGCCGCGAAGGTTGGAGGCCATCATAGAACCAATTGGTTTCAGCATAAAATATTAAATGACACAGTAAAAGCTCAATTTTTGTCTAAAGGCAAGTGTCCGGATATTAATGCTAAGGCAGTGTATATTATATATCTTAGCATTAGTGAAGAGTATAACTGCATCCATATAAAATATATTAAAAACTAATCAATTTAAATAAAATAAATTTATAAACTGATCAATCTTGTTTATAGCCAAACTATTCTACACTCACTTGAAAAAACATTAGGGTCACGTTTTTCCAAAATTACAGCTTGGACATGTCGCGGCAAGGATTCCACTAGATGTCTGAAGCACCTTAGCTGCAGATTTGACCATTCTTCCATCACAACATTTGTCAGCTGTCTTATTATGGGTTAGTTGATGATAGAGAACTACAAAGCCAAATTCCCCTTTCCAACAAGAAAGGGGAATTTTTTTGTACTTGTTAACAGGAGAGACTGCTTCTACAGGGATGGGATACACTTAAATAGAAAGGGTGCAAGAATATTTGCTGATGCTATCGAGGCAGTGTTGGGTGGGTCGGAAAACTGATAGCTTGTGGGGGGGGGATACAAGGACTAATAGTTTAACAGTAGCCGTAGGCAGAGGTGAAGGTGATTCTTGCACAACTTCTATTAGAATAAGTAGCGACCTGGAGCGAGGGGTGTTGGTGGTTTCAGGGACGGGTGGCAGTCATCGTGAAATACGTGAGTATATGGGATGTGTTAGAGTAACTCAGAATAAGAATAGGTGCATGTATACTTGCATGTATACCAATGCTAGAAGTATAGTAAATAAATTTGATGAATTTGAAGTGTTGGTCAAGACATCAAAGGCGGATATTGTTGAGATATCAGAGACATGGTGTCACACTGATATAAGGAATGCCGAACTGGAATTTGGGGAGTACAATGTGTACAGAAAGGATAGACAGGATAGGAAGGGAGGAGGTGTTATGCTGTTAATTAAGAAAAACATAAAATCAAAAGAAGTGCATCCAGTTGATATAGATGAATAGTGCACTGTTGAATCAGTTTGGTGTGGCATAAGCACTGCGAAAGCAAAAATAAGAGTAGGAGTCTGTTATAGGCCTAATGACTTGAATGAGTACAATGAACAATTGTACAGAGAAATAGAGTTGGCTATTAATCGGAATGTCTTATAATGGGGGATTTTAACTTCCCAGATATTGACTGGAACTTGTGGGTTGGGCATTCACACACTAGTCAGACTTTTGTGGATTTATTGGATGATTGTTTTCTGCAGCAGCATGTTCGAGAGGCAACCAGAGAAAGTAATACTCTTGATCTGGTTATCAGCAGTGATCATTCATGTATTAGGAATTAGCAGATAAAAGAACCACTAGGTGGCAGTGATCACAGTGTACTGATGTGGGATTTACTTAAAGATTTAATTACCATCAGGGGTAAAGGAAAGGGTTTTTGCTTCCGTAAAGGCGAGTACAGTGGTCTCCGACAGTTTTTAAATTCTGTACAGTGGGATCAACTGACGATGGTACCAACAGTAAGTTCTAAGTGGGAAGCATTCAAGGAATTAATCGTGGATGCTACTAAAAGTTTCATACCTATTAGGAAATATTGTTCAAGATTTAGGCCTAAATGGTTGTCAAATGAACTAATGAGACTCGTAACAGAGAAGAAAAATGCATGGGATGCGTATAAATTATCAAGCGACTCAGAAGCCTATGGCAGATATAAGTTAATCTGTAATCAGGTCACAAAGGAGGTTCGGCAGGCGAAGGCAGATTACGAGAAATCCATGGCAAAAGATGCTAAGAAAAACAGCAAGGATTTCTTTACTTATATAAATTCTAAAAGGAAGGAGATGAATCTGATTGGTCCACTTGACATCGATGGTTCGACTGTTGATGATCCTGCTCAGATAGCAAACAAACTGAATGAGTATTTTGCATCTACATTCACACGTGAGGAATTATTAAGGTTTGAAAATGGCAGAAGGTTATCAAATTGTAGCAGGATACTTAATGATTTTGTAATAACTGAAAGCAAAGTGGAGGAGAAATTGTTGAAGTTAAACGTAAGAAAAGCACTTGGGGTGGATGGGATCTATCCAGTTATATTAAAGGAGGCGGCAAAGCAACTAAGCAAACCCTTAGCCATAATTATGAGAGCATCCTTGGACTCAGGGGAGGTTCCCACGGAGTGGAGATGTGCAAATGTATCCCCAATTCACAAAGGGGGATCGAAGGGTGACACGAGTAATTACAGACCAGTTAGTTGAACTTCTGTTTCTGGTAAAATAATGGAGTTGCTGGTTAAAGATGCATTGCAGGATCATCTAGACAAGACTGCAGCAATAATTCAGACACAGCATGGGTTTGTTAAGGGAAAGTCTTGTCTGACAAATTTGATAGGATATTATGATGTGGTTACAAAGGAACTGGATGCAAAAAATTATTTTGATATCATATATTTGGATTTCAGGAAAGCTTTTGTCATTGTTGCGCATGGAAGACTATTGTACAAATTGGAGCAGAATAGTATTAAGGGTAAGTTGCTACAATGGATAAAAGGATGGTTAAGGCGAGAAGACAGAGGGTGGTAATCAATGGGTGCTGCTCTTCGTGGACTAATGTTATTAGTGGAGTCCCACAGGGTTCGGTGTTGGGTCCACTGTTGTTTTGTATATTTATCAATGATATTGATAAAGGTATATCAGGCTTAGTGTCGAAGTTTGCAGATGATACAAAGGTTGGCAGGGTTGTTAATGACAGTGTGCTACTGCAACAGGATCTAGATAATTTGGGCAGATGGGCTAAGAAGTGGCAACGGAAGTTTAACCTTTACAAATGCAAAGTACTGCGTATGGGTAGAAGTAACCCCAGAGAAACGTACCAACTGTGTGGTACTACACTTAAGGTGGTAGATAATGAAAAAAGACCTGGGAGTAATTGTGCAGTCAGATATGAAGTTTTCTGAGCAATGCAGACAGGCTGCCAGGCAGGTCATGGGGTTTTGTCAATGATATATAGGAATTTTGCTAGCAGGGAAAAGGCGGTAATTATCCCTCTGTATAAGGCAATGGTCAGGTCACGGCTTGAGTACTGCGTACAGGTCTGGAGGCCTCATTTTAGGAAGGATGTAGATTTACTTGAGCGTGTACAGAGAAGGGCAACAAGTTTGGTGAGGGGAATGAAGGGATCCTCTTATCAAGAGAGGCTTAAGTTCTGCAAATTGCAGTGGCTGGAGACTAGGCACCTGCGCGGTGATCTGATTGAGGTGTATAAGGCCTTGAATGGGTTCAGCACGCTGAATTCTGATGGGATCCTTCCACTTGTTCAGGTTACGAACCTAAGGGGGCATAAATTCAAATTAAGAAAGGACAGATGTAGAATAGATGTGCGGAAATTTGCCTTTAGCCAGCGGGTGATTAATTGCTGCAACAAACTTCCATCTGTCGTTGTGGAAGTTGATAGGTTGAATAAATTTAAGGAGGAACTGGACAGGCATTTGGAGGGAATGGTGTGATTTTTTTTTGGTGATGCTGCATAAACTCATACATTTGCTTTCTTGCATCACATGCCACTACTACTACTACTAGTACTACTACTACTACTGTACTACAATCCGAGACGTTCTCAATTGGATTCCGAACTGAAGGAGAATTGGGGCGGGGGCGTAATGGACGTTGGAAATTTTGAAAGAATCTATCATGATCTGCGTAGAAAGGAAGCATTGCAGGGTTAAGTTCGTCTGATATGACAGAACACAGATATTCATTGGAGCATTAAGTGACATGACCTGTACCAACAGAATGTACCCCATATCATGATACAATCTCGAGCTGTTCAGTGGTGGACATGAGACAGTCTGAAGGCATGGCTTGATGTGGTACACACCACAGATTCACCCTACCATTAGTGAAAAGTGTAAATGAAGACTCGTTAAACTGCACGATCTTTTTTCTATTGTTCCAATGTGAAAGTCTAGTCTTAGAGGCACAACACCAGTCGACTCATTCGAGTTTTCGCATTAAGAAGTGGCTTTGGTTAAACGGTTTAATGGTGGTTTTCGTTAACAAATTCCAGATTATTCCCCTCAGCTTTGTGGAAAAGACCTGTACTCGAATTCTGTCAATGACGGAAGGAACTTTTTTTTGGGGTATTTTTCACAATGTGGCTGAGTTTGTCAGTCTGAAGCAAGGCAGCATGTTTTTTTCTTCCGACAACTCTGGTTTTCGTCCAGAAAAAAAAAAAAAAAAAAACAGCAAATCGACTACAGAACACACATAACGTACAGATGTAATATCTATGGTGCAATATGGCCTAAGTTGCCCATGCGCCTAACACCCAGCAACAGCAACAATATCAACTCCCGCTGCACAGTTTGGTTGGAAATGGGGTTTTCTTTGTCGAAATAGAACTTTTCAGTTATTTGCTGTGCGCTACACCTACACCGACTTAAAGCACAATTCGTTTTAAGTTTCACCAGTCACGTTCTCGGAGCACGAACGTTTTACCAGATTTCTTCCTTTCAGAGCCGTATCTCCTTTCGTCGTAAAACTATTTTATACACTTTCAGATTGTTGTTGCTTTCTACACCCTAGTGATTCCTTTGTTTTCTCACTTGTGGCTCCTGCTAAACTTGCTCCAGCAATAACACCTATCAAATTTGCAAAATCTACGTGACTACTTACTTTTGCACAGAGCGCATTTAATTAGCTGCTTACATTAGCATTAGCATTAGTAGAGGCATATGATGCAAGAAAGCAAGCTTATGCAACATCAGCCAAAAAAAAAAAAAAACAAAAAAAAAAACCACTTCCATTTCACCCGTCCGTTCGTTCTAAATACCTGTCCAGCTTAGCCTTAAATTTATTTAGGCTATCAACTTCCACAACAAGGGATGCAAGTCTGCTCCACCAACCAACTACCCGCTGGTTAAAGGCAAATTTCCGCACATCTATCCTACACCTGTCTTTCCTCAATCTGAATTTATGCCCTCTCAGGTGATTATTCTGAGCAAGAGGAAGAATCTCATCGGCATTGAGCATGCTCAAACTATTCAAGGCTTTATACACCTCTATCAGATCACCTCGCCGGTGCTTAGTCTCCAGACACTGTAATTTGCAAAATTTAAGCCTTTCTCCGTAAGAGCAACCCTTTGTTGTTTTCACTTATCTTGTTGCCCTTCTCTGTACTCGTTCCAGAAATGAGGCCTCCACACCTGTATACAGTACTCAAGGTGTGGCCTGACCATTGCCTTATACAAGGGAATAATTATCTCCTAATCCCCGCTAGAAAAATTCCATGTATATCATTGACAAGACACCATGAGCTACTCTTGCAGCCAGTCTGCACTGCTCAGAGAACTTCATACCTGCCTGCACAATTACCCCCAGGCCTTTTCATTCTCTACCACTGTCAGT
The DNA here is from genome assembly GCF_048544385.1 of Mastigoproctus giganteus. Classification (NCBI taxonomy): domain Eukaryota; kingdom Metazoa; phylum Arthropoda; class Arachnida; order Uropygi; family Thelyphonidae; genus Mastigoproctus; species Mastigoproctus giganteus. The sequence continues at coordinate 73,835,787 of NC_143583.1, forward strand.
GTAGTACCACAGAGTTGATACGTTGCTCTGGGGTTGCTGTTTCCCATATGTAGTACTTTATATTTTTCAATGTTAAACTTCATTTGCCACCTCTCAGCCCATCTGCTCAACCTTTCCAGATCCTGTTGCAGCAGCATAGCGTCAGTAGTGTCCGTAACAACCCTGCCAACCTTTGTAACGTCTGCAAATTAAGCTTGATATACCATCATCAATATCATTTATAAACACAGAAAGCAATAATGGACCCAAAACTGAACCCTGAGGGAGTCCACTAATAACATTAGTCCACGAAGAGCAGTGTCCATTGATTACCAATCTCTGTCTTCTCCCCCTGAACCATCTCTTTATCCATAGCAGCAATTTGTCTCCAATGCCACACTGCTTCGATTTGTGCAGCAGTCTTCCATGTGCAACAGTATCAAAAGCCTTTCTAAGATCCGAATGTATAATATCAAAGTTATTCCCTGCGCCCAGTTCTTTTGTGACTGCATCATATTATCCAATCAAATTGGTCAGGCAAGACTTCCCCTTAACAAAACCATGCTGTATCCGAGCTAGAACTAAACTCTTGTCTAGATGATCCTGCAGTTCTTTAAGCAGTACCTCCATTAAATTTCCTGGAACAGAAGTTAAACTCACAGGTCTATGTCAGCCTTTGATTCTCCTTTGTGAATTGGGGTCACATTTGCACATTTCCAGTCTATGGGTACTTCCCTGAGTCCAAAGAAGCTCTCATAATTATGGCTAAGGGTTTGCTTACTTCCTTTGCTGCCTCCTATAAAGTAGCAGGGCATTAAAAAAAAATAAATAAATAAAAAAAAAACTAAAAAAAAAACATGCTGCATCGTCAGTTCATAACCCAACTGTTATGTATTAAAGAATATTGTTTAGATATTAAAACTTAAAGAGTATACTGTATTTTTTCTTGAAATACAGTACATACAATAATAATGTTACTACTCTGTGGTACTATATTGCCATTTGCCAAAGTTGGCAACGCTGGATGGCGTGTGGATTTAACATTATGGCTGTTCATTCATTTTCAAAAATATTGGGTTTATTACATGGCAAAATTTTGAGCTGTATGCTACAAGCACCATTCGGTATAGGTAAGTTTATCAGTGTTTCTATGATATATGTTAACACCACTGTTATTTCATCTGGGTGAAGCGTAAGGATGACCTTTTGATTTTTCTGTGTAACCGCTCAGCTGCTGAATGCTAACGGAACCACATGTAACTAATTCGTGAATCCCGTGTTTTGCAATTCTTAGTTAAAAAATTACAAAAGAAAGAAAAGTCGATTATGCAGTGAAGAAAACTGATAAGTAGTCAAGTATTGTGGTTTAGACACTAACTGCAACTTTTGACTACACCTTTATACCATTATTCGTGTAGTGACAATATAGACAATATTATAGTAATGTCTGCGACAAATACTCCACATAAAATAAAATTTCAGTTTCATGTTATTAAGTACTCACACTCATGCTTCTAAAAACTCGAATATTTCCCCATTTCCGTTCATATTCAGCGATTTCGAAAGCATTTTTGTGTAAAAGTAATAAAAATCGGACCAGTGTGGCATTAAAGACTACCTAATGCATAAACATTAGGGTTTGATTGCAATTAACATCATTCTGCCGGTGAAGCAATTAAGTGACCCTGCCTGTTGACCAAGAACGTTCCTTGGAATGTCCGAGGAACGCCAACGTATCCCGCTTATGCTTCCACATATAGGTGCTTACATCAGTAACAGATATTGTTGCTGTTCAAAATTTCTGAATTTAACTCCTGTTGTCGCAATTTAGAGGCATGGGCTGCGAAAGTGATTATCTAGGTTGGAGAAATACCACCAACTACACTTTCCCTCAGATTTTATTACTTGTTTATTGAGAATTAGTAATAATATCTGATGGCAAGTGTGTAGACCCTATTTGTGAAGAATTTATATAATTTTGATATTTCTTTCATGCCACAAAAACTTACTGACCATGAAGTGTTTTTGAGCAGTTTCTGCCTCGACTTGGCACTATGGCCTTAGATGCCAGTGCACAATAAAACAACAATAACAACAACAGCAGTGGTTTCTGCCTGTACTACAGTCAACACTAATGAGTTAATTATGAGAGCAGGCATGAACTTAAAGTTTGTGCAAGCAGGGTGGGTTGCCTTATCCACATTGTTATGGGTAAAGGGATGGTTAAGTGGGAGGAGACTGTGTTTATCAGTGAACACTGCTTTTCTTGGATTAATGATATTAGCAGAGTCCCTCAGGGTTCAGAGTGCTTGGCCCATTGTTATTTTCTATATTTTTAACAATATTGATGAAGGTATATCAGGTTTAATGTCGAAGTTTGCAGATGATATGAAAGCTGGCAGAGTGATTGATAACAGTATCAGGATATGCTACTGCAACAAGAACTAGACAAGTTAGGAAGATTGGCTGACAAGTGGCAATTGAAGTTTTATGCATTGACAAATGCAGGGTACTTCATATGGAGAGCAGTAATTCCAGATTAATGTATCAAATATGTGCTACCACATTCAAGGAAGTGGAGAATGAAAAAGACTTGGGAATAATTGTGCAGTCAGATGTGAAGTTCTCTAAGCAGAGCAGACAGGCTGCCAAGACGGCTTATGTAATTTTGCCAATGATATATAGAATTTTTTCCAACAAGGATATGGAGGTGATTATGTGGCATTGGTCAGGCCACACCTGTATTGCATACAAGTCTGGAAGCCTCATTTTAGGAAGGACATGTTGGAATAGATGCAGAGAAAAGCAAAATGGTGCTCTTACTAGGAAAGGCTTCAGTTTTGTAACTTGCAGCATCTGGAGACTAGACACCTGCAAGGATTGATTGAGGTGTTTAAGAATTGAGTAGATCGAGTAAGCTTATCAGTTAGCGCTGATGGAGTCCTTCCTCTTGCTCAGACTACACACATTTAGGGGACATAAATTCAAACTGAAGAAGGATGGTTGCAGAGTAGATGTGTGTAAATTTGCCTTCAGCAAGGGGATGATCACTTTTGGAACAAATGCCCATTTGGTGTTGTAAAGGTGGGTAGGTTGAATAAATTCAACAGTGAATGAGACAACAAAATGATAGAAGGGATGAATAGATGATGTGAGAGAAATTGGCTTTTTTTTTTTCAGATGATGCTGTATAAGCTTGCGTTCTTCCATCATTTGTACAATTAATTCTAATACTTATACATGACTCAGAGTAAAAGTAAAATGATATAAGTTTATGCAATTTCAGTAAAAAAAAAAAAATTATATCATTCATGATTGTTTTTTGGCTATTACTGTATAATAAAAAAGAAAATACCTCTCTGTTAATCTTCTCCAATAATTTGCTTAATGTTTCCTTAACCTTTCAGTAGTACTGCCCCTAGTTATAACAAAAATTGTAGCTCACGACTGATAAGTCTAACCTTTTTTTTTTTTAATTTATCAAAAAAAGTTTTTTTTTTTTTTTTGAATTCTGCTTGGAGTACACAAATATTTCATCTTTTTTAATATACTGGATTATCTGTTATATGCAATTTTTTACTGTTAATAAAAAACTGAATATTTAAAAATATTTAGAAATAAATATTTTAAATATATTTAGAAAATTGTTTCTTTATAATCAAAATTATTCTAATTTGTGATATTTTTGATGAAACATTTGTTTCAAGTATTATAATAATGTTATTATTTTTGAAATTAATGACAAATTTGTTATATATTATAATAAATACTGCTTGTGAGAATAAAAATCACTTTAAACAGTTTTTATTTTATTTTTTTGTCATCCTTTTATTTTTATTAAAACGTGTACCAGAAATGTATATTAAATAAGTAATTTTTTTTTTAATAAAAAAACAATTTTTTTTATAATTTTTTTTTTGGGAGGATGCAATTTTTCATTCTTGCCTCAGGTACTAATATGACTCTGCTAGGCATTGTTTTCCTGTAGTTCTTGGTGTTGATAATCTGGCTCTTGATGGCAAGCATGAATCCTTTGGTCTCGGGGAAGAGCCTTCCATTTATGAGCCAAGCATTGAAAGCCATCATATCTGTGTAGTCCTGATGGAGGTCATTGTAGTGTCTGCCATGGAGTGTTGCCTTCACTCAACTTTGTCTTTGTTTCTTCTGTTTGTGTCAGTGTTGTGTATCGTTTGTCAATCTTTCTTGGAAGTAATCCTGCAAGTTCTTAATTGCCTTCTCTTGTTCAGTGAGGTCAGTCAGCCCCCTCCCTCCTTTACGGGCTATGGTCACTCTCGATGGCTGCTTTTGAGTGGAAGGCACCACTTGGTCATCATTATCTTGGTCGATTTCATAATCTCCTCCAGCTCAGTTGGTCTAATCTATGATCCCAGTGGAGTATGTTAGTATTGGAGCTGCATAAGTGTTTATGGCTGTGCCCATATTTCTGCCATTCAGCTTTTATTTTAGCAGTCTTCTCAAGTGTCTGATGGTATTTCTCAGTGAGGTGTGCTTTGATCTTCTTGTGTTCTAACTGATGGGCCTTCATCATTTCCAGATCAGTATTAATAAATCCTATATGGTGCAAGGAAGCCTAAGGCTTATGCTGCGGCGCCTCCATAGCCAGGTGGGCAGGAGCAGCAGTGCGTAGCACACACTTCTTGATTAGACCGGGGTTCGAGCCCGTGACCACCAAATACGGAGGATGCGGAAAGGTCAGGGAATGACCACCGCATATCCCCGGAGCAATATGGCCTTAGTTGCTAATGCTCCTAAAAACCAAATAACAAACAAACAACAAGCTTATGCTGCACCAGCCAAAAAAAAAAAAAAAAAAGAGTAAAATAATAAAATTAAATAAAAAGGAATAAATAATAAAAGAAAAGGAAATAGAACACATATGCATTTCCCTCCTCCCATAGGTAACTATCTAGCTGACCTTTGCATTCCTCAAACTGTCAGCCTCAACCACCTATAAAGGTTATTCCAGTAATTTATAACTCGCTGGCTGAAATAAAACTTCCAGTCTAAATATACCCTCCCCCCGTAACTTGAATTTATGTCTCCTATTTCTAAAATCATTTATAATCACGAAAATTTTGCCTTCATTCATTTTACTTTTGCCTCTCTGAGCATTAAACACCTCAAACAAGTCTCCTCTAAGGTGCCTAGTTTCCAAGCTGTGCAACCCACATATTTGAAGTCTTTCCTCATATGAACGCCCTTTTGCCAATCTCACCAGGCGAGTTACTTGTCTTTGGACCCTTTCAAGATGCTTGATGTCTTTTTTTTTTTTTTTTTTTAGGTGTGGTGTCCATACTTGAACACAGTATTCCAAATGTGGTCTAACAATAGCCCTATCTCATGAGATTATGACATCCTTATCTCTACTAGAAAACATTCAATAAATCATCGATAGGACACCATGGGCCTTCCTTGCAACCTGTCTACAATGCTCGGAGAACTTCATATCTGACGTATCATAACTCCCAAGGCCTTTTCTTCCACTACTGACTTTAGTTCAGCTCCACCAAGTGTATAAGTTCTTTTGGGGTTGCTGTTCCCCAGGTGTATGACCTTGCATTTTGCTGAATTAAAGCATAGCTGCTACTTTATTGCTTTACTGCCAATTAAAGCATAGCTGTCACTAAAGAAGCTCTACTTGGCGGCGGGGAGGCGCCTCCATAGCCAGGTGGGCAGGAGCAGCAGTGCGTAGCACATACTTCTTGATTAGACCAGGGTTCGAGCCCGTGCCCACCAAATACGGGGGATGTGGAAAGGTCAGGGAATGACCACCACATATCCCCGTAGCAATATGGCCTTAGTTGCTAATGCTCCTAAAAACCAAATAACAAATAACAATCTATTTGGCGGCGATCATTAACTACTTTGCTGATCTTTACATCATCTGCAAATTTAGACATCACACCCTCTATCCCTTCAACAGTGTCATTTAAGAAAATTAAAAACAGCAGTGGTACCAATACTGATCCTTGGGGAAACCCACTTCTTACATAACCCAATTAAAGAATAACCATTTATCACAACCCTCTGCCTCCTGTCCTGAAGCTATCCTGCTATCCATCTAAGGATTTTCACTATGATTCTAACCTGTTCCAGCTTATAAAGTAACTGCCCATGTGAGACTGAGTCAAATGCTTTGCTGAAATTTAAATGGTATCAAAATTATTCCATAAATCCATCTCATGAGTGACCCTGTCAAAATAGTTAACCCGATTTGTTAAATGGATGGTCAGTGCTCAAAACAGAAGGAACTGGAAAGTTGCTGGAGAGGCCTTCATCCTGTAGAGAATTGAAAATGGCTGATGATGATGTTAAACATGATTTTTGTTTTACAAAACCATGCTGTGTATCATTCAGAATTCCATTTCTATCTAAATCAACCTGAATTCTACCCTTGAGCATTGCCTCCATGATTTTTCCTACTAAGTTAGACTGATTGGTTGGTATTTTCCCACTACACTCTTAGAATTATGTACTGACAATACATTGGCACTTTTCCAATCCAACAGAATCTCTCCCGAGTCCAGTGATGCTTTCATAATTAGTCTTAATGGTTCAATGCACTCACTTGTTGTTGTTTGGTTTTTAGGAGCATTAGCAACTAAGACCATATTGCTCCGGGGATATGCGGTGGTCATTCCCTGACCTTTCCGTATTTGGTGGTCATGGGCTCGAACCCTGGTCTAATCAAGAAGAGTGTGCTATGCACTGCTGCTCCTGCCCACCTGGCTACAGAGGCACCAATGCACTCACTTGCTGCCTTCCTAAAAATTACAGGATATGTGCCATCAACCCCAGGAGCCTTACTTGCCTGTAGGCTCAAAGGTTTTTGATTAAATAATCATGTGAAATTTCAATATCATTAATTACATATTTTTCAACTTCACTCCCATAATTTTTCATTGACATAAAGGGTTTTTCTTCTGTAAATATTGATGCAAAGTAACTGTTGAGTTCATCTGCAACATTAGCTGGGATATCTAATACTATCCCAAGTTGATTACACAAGGGTCCAATCTGATTTTCCCTTCTCTTCTTTTCTGCCCTCGTTTCTGCCCTCAGAACATCTTGCTAATATAATCTGTTGTGGTAACAAACAAGAACTGTTGAGGTATATGCAAGCATTACTTTGACCAATATCATCAGATAAACATGTATATTACCCCTGTACCCCTAGATTAGCAGTTTCCCTGAACCTTAACTTAAGGTATCCTCAATAATACTGGCAAAAATCTTTGCACCACCTTTGTTTAAATGTATCCCATCTCTACAAAACAGATTCCTTCTACCTACAAGGGTGTGGGCCAAGCTGATAAAAATTTTTCCCCAAAAAGCCTTGCATAGTCCACAAGGCTTTCAGCACATAATCCCTCCTATCACGCCTGGGCAGAATTGCAGACATATAGACATTCTGACCTAACTCGTGGCATTTCTACAGCATGGTCCTATATTTGTCTAACAAATCATCAGATTGTGTGTGGTTAATATCGTTAGTCCCCACATGAATAATAATATTGTCTTTACCCCCTCCACTTCCCTTAAAATCTGACAATCTGTTGGTGACATCATTAATTGTTGCTTCTGGTAGACATATCCCTGTTCTTGTCCACCTATTCTTATTACAAATTTTTTTTTCCATTTCCCTGACAATGGAGTCTCCTAACAGAACTAAGATATTTGTATGGCTCTCCCTCTGTCATGGTTTCAATCTCTTCAGCTGGTAGTTTTGTCTGACTGGATGTCCTTGATGCAGTCCATAGGTCTTTAATTTCTCTAGGCCTAATTGCATCCTGAACTCTTCAGTGACCTGGAATAGCTGTTTAAGCTTTTACCATTGCAAAAATTTCTTCAAACTTTTTTTTTTTGGAATAAATTAAACTTTAATTAATTACAATTGAAGCAAGTTTTTTATTTACTATACAAAATAACAAATTATTTCTCAGGGGATAAAACTGCATTTTGTAATAAACAAACATGTTTATGTAGAAAAATGTATCCTTTATCAAAGGATTGATATGGGCTTTGTAATGAGAAGTTTTATTAATTGAGTTTGTATTAGCAAGATTCTGTTGTAATTATAAAACTACTGCTTGCTTGATTGTTTTAGGTACATTAGCATGCTATTTTGTTAATAAAAGGTACATGCACGAGTGTATATAGTTTACAAACTGATGCATTACAAACTATGATGTTTACAAACTATGATGCATTACGACTATCACTTTAATTGTTAAATGTGTGATGTGTTTGTATTCCTGTTTATATTATTAAACCAGCATGCTAAATTATTAAAATTTTATATCATTAATTTTATGTATACCCATTTAAGAAAAATGGCTTTATGTGAAAATCAGCAGCTTAAAAGTTTTGGGACACCGAGGAGCGGACTCAGTAACGCCCAAAATTGGTATAATCTTAAAAAAATCAAGATGTCTTGGTCACCCCCATTGCCTTACATGCATAAGCCTTTGTTTGATATTCTTATACAGTTTTGTTTTTGTGTGGAAGTTAGTGAAATAAATTGTATATTATTGAAATATTTATTTTCCACTTTATTTTATTTGTAGCAATTGAACATTTAATTTGACATTTAACTGTATTGTATTGGGATAAGCAAATGCCTACTTATTTTTAAAATTGAAATATTGATTTTCACTATTTTATTTGAATTCATTTAATTTATTTAGAAATCAGCAGAACATCACAAATTTTTAGTCCTCTTTATGCTCATGTCAGAACTTTGCGGTCAAGGCCACAAGCTTCCATCAGTCAAGAAAATACATACCATGCAAAAGTATTGGTTCCTGAGGATGTAGATACAACAGATGCAGATAAAAAAATTACTAAAGGTAATTATATAATACAAAAATACTAAATGGGATTTGTAGATAAGCAACGTTATAACTATCACAATCTGATTAATAAAACAAAGGTTAGGAAAGCTTAATGAAGAGAGTTCTTATTGCCCCTTCCCCTTTCACTATGTACACTGCATTTATTACATTTTTCAAGATGTAGGTTTGCCACACAGTAACAGATTCCTTGTCTGTAAAGCTTGGGATCAAGGACATTCTGGATTTCAGGTCCTTAGCAAGAAAAATTAGAACGCATGCAAAATAAATAATTAAGATTTTTATTATCTAAAAGGTGTTATGAAATCCAAATTTTAATGTTTTCCAGTGTGTAATATAACTTGTATATTACATCTTGCTTGACATTGACTGGTGAGAACCAGAATTATAAGTTTTGTCATCAGAATGGTCTATAATTTTTTTAACCATGCCTTATTTTTTTTTTACAAAACCTCCTGTATATTATATACCCATGCAATATGTTGCCTAAAAATGAAACTTTTTTGTTCCAGTTCCTTAATAAGTTCTTTAGTTTAAAATAATGCATTTGTCAATTTAAAATTTTACTTCTTTGTTTGTCCCTTATCAGTATCTTCACCTCTTTCAGGATACATAACCATGTTGACTGTTTCACTGTATAAAAAAAATTCCAAGCAATATGTGGTTAATTTTGAACAGAGAAGTTTTACATGTGAAAGTTGTGAGCTCTTCATCCTGCCATTGAATGTGTTTTACAGAAAATTTTTGCAGCTCACCACTATTGTTGGTAACAAGAGCAGTGTGCAGCAAAAATTTGATGTTTGAACTGACCTGCCTTCTTTGAATTTGGTGAAGTAATGTGGCACTCGGGGGGTTCCCCCAACTCTGCATCAGACAATATGATCAATGCAAAACTCTGTAAAGGCCAGATTTATGTAGGTTAGTGGTTTTGTGTAGTATTAGTGTGGAGTTTTGTTCTTCTGGCCTCTTAGCCTAGGGGCCTGTGTTTTCACACAAAAACCTCTAGTTTACTTTCCAGCGCCACAAGGAGGCAGGCCGGGCAGTAGGGAATGTAAAGCACTGGTGGGGTGAACTGTGTAGTAGCCAAGGCTACAGACAAGGAGAGCCCAGTAAAAAAAAAAAAAAAAAAAGTGAAAGTGAAAAGATGAAAAGACAGGAAGTGGGGGGTAAAGGGGTAGAGAGAAATTGGTAGGAGTTTTCCCACCAGGCGAAGTGGGGGGAGTGAGAGAACTACCAACTCAAGTGGTAGGAATGAAGGTTCATACGGAAAGGGATTCCTATGCTGCACAGTACCTGTTTGCTGCTCATTCCCACACTGGTCAAGGTTTAATCCTGCTGACTAATGTGTGGTTGTCACATATATATACAGGGGACCCCTGCTTTACACAGTTAATGTATCTCTTTAAGGTGCCGTATTAAGTGAAAATGTGTTAATCAAATATAATAACTATTGTAAATAACCATTTTTACTGCCAATATTAACTATAAAGGAGAACAAAGATGTTTGAAACAAAATTGTTCACACCATTGTGGCATTCATTCCAAAAGCTTGGCCAAGATCAGCCTTTTTATCACCACGTTCGAATCTTCTAATTATTATTTCAAGTTTTTGTTCTAAAGTTATACCTTTATGCTTCTTTTTAGTACAGGCACTCTCTTTCATTTATCCTTTTATCCATAGTTAAGGGTTGAGAATAATTAATTTTTAATATAAAAATGCTTGCAATAATAACGCAGCAGAGAATTAACACATGGTATACAACAGTGGGCGGGTGGCTCACTGAAACAGTGGTGAATCGACACTTACAGAAGGCAAATGTGTTTGCTCATGTTGCTATAGAAACCATTGCATAGTTGGCATACAAAGTTTGCATGTATCATTGAATAATTTCTTAGCAATTATTGGGCAACTATCTGGAAAAAAAACATGTTAAGTGAATTTTAATCTGTGCTAAATACATTTTGGTAACAATTTATAAACTGTGCTAATTCAAAAAACGTTAATTGGAAATCTTGTAAAGCAGCGGCTTCCTGAGTATATATATATATATGCAGGGTTATTCAAAATGAAGTCCGGGGTTTCAAACAATTCCTGTACACACATGAGCAGACATAGGAAGAAAGAAGTATTTCCAGAATGCAAGTATAGTAATGAAGTTTTTTTACATACCCCATAAATGTTCAATATGAGAGCCTTTAGTGAAATCGCCCAAAATCGCACATTCTGCTTATTCACTTTCCCCGACAAATGGAAGGTCAATTCATCAGTAAAAATCACTCTGTCAGCAAAGTGGCGTTGCATAATGGTAACAGATTTACTTACATGAAACTCCAACACAGTAAAAGCTTTCTCATTACATTCTGAAGCCATGTCACAACAGAGCAGAACTGGCGTCACAGGCAAACGAACGACTGCATGGCGGTATGCGTACAACACCATCTGGTGGTTAGCCGTACAGCATACCAAACATCGCGAGCGAACATGGGAGCGAAACTTGAGATATTATGCATTCTTTCGAGATGGCTACAAATGATTATGACACGTGTGCTTTCCAAAAAAAAATTCTGGAACCCCGGACTTAATTTTGAATAACCCTGTGTATATATATATATATATATATATATTTTTTTTTTTTTTTTTTTTTTAAGATCTATATTGGGAAGGAAAATATGTGACAGCCTTCTCAACAGATCATCACCAAACATTTGTTTAAGTATTTTGTAAGTCTCCAAAACTCTTATGTTTATTATGACAAAATCTGATATATGTGTGTAGTTGCAGCAAGAGGAAGACTGTCATCACCATTGAGCTTTCTCAATTCATTTAAAGCCTTAAATACCTTAATCAGATCACCTCACAGTTGCCTAGTTTCCAGATGGTGTAATTTGCAGAATGGAATTTTTGCTCCCCTCAGCAATCGTGTTGCCTTTCTCTGCATCCATTCCAGCAGATCATCCTAAAATGAGGCCTCCAGACCTGTATACAGTACTCAAGATGTGGCCTAACTATTGCCTTGTACAGTGGGATAATCACCTCCTTATTCCTGTATATCATTGACAATGGTTTGTCCTGGTTTCATGTCTACCCTCTGTCATCACTCTGATGAAAGCAGTTGTTGCCAAAATATACTTTTAAACTGAATCCTTGCCAGACAGCTCAATATGGACCATTTTCAAGCCATGATGGGAAAATCTCTATAACACTAGTCAGACTGCCAACTGCCCCTTTAGTATTCATATCTAGATGCTGCTCAGAGAGCTCAAAGGAAAGCTACTGGCAAGTTTTATATGATCGTTTCAGGTCTGAGTCAATTCATTTTATAATTTTGGTTGACTAAGATTTCTTTTCATTTGGTGGTCTAACTAGGTGAGTGTAAGGTTTTTAAATCTATATGAAAAGGATACTGTTATGTGTAAATTCAATACACTAATCACATAACTAAAATGATTTTGCTGATTTTAGAAAGGGTGTTTGTTGTATTAAACACAATTTGTTCATTGAAGTCTGAAGTTGATTCAGCAAAAGTTGATTCAGTTGATTCTGAAGTTGATTCAGCAAAGGATAAGATGTAAGTGCGAAAGTGCACTAGAAACACACAGTTCGGATTCTGCAGGGGACTAGGCACCAGAGAAGCAATTTTCTGTTTACAAATATTGCTACAAAGGTGCTATGAACATCAAAAAGACGTGTATATATGTTTTATTGACTACGAGAAAGCCTTCGATTCAGTAGACCACGACCGCCTAATTGACCGACTGAGAAAACTTGGGCTTGAAAACAATGATATCAACTTTATTACAACTCTCTACTGGAATCAAACAGCCCGGCTTCGCTATGACAACGACCTGACAGACCCAATTCCAATAAAAAAAGGCGTCCGGCAAGGCTGTCCATTATCTCCCATTCTTTTTAACATCTATTCGGAAATGATCTTCGACCAAACACTGGCTGACAAGAACGTCGGCATAAAAGTTAACGGACACTACATCAATAACTTAAGATATGCCGATGACACAGCACCAATAGCGGATTCAGAACAAGATTTACAGACCATCTTGAACGAAGTGGACATAGAAAGCCAAGCATGGGGCCTACGAATCAACAAAAAGAAAACAAAGGTGATGAAGGTCAGCAGGACTGCAAGCAAAATCACAATCAAACTAAACAATGAAAAATTAGAGCAAATACACCGCTTCAAGTATCTCGGAGTACTCATTGATGACCAGCTGAACCATGAGGCCGAAATCAAAAGCAGAATTGAACAAGCCAGGCAGGCGTTCACCAAATGGAGAACCCTCCTCACCGACAGAAGCTTGAACATCATGCTCAAATTACGCACATTGAAATGCTACATCTGGCCAATACTGCTCTACGGTGTAGAAACCTGGACTCTAACATCAGCCACTACAAAAAAGCTCCAGGCCTTCGAAATGTGGCTCTACCGAAGAATGCTGAAAATTCCGTGGACAGCCAAGATAACCAACGCACAGGTCCTGCAGGACATGCACACGGAACGGGACCTGCTCAAAACCATCATCAGCAGGAAATGCAAATACCTAGGTCACATCGCTAGGAACCAACAAAAATATCACCTACTACCACTCATCCTGGAGGGAAAGATCGAAGGCAAGAAACGCCCAGGCAGACCGAAAATGGCATGGCTAGATAACATCAACACCTGGCTTCACATGACAACAGCACAAATTCTACACGCAGCGCTAGACAGAGAACAATATCAAAACGAAGTCGCAAACGCCATTCGGCAGCATTAAAGAAGAAGAAGAAGTCTGAAGTATGGTTATTAAACTTGTGGTGTTGAAAACATAATTTCTTAACTTTAATATTCAGGTGATCCCTACTCCATTCTTATCATATATTTTGATGGTCATTTTGTTGAAATAATTTTTAGTGTGATTGAGTGCAAAGAAAATAACTGCGTGATTTATATATATCAGGTAGCCAACTTAATTTGTGATGCGATATACTTTTTTCCTTCAAAATGTGCATGCGATCTACCATCTGAAGAATTTCATTGCACATGGTTAAAAAAGTCAATCAACACTTATTGAAAAATGTTTATAAATTTTAAAATGAAGTATTCGTATGAAGTCTACTTATCAAAAACCATCGCTAGCCTGATCCATGGGTAATTTACAACTCAAACCCCTTCTGCTTTGATGATGAGAACTTGAATACTTAAATACAATTCAGAATTCTTATTTTAAATTCACATGTATTTAAATTTTTAATTTATGTGAAGTTTGTATCTTCATGTCCTTTCAAAATCAGGGATATACTGTAATAAGGCCAACCATAAAGAATCTTCTGTATGCAAGTATGTAAGAGTAGGGCGATTCTTTGTTTGTTTCAAATACAAAAAAGGCAGATTCACATAGATATGTGGAACCACAACAGGAATTTAAAAGTTCACTGCATTTTTTTACATTTGGGTACTTTTCTCGGCAAACATATTTCCAAAAGTCTTTCTGATGATCTGGCTTTTAGGAAGATATTGTTTCACAATGTAATAATTTTATTTTTTCAAGTAATATTTTCTCCACATGAAAAATCTCAGATTTCTTCTGCAATTTGTTTAATATCTAAGTCGACATTAAATGAATAAGAAATATATTGAACAATGTCTTCAATTATTTTAAAATCACTGAATCTGGTTTCAAAATCATCCACAACTTTCTCAATTTCAGAAACATATTTCTCACTAATAAATTCAAAAACAGGATATTTTTGCAAATGATATTGCATATTTGCAAAATCATCGAATTTTTTTTCTTTGAGATCCTTGGCATTGCCAAAAATTGATATTTATATGCAGAAATACTACTAATCATGTCACCCACATTTTTATTTGTTCCTTGTAATTCCAAATTCAGACCTCTTAATTTACTGGTAAAATCTGACAAAAAAGCTAGATCACACAACCACTCCCTATCTTGTAGCTGCTGATAATAATCTCCCCTTTGATTGACAATTTTTTTAAAATTTGAAATCTGTAGAAACTCACTCCGACTCAGCCACCTCACATCTTTGTGTAAATCAGATCTGGTTCATTTTCATCGAGTTGCATTTTGAAAATTTTGCCTTTAGCCAGTGGGTGGTGAATTGCTGGAACAAACTTCCAACTGTCGTTGTGCAAGTTGATAGGTTAAATAAATTTAAGGAAGAACTGGACAAACATTTAGAGGGAATGGTTGTGTAAATTTTTTTTTTTTTTTTTTTGGCTGATGCTGCATAAGCTCATACGATTGCTTTCTTGCATCACATGCCACTATTACTACAACTACAACTACAAAAAGTCTCCTTTGAAGAGATTGTCCTCTGATGGAGTTCACTATGTCCATAACACTTTTAGTATTTAATCTTTTGCTGGCTAACACTTCTTGGTGGATGATACAGTGGTAACTCAAAAAATCTGGGAATTCATCATCCTTTTTCACAATGCGATGAATCCATTAAGATGCCCTGTCATTGCTTTAGCTTCATATGTTGTTATTGATACAAACAATGGTAATTTAATTTTTTCAATAAAAGTTTTGAATGTGTTAGATATATCAAGGCCTCTAGTTCTTTCTTTTAATGAAACCACACCCAGCAGTTCTTCTCTAGTGGTAGAATCATCAAAAACCATACAAATAAAAATGAGCAATTGAGCTGTATTACTGACATCTGTAGATTCATCCAGTTGTAAAGAAAAGCAATATGCGCACACAATTGTTCACTCACATATTTACTCATTTTTTGATGCGTCGCATCACAGTATCTAAGAGATAATTGCAGATCTTAAAGAGCACTCTTAATTTAATTTTTGTTCTTAAAATTTTCAAAGAGAATCTGTTATTCCTAAAACAAAAAAAATGCTTCTTTGATGAATTGACCATCAGAAAATGGTTTGCATTTTTTTGCTAAAAGATGACTCACTTTAAATGATGCTACTATTACTGCTTTAGATTGTAAATTAGGTGTCATGAAGAAATTTTGTTGTGTGAATAATCTGGATTTAAGTTATTTTTAAATTATTTTTTCTAAGGTCAAAGGTCACTATTAGGTGGAAAATCTGATTGGTATTTACCATGGAGTGTGTTGAAGTGCCTTTCTAAATTTCCTTTTTTGAGTACAGCCACACGAAAGCATTGCAAATCAAACAACATTTTTCTTTTATGATTACAAAAAAGAATTCTAGTTCCCACTCTTGATTAAAATGATGTTTTACTCTTTTTCATAGTATTCATTTTAAATCAAAGGGTATTAAATTAACGTATAAGTACTGTCCAGTTATTAATATTAAGTAAACTAAATAAGAATTCGACACATACTCTATGTTCTCCACAATGTAACTGCTTGAATTTTCACAAGACAAGCCTAGCAGCTGTGTGGCGACAAGAGTAGTCATGTGGTTCAATGGATTTTTAATAATAATATTTGTATTATTATGCAATAATAACATTTAGATTTTGACCAATCTATTTTTTATGTATATATATACACAGGGTGATTCACTACCAATGCGACAAACTTGCAGGAGGTGTAGGGGGCACAAAGGCGAATCGGAATCACATAGCATTGCAGGGTCCGAAATGCCTTTGGTGTGCGGTAGAGGACGCTGAACGGGAGGTCGCATGAACAGCGATCCTGCTGGAAGTCAGCATTTGCCAACTGTTTCTGTTGAAGAATCCAAGTAGCAAAAGTCCTCCGGAGTGGATAATCCGCAGGCTCCAATGATTGGACGCGTTGCAGATGGTATGAACTTATTTGATTTGTTGACAGTATCCTCCATATAGTGGATTGGGAAATACCCAATCGTTGGCCTATCGCTCGAGTACTCGTACTCGGATTGCCTTCTGCAAGACGTAGGACTTTCTCCTCATTGTCTGGCATCCTCATCGTTCGCTCTCGATTCATGGTACCTCTCGTGAAACAACCAGTCTCATGTAACCTTCTGTGCACACATGCGAAAATCGTATGATGAGGAGCACGCCTGTGTGGGAAACGTTCCTGGTACAAGCGCAGAGGGTCGCGCCCATTACAGTCTGCAGCTCCATACGCGAGGTGCATGTCGGCCAGTTCAACGTTTGAATACTTGTCCATCCTACTGCCTCGGGAACCGGTTCGCAAATGCTGACTTCCAGCGGGATCGCTGTTCAAGCGACCTCCCGTTCAATGTCCTCTACTGCATGACAAAGGCATTTTGGACCCTGCAATGCTATGTGATTCCGATTCGTCTTTGTGCCCCCTACACCTCCTGCAAGTTTGTCGCACTGGTAGTGAATCACCCTGTATATACAATTCTTTGTGATCAACCAAAATTAAAGCCGCGATTGACTGGTAGATTGTGATTGACTTGTTGGCCACCCCTGACATATGTGAAGTCTATAAAGTATTAATTTAATTAATTACTTTTAACTACTTTGGTAAATAGCTATGTTAAAATGATGCATTTGCACTAACCTACATATGTGAAGTCTATTTAATGAATTTATAGAAAACATTTGATTTTAGGAAGCATTTCTATATTATTTCCTTAATATTCCTTGTTTCCACTCAAATTTCTTAAAGGAAATGTTTTCTCCCCCTTTTTTTTTTCATTCAGTTGAAGTATATTTTTTTACTTTAATGAATCAGTGGTAACATTCATTTTCTCAAAAATGTGACATAAAGAAGCTAAATTTAGGGTAAAGTCATTGTTAATGTACAATTGCACACTGGTGTGATTTTTACTTCTCAATAGTAGTTATAATTCATTTCTGATTTCATAAACATATAGTGAAATATTTCTTTGAAATCATTCTTTTCACTTAATGGTGAATTAAAAATGCTGTGGGCTTGGCCTTCCTTCCTTAACATAGAAGAAACAGGTCCAGCTTTTTCTTTATATATGCAACGTTACAGATTTTATAATAGGTATTTTATAATAGTGTAATATGTAATATACATTTTATGAGAATTGCATCCATTTCATCAAGTACATTGAAACTAAGCTCTTTTTAAATCAGTGTTCTGAGTCTACCATGCAGTACATCCAAATGACATTAGGTGTCTTTCACACTTAGTATTAAATCAGATGCTATTGCCAACACTGAATTTTCTCCTTAGTTGTGGATATCTTTCAATTGCTATTGTATTATGATTCTGCCATCTGACAACCTGAAGTGAAAAGTTTTGACTGCAAAAGCTTTATGTAATATCTGTTTTCCTTAGATTTTAAGGAAACTCAAACTATTACAAGAATCTCTCATTGCCTTGTTTAACATATTTTTATATCTTTTTAACTATAATTATGTGAGTACATTTTCTTTTAAAGTTTAATGCATGATTTGCTAAATTTAAAGTATTTTATGTTCCTCTTTATAAGTTTTCTTTTTCTTTTGTAGATGTTATTGATCTTGTAAACAATCAGATCAGAAATAGAAGCCATGGTCGTCTTTTTGCTGTTGTTCACATAACTGGAAAGCAATTCAAAATTACTACTGAAGATATTATTGTGTTGCAGTCATTTGTTGATATAAAGCTTGGAGAAAAGATCCATTTAGAAAAGGTAGCAGTTAATGAAATCAAAATTTCTGTGAAACTTTATTTATTTGCTGAACTCTGTGCATTATTGTTCTTTTTATTTACTGCCCTTGCATGTAGCACAATGATTATTATTTTATTATTTTTTTAAAATGAAAATCCCAAGCATGAGAGGTATGAGAAAATATAGTACTTACTACCGTGCATGGGTTGAAGGTTGAGAAGATGAAAGAGGATTCTTGTTTACATTAATTACACTAGAATTTCTGTAGATTGTAATTTTCTGGAAATAGATATGAAGGGAGGTTGTTTCAGAAAATGGAAGTTGAAGGAATAAATAAAGAAGAAGAAAAATTGGTTCTGTGAGTTTGAAGTTGGACAGTAACTGGTTTGGAAGAGGGGGTGGGATTATAGACGCTAATTCAGAAGAACAGTGTCCATGGAAGTATCTATAGAAAACGTGTGCAGCAGGAAATGAACATCTATGAGGCAGGGAGTGGAGACATTGTAGAGATGAATCATTGATTAACCTTACTGCCCTCATTTGAATGGAATCTAGAAGCCTGAGAGAGGTTTTGGGGACACCACCCCAGATGTGGGAACAATATTCCACAGTAGGGTGGATTTGTGATTTCTACAGAGTGAATAGCTGTTTGGAAGAAATGTAATGCTGACAGCAAAAGAGAAAACCCAGTTTTTTTTATTGCAGAGAAAGCAATATTTTATCAAAGCCAAGAATAGGAGCAGAAGAATCCTTTTTTTGCAAAATATAAGACAGGACTGAGTTTTAGAAGGACTTTGCCACATTGAAGAATTACTTAGAGATCAGAATTTAAGGAATTGTTAATGGCTATTTGGGAAGTTGAAGTTGTTTGTGCAGAGCAAGATTTCTCAACCTCGAAGATGGGATATAATGTGCTATCATCAGCAAAACTACGATAGAATTTCTGGTCAGTTAAAGGAGGTCATTAATATACAAGAGGAAAAGAGTGTGAGAAAGAACCTGAACCTTGGGGAACACCTGCATTAGTGGAGAAGTTAGACGACAGAGAACCATCTACCATTACCTGTGGTGAGCAGTTAGAGAGAAAACTGGATACCCAATTACAAAAAACAGTTGTCAAGCCATAAGATAGAAGCTTATTTAGAAGACCTTTGTGCTAGACATGTTTGAAAGACTTTGAAATGTCAAGGGTAATTGTTTGAGTTTCACAAAACTTTTCCATTGAATTTGTCCATAGGTGGATAACATAACCCAGAATATCACTAGTGGATTGACACTGACAGAATCCATACTGGTGATTGTTGATTAGATGGAAGGTTTCCAGATGGTTTAGGATTTGGCGGTTACTTGATTTCTCCATTATTTTACAAAGAATAGAAATAAGTGCACGGGACGATAATTGGATGTGAGGGATTTGTCACCTTTTTTAGGAACTGGCTGGATATGAGCAAATTTCCGAGCAGAAGGGAAAACACCTTTGGAATAAGAAAGTGAAAAAGGTGACACAGAACAGCAGTAAGTTCAGGAGCACAGGTTTTGAGAACAAGTGGAGAAATACCATCAGGACCTGGTACTTTCTTTGCAACACTACTTCAAAATTCATCTGATATCCTTTTGATGAAAGTCCACAGGTACCATTGATTGGAATGTACTGGGATTGGTAGGAGTTGGTTTACCAAGAATATCAATACATGAGTTAGAAGAAAAGTAGGATGCTAGCAAGTCAGTTTTAGTTTTATCTGAGGTGGCAATAGAACCATCTGGTTTTGACAGAGGTGGGAATAGAGATGGACAAAAGTTGTGACCAATAACTTTGTCAAGAGACCATAATGCTTGACAGCCACTTGGACAAATGCAAGTTTTCTATTCTTAACCTGTTCAAAACCTGGTTTGGATCGATTAATAACTGCTTTACAATTGTTCCAAGCTTTTGTATAGGCAGAAAATGAACCTGGAGATTTGGATGCAATCCAATTATGATATGCAACATTCTTATCTTGAACAGCCTTAGCACATTTATTGGAAACCAAGGTTTAGATAAAGGACGAGATTTTAGCATTAGTAGAGGCATATGATGCAAGAAAGCAAGCTTATATAGCATCAGCCAAAAAAAAAAAAACCCTTCCTGTTTCACCCATCCATTCACTCCAGAAGTTTTGTCTAATTCAGCCTTGAATTTATTTAAGCTGTCAACTTCCGCAATGACAGATGGAAGTTTGTTCCAGCAATCAACCACTTACTGGCTAAAGGCAAATTTCCACATATCTATTCTACAACTTTATATTTTATGGAGGAGTGTTGACTAAAAGATTTCATCCCTACAAGAATAATTTCACTAACAAAGTCCAAGCAAAAAGTGACATCAGAAGATTTAAAAAAAAAAAAAAGAAAAGAAATCTTGCAGATCACCCCATTTTGCATTATTGTAATGGTGAACAAAGCGAGGTTGAAAATGACCAAGAGAAAAAAGGCTCCATTGGAGAAGAAACCGTCACCAATTTGTGATCTGAGGTGCCTAGAGGACCACTCATGTTGACCATACTCAGATGGGTTGTTGATCAAGTACCACCTTTAATGGCTGTGTGATGAGGCCTTGTCTGGTATTTCTGTAGATAAATCAACAATCTATATTAGGTCATTAGTAATTTCAAAAGCCTTTCCATCTTGACCAGCTGGGTCTGTTTGACTAGAAAATGGAAGCCAGCTGGAGTTGTGAACATTTAAATCACCATAGAAAATTACTTCACTGTTAGGAAAGTTGGACTGCAGAAATTCAAGTTTCAATGAGAGGAAGTCAAAGAGTTTCAAGTGATTAGTGGAGTTGGGAGAATGATAGGAGCAGCAGATAAACTTGATGGAATGGGGTAGAGAGTTTGTCATAGAAGATCAAAAAGAGAAGATTCCAAATTACTAAGTCTCTGACAGGGAATACAAGTGTGAACATATGCACAAGTGTACTACCTTTGAAGTGATAGAAATCATAGAGTGAATGATTGGAACAACTGAGATGAGTAGTGGTTGAATAAACCAATAATCGGGAATTTGTCAGATTGTAACTGGAAATGAACATCATTGAGATTGGACCTGAGACCACATATATTTGTGAAATGAACAAGGAAGTGAATTGGAGGTTTAGATCTTTTTGCAGATAAGTTTGTTCTATTAGTTTGACTATTCATGATGTATTCAGTAATAAGAAATGGGTGGGGAGGACACGTTGTGTAAAGTAATGAAATATTTGGATATGGCATGCACATGGCAAGAATATACCCAACTCCTTCATATAATTGGGCCTTGACAATGCCCCCTGCATACGCACTACTTGAACTCTCTTCAGTCACTTTCTGGCAGAATAGAGGCAGCGAGATTATACACCAGCTGATCAAGAAGCCTCTGGGAAAGTTACCAGTAGGTTCTGTCTGGGGACTACCTAGCAGTTGGCTTGCAAACACCATTTTAGAACTGTGCCCTTGAAATGTAAGGAAGATTGGATTTCATCATGACATTCATTGTAACCTCAAAAGACACCAATCACACTGCATGATGGAAGGGATTGGGGGTTGCTGGAGCTTTGCTCTGAAGACTAAACATGGGTTGCACCACTTCAAGCCTCCAAAAGCAACATAGTAGTAGTAGTGGCATGTGATGCAAGAAAGCAAGTGTATGAGCTTATGCAGCATCAGCCAAAAAAAAAAAAAAAATCACACCATTCCCTCCAAATGTCTGTCCAGTTCCTCCTTAAATTTATTTAACCTATCAACTTCCACAACGACAGATGGAAGTTTGTTCCAGCAATTAACCACCCGCTGGCTAAAGGCAAATTTCCGCACATCTATTCTACATCTGTCTTTTCTTAATTTGAATTTATGCCCCCTTAGGTTCGTGATCTGAACAAGTGGAAGGATCCCATCAGAATTCAGCATGCTGAATTCTGATGGGATCCTTCCACTTCTGATGAGGTGTATAAGGCCTTGAACCCATTCAAGGCCTTATACACCTCAATCAGATCACTGCGCAGGTGCCTAGTCTCCAGCCACTGCAATTTGCGGAACTTAAGCCTCTCTTGGTAAGAGGATCACTTCATTCCCCTCACCAATCTTGTTGCCGTTCTCTGTACACGCTCAAGCAAATCTACATCCTTCCTAAAATGAGGCCTCCAGACCTGTAATATTGTAAATAATACAGAGGGGCAATCACCTCCTTTTCCCTGCTATATATCATTGACAAAACCCCATGACCAGCCCTGGCAGCCTGTCTGCATTGCTCAGAAAACTTCATATCTGACCGCACAATTACTCCCAGGCCTTTTTTCATTTTCTACCACCTTAAGTGTAGTACCACACAGTTGGTACGTTTCTCTGGGGTTACTTCTACCCATATGCAGTACTTTGCATTTGTCAAGGTACTTCAGTTGCCACTTCTTAGCCCATCTGACCAAATTATCTAGATCCTGTTGCAGTAGCACGTGGTGGAATTCACTGTTTAATGAGAGTCATCTACCACCTAGTATTGTCTGGTAATGCAGGGGAGTGGCATTCTTCTGTGTGGTGCGGGTGCCCACCTTTACCCCTGCTTTCCTTAATTTGCAACTAGGAGGTCACCTATAGTGCGCTAGGTGCCATATTTCAGGACTTGCACATGGGGGGTTTTACCTAGGGTTACTAAGTCCCACCATCATGAATGTGCAAGCAGAGGATTTAGCTGCCAACTACCGACAAGACTTTGCTGAAATCAGGTCAACTTAATTTGAGATGATAGAGGCTGAATATATGTTCCATCAATGTTTTAGACTCCCAGGTAGCAAGCATAGCTTGACATACCTGTTAGAATGGCTGTGACAGCTTCAAGGACCAAACGTAAGATTTTTCCACACTGAGTGGAAAAAGGCTTTCATATGATCTCATCTATGACATGAGGTTTTTATGGTCTTTTATCATTGCATGACTGAGTTAGTTGGTCCCAGATTTATGGTTGCGGTGGTTCCTTCTTGAAACTTGAATAGGAAAATCTTTTTTTTTTTTTTGCAGACAGTAAGCTGACTGAAGAGTGTGCAATTACAGACACAATATACTGATGCCTCATAGCCTTAGTTACTTTAGTGCTTAACACTACATAACTGAGGCATTTACTAATAGCAAAGTATCAATAGCGAGCTTTTCTAGAATTCATAAGGGGAGGATACGTTGTATGAATCTTTGAGTTCAGTTTTCAGAATAATGTATAGCATTTTGTGAAGTGATATGTAGTATCAGTACAGAAGATTAGTTTGCTTATTTCAGTTTTGAGGATTGCTGTACTCTACAGCTGTGACATAACTTATTTTTCCTTAATCTTATTTTAATTCTAATGATTAAGCATTAATAAGCATTTTTTATGTTATTCTCAAATATTATTTTGGGAATTAAATTCCTAGTTTTGTGAGGTGCAGAATAATATAACTTTTAGAAGTGCTTCTTGTGACTAACACAGGAAACTTATGCCTTTTACTCTCAAAAATAGCTGAGGTTTTGCTGAGGAAAACTTTAGGGAGAAATAATGACATGCTTTTTTTTTATATTCAGGTAATCAGTTAGCATTTCATAAAAATGCATTTGAATACAGTCTGATATTTCTTAATTTCATAGGTCCAACTATTTGCATGGTGTATAGGGTGCCAGCCTATAGGAGAGTGAGCTTATATGTGAGACTTGTTATCTGTTTTTTCCCTCCTTTTTTTTCTTATTATTGTTATTGAAAAATAATAATTGTGTGTTATTTGAATTGCAATTAATAGTGTTGAGTGCTGTATGCCAAATACTTTGTACATTACCCTCCAAAAAGTATCCAGACACGGTTTAAAATTGTCATCATTGCCACTGATTTTTGTAGTGTCAGATTTCTTTTGGTCCTGCTGTGATACACTCCATCCTCCTGGGTAGGCTTTCCACCAACAAACAGTTGACTGTATTAGGTTTAGTTCTCCATTTCTCCTGGAGAACAGTAACTCTTTAGTATTAGATTGACAAATGCAAAGTCATATGCATGACTTTGCATTTGTCAATGTTAAATCTCAATTGCCATTTCTCAGCCCAACTACCTAATTTTTCTAGATCATGTTGTAGTAGCATACTATCATAATTGTCAATAGCCACCTTGCTGGCCTTCATATCATCTGCAACCTTAGACATTAAGCTTGATACCCTCATCAGTATCATTAATAAATACAGAAAACAACAATGGGCCCAGCACTTAACCCTGGGGACTCCAACATTAGTCCATGATGAGCAGTGTCCATTAGTAACAATTCCATCTTCCCCCACTCAACCATCCCTTTATCCATAGCAGTAACTTGAGCTACCAATGTGGGATGTGTTGGTCTAGAGTTCACCCAACATATCAGCTCATCTCATAGGTGTTCTGTAGGATTAAAATTATACTCTGCAATGGTCATTTTTGGTCATTCCAGCTTTTGTACATTTGTGTCTCTGAACAGACATGAACATACAAAATGTATGTTCATGTCTGTTCGAGATTGGTTGTTTGGCAAAGTTGAAAACTGTGTTTTGACAGAATTTTTCACAGGACATTCTGTTTAAACAAACATGGTTCTCTACTAAAGAACTCCCACATCTTAGGGCATTGTCCAAAATGTTAAGGTCAGCATTCATGGTTCCCTGCACAACCAGAAAAGATCCTAAGCTATACTGTGAGAAATTTTGGTATGGCTTAGGTGGGGTTGTGGCATCCCCCACACCACAACTCCACCTCCTCAAAACATCATTGTTGTTACAGTGTACAGACTTTCTCTAAGAATTCTCCACATCTGCCCATCTAATCAGAATAGGTGTAGCAAAATTTGGTACTCCAAAGAACTGATTTTGTTGTTCTATGGACCAATCATGGCATTCATTGCATCATGCAAGGCAAGACCACAAATTGTTGTTGGTTATGTTTGGCTTATGTACCACTGCCTTCCCATGAAAACTGAGGTTTTGGAGCTCTATACATAATGTGTTAGTACAGACCTCAGTTCAATGTTGATGTTTCAGTTCAGTTTTAGTTCATGATTCAGTTCAGTGGTTTATGTTTAGAAAGGATGTCTAATGAGACTTTTGTACTAGCTCTCTGACTGCCCCCAGTCGTGTGGAGTAGTGAGCTTCTTGTGTGTTGCTGGATGGTACTAGAACTGTCACACTTCTATTTCATGATAATATCACTTATGATAGATTTTGTATGGTGTAAGCTGTTAGCAGTTGCATGAATTGACAAGCTAGCAGGTGTTTTGACATACAGTAATAACACCCTTCTCAAAGTCAGTCAGAACATGACTGAGTTTGCCATGATGAGTACAACTAACTTGTTTAGCTCATATATCTGTTATACCAGCATGAGTCACTTGTTTATCCAGATAGGCCCAAAAGGGCATTAAGAAAACAGGGATGTCTAGATACTTGATAAATCTTTATACCTTTTCATCTCTTTTTTTTTCTCCCCATTTCTTGTCCTCTCCACTTGTATTTGTAAATTGTGTGATGTACTATTAACAGGTCTGGTTTGTTCAGGCCTGGATAAAGAGAAACCTTTCCTACATCACACTTGTGTTTTTACTACTGAAACCTGTCAATTTATGAGAGCCAATCTCTACTGAATTTGGTCATTAATAGTAATACAATGTCAATATAGATCATGTCCGGATAACTATGTTCAAGGTGCTTTTGTTAAATTCTAATTGTTGCTAGGCTGTGTAGTTAAATTTCTTCAGTGTCGGTCTGTCTTTGCTTTTATACCTTTCATCCTTGCTTTTGCATATCCTAAAATCTTCTTACTGACAAAGGGAGACATTCTTAAAGGGCATATTTTGGCTTTTACTAAAGATTCATATTTTATGTTGATTTGATTTCGAAAGTTCTCATGGATGATAATTGATATGTATATTTTTGAATGCTGCTGTAGGGAATTTTTTTAATAGGTTTATCTGTTCATAATTATCACAAAATTGCCTTCATTGGCTTTAGAGAAAGGACAGAAGTATCACTTTTGAGTTGTTTAAAGGTTTGAATTATTAACCTGGAAAGGTTGTTAATAGAGTTCTCTGTTTGTAGTACTAAATTTCTTTAAAGCTTAGTAAAAGAAGATTGTTACAAAGTTATGAGCCCTAACATTTATTGAAGCTAATATCCAGTTATTCTAAGAAGTCTGAGCAAGACAATGATATTAACACAGTTTGTTAAGAACTTATTGAAATAGATCAGATATAAACAATGTAGTACCACTTGTCACTATACTGTTTCTCATGTTTATGTAGAATTCACTGTAAAGACATCCTATACTCCCTCCTATTGTGCCCAGACATGATAGGAGGGAGTATATGATGAGAGCCTTGTTGATCGATTCGGCCCTGGAAAGATTGTGCAAGGCTCAAGAGGTAGAATTTTTTTTCAGCCCGGTCTGTACTTGTTAACAGGAGAGATTGATTCTACAGCGATGGGATACAAATAGAGAGGGTGCAAGAATATTTGCTGATTCTATCGAGGCAGTGTTGGGTCGGAAAACTGCTAGCTTGGGGGATACAAGGACTAATAGATTAACAGTAGCCACTGGCAGAGGTGAAAGTTATTCTTGCACTGCTTCTATTGGAATGAGCAGCAGCCTGGAAAACAAGATGACTTTCAGAGACTGCTGGGAGTCATTGCGGTACAAGTAAACACATGGGCTGTGTTAGGGTAGCTAAGAATAGGAACAGGCACATGTATACTTGCGTGTACACCAATGCTAGGAGTTTGGTAAATAAATTTGATGAATTTGAGGTATTGCTCAAAGCATCAAAGGCAGATATTGTTGGGATATCAGAGATATGGTGTCACACAGATATAAGGAGTGCAGAACTGGAATTTGGGGAGTACATTGTGTACAGAAAGGACAGACAGGATAGGAAGGGAGGAGGGGTTATGCTATTAGTTAAGAAACACATAAAATCCAAAGAAATGAAGCCAGTCAACATTGCTGGACAGTGCAGTATCGAGTCAGTTTGGTGTGACATAAGCTTTGGGAGATCAAAATTGAGAGTAGGAGTGTGTTATAGGCCTAATGACTCTGATGAGTATAATAGGAAACTGTACAGGGAAATAGAGTGGGCCAGTAAATCAGAGAGTCTTATAATGGGGGAATTTTAATTTCCCAGATATTGACTGGAATTTGTGGGTTGGTCACTCACACACTAGCAAGGCTTTTGTGGATTTATTGGATGATTGTTTTCTACATCAGCATGTTCGGGAGGCAACTAGAGGGAGTAATACTCTTGATTTGATTATCAGTAATGATTCTTCATGCATTAAGAATCTGCAGATAAATGAACCATTAGGTGGCAGTGATCACAGTGTGATGAAGTGGGATTTACTCAAAGAGGTAACTAGCATCAGAGGTAAAGGAAAGGGTTTTTGCTTTCGTAAAGGCAACTATAATAGTCTGAGACACTATTTAAATTTTATACAGTGGGACCAACTGATGATGTTATCAACAGTAAATTCAAAATGGGAAGCATTCAAAGAATTTATCTTGGAAACTACTAGGCTTTACATACCAACTAATAAAAATATTGTTCAAGGTTTAGGCCTAAATGGATGTCAGATGAACTAATGAAACATGGCAGAGAAGAAAAATGCATGGGATACATATAAATTAATGGGCGACATGGAAGCCTATGATAGATATAAGTTGGTCTGTAACCAAGTCACAAAGGAGATTAGGCAGGCAAAGGCAGACTATGTAGAAATACTTGGCAAAGGATGCAAAGAAAAACAGAAAAGAGTTCTTTACCTATGTAAACTCTAGAAGGAAAGGGATGAATCAGATTGGTCCACTGGATATTGATGGTTCAGCTGTTGATGATCCTGCTCAGGTGGCTAACAAACTAAACGAGTATTTTGCATCTACATTCACACATGAGGAGTTATTCAGGAAGGGGAATGCTAGAGGTCAAGTAAACTCTGGCAGTGAGCTAGATGATTTTGTAATAACTGAGAGGAATGTGGAGGAGAAATTGTTGAGGATAAACAAAAAAAAGACTCTTGGGGTGGATGGGATCTATCCAGTTATTTTAAAGTAGGCAGCAAAGGAAGTAAGCAAACCCTTAGACATAATTATGAGAGCATCTTTGGACTCAGGGGAGGTACCCATAGACGGGAGATGTGCAAATGTGACCCCAATTTACAAAGGAGGATCAAAGGCTGACACAAGTAATTATAGATCTGTGAGTTTAACTTCTGTTCCAGGAAAATTAGAGGAGGCACTGGTTAAAGAAGCACTGCAGGATCATTTAGACAAGACTTCAGTTAAAGCACGGACACAGCATGGTTTTGTTAAGGGAAAGTCTTGCCTGACAAATTTGATTGAATACTATGATGCAGTCACAAAAAAAAATTGGATGCAGGGAATAACTTGGATATTATATATTTGGATCTTAGAAAGGCTTTTGATACTGTTGCACATAGAAGACTGCTGCACAAATTGGAGCAGTGTGGCATTGGAGGCAAATTGCTGCTATGGATAAAGGGATGATTGAGAAGGGGGAGAAGACAGAGAATGGTAATCAATGGACACTGCTCATTGTGGACTAATGTTATTAGTGGAGTCCCTCAGGGTTCAGTGTTGGGTCCATTGTTGTTTTCTGTATTTATAAATGTTATTGATGATCGTATATCAAGCTTAATGTCCAAGTTTGCAGATGATACAAAAGTTGGCAGGGTTTTTAAGGACACTACTGACAGTATGCTGCTGCTGCAACAGGATCTGGAAAGGTTGAGCAGATGGGCTGAGAGGTGGCAAATGAAGTTTAACATTGACAAATGTAAAGTACTACATATGGGAATCAGTAACCCCAGAGCAACGTATCAACTCTGTGGTACTACGCTGACAGTGGTAGAGAATGAAAAGGACCTGGGGGTAATTGTGCAGGCAGACCTGAAGTTGTCTGAGCAGTGCAGACGGGCTGCAAGAGTAGTTCATGGTGTCTTGTCAATGATATACAGGAATTTTTCTAGCAGGGATAAGGAGGTGATTATTCCGTTGTATAAGGCAATGATCAGGCCCCCTTGAGTACTATATACAGGTCTGGAGGCCTCATTTCAAGAAGGATGTAGAGCTGCTGGAACGAATACAGAGAAGGGCAACAAGATTAGTGAATGGAACAAAGAGTTGCTCTTACGAAGAAGGCTTAAGTTTTGCAAATTACAGTGTTTGGAGACTAGGCACCGGCGAGGTGATCTGATGGAGGTGTATAAAGCCTTGAATGGTTTGAGCATGCTCAGTGTCGATGGGATTCTTCCTCTTGCTCAGAATAATCAACTGAGAGGGCATAAATTCAAATTGAGAAAAGACAGATGTGCGGAAATTTGCCTTTAGCCAGCGGGTAGTTGGTTGGTGGAACAGACTTCCATCCCTTGTTGTGGAAGTTGATAGCCTAAATAAATTTAAGGCTCAGCTGGACAGGTATTTTAAACAATGGAGGGCTGAAATGGGAGTGGTGTGTTTTTTTTTTTTTTTTTTTGGCTAATGCTGAATAAGCTTGCTTTCTTGCATCATATGCCTCTACTAATGCTAAAAACTTTATATCTGCCTGCACAATTACCTCCAGGTCATTTTCATTCTCTACCACTGTCAGTGTAGTACCACAGAGTTGATACGTTACTCTGGGGTTACTGCTTCCCATATGTAGTACTTTACATTTGTTAATGTTAAAAATTTCATTTGCCACCTCTCAGCCCATCTGCTCAACCTTTCCAGATCCTGTTGCAGCAGCATACTGTCATTAGTGTTCTTAACAACCCTGCCAACCTTCGTGTCATCTGCAAACTTGGACATTAAGCCTGATATACCATCATCAATATCATTTATAAATACAGAAAATTACAGTGGACCCAACACTGAACCCTGGGGGACTCCCACTAATAACATTAGTCCATGAAGAGCAGTGTCCATTGATTACCACTCTGTCTTCTCCCACTCAACCATCTCTTTATCCATAGCAGCAATTTGCCTCCAGTGCCACACTTCTCCAATTTGTGCAGCAGTCTTCCATGTGCAACAGTATCAAAAGCCTTTCTAAGATCCAAATATATGATATCAAAGTTATTTCCTGTATCCAGTTCCTTTGTGACCACATCATAGTATCCAATCAAATTGGTTAGACAAGACTTCCCCTTAACAAAACCATGCTGTGTCCGAGCTATAACTATGATCCTGCAGTGCTTCTTTAACCAGTGCCTCCATTAATTTCCCTGGAACAGAAGTGAAACTAACAGGTTTATAATTACTTGTGTCGCCCTTTGATCCTCCTTTGTGAATTGGAGTCACATTTGCACATCTCCAGTCCATGGGTACCTCCCCTGAGTCCAATGAAGCTCTCATAATTATGGCTAATGGTTTGCTTACTTTATTTGCGTGTGTCTTTTTTATATTTATCTTCAACAATTTCTCTTCCACTTCCCCCTCAGTTATTACAAAATCATCTAGTTCGCTGACAGAGTTTAATTCACCTCTGGCATTCCCCTCCCTGAATAACTCATCATGTGTGAATGTAGATGCAAAATACTCATTGCCAAAGCTTATAGACCATCAGCTAAAAAAAAAAATAAAATACACTTATCTCACCCTCATCCATCCATCTGCTCCAAGAATTTGTCTAGTTCTTCCTTGAATTTATTCAAACTAACCACTTCCGCACCAACAGATGAAAGTTTGTTCCCACAATCAACCGTCTTCTGGCTGAAGGCGAACTTCTACACATCTACCATGTAACCATCCTTCCTCACTTCGAATTTATGCTCCCTCATCTGTTATCTTAATATTGTTAAGATAACAGATGAGGGAGAGTTGAGATAATGATATTGATACCAGATGTTATCAATATCGTTATCTCAGCAAGAGGAAGAATGCTATCAACGTTGAGCTTACGCAATCCTATCCTTAAACACCTCAATCAGATCACCTAGTATTCAGATGCTCCAACTTGCAGAATGAAAGCCTTTCTTGGGAAGAGCACCTTATTGTTCCTTTTACCAATCTCGTTGCCTGCCTCTACTCTTGTTCCAGATCTACATTCTTCCTAAAATGAGACCTCCAGACCTGTATACAGTACTCAGGATGCAGCCTAACTATGGTCTTGTACAAAGGATAATCAACTCCTTATGCCTGATAACAAAATTTCTGCATATCATTGAGAAAACCCCATGAACTGTTCTGACAGCCTATCTGCACTGCTCATGGAACTTCAGGCGCCTCCATAGCCAGGTGGGCAGGAGCAGCAGTGCGTAGCACACGCTTCTTGATTAGACTGGGGTTTGAGCCCATGACTGCGAAATACGGAGGATGCAGAAAGGTCAGGGAATGACCACCGCATACCCCCGGAGCAATATGGCCTTAGTTGCTAATGCTCCTAAAAACCAAATAACAAGCAAGCAGGGAACTTCATGTCTGACTGTACAGTTATCCCCCAAGTCTTTTTCTTTTTTTACTATCCTCAGGTGTAGTACCACACAGTTGTGATGGTAATTTGGGATTACTTGCATTTGTCAATGTTGAACGTCAACTGCCGTTTCTCAGCTAATTTGCTGTGAATAAAATCACTTAAGCTACATTTTTAAAATAGTTTTAAGTAATGAAAAGTTTGTAGAATTACAATATAACTTATTATTTTTGTTCATAGATTTTGCTTGTTGGAAGTAAAGATTTTACATTGATAGGGAGACCAGTCTTGGGGTAAGTAGTATGTAATCAGAGGTAAGCATGCAAGCCATATTTTTCTTTCATTTCATTATTTTATAAAATTTGTGAATTTTTAATAGTACTTCTGTGTTAAGAACAGCATACTGAATGAATATACAGCCAGGCCTCGCATAATGCGAGTTCGATCAACGCGATTTTCAGTTAATGCTATTTGAAAAATTATACCACTTTTCACTTTACACGATGCAAATTTCCAGTTAGCGCGATCTTTTTTTTTTTTTTTATGCGATAGTTGAAAAAGATTTGAATCACACATTAAGCTCGGAAGGGCAATAAACAAACGTTTGCCTGCTGCCCTCCTCAGTGTGTTCCATCAACCATCGGAAGAAGACGTGTTACTTGTTTGTCTCCCACTAATAAAGTCAATGCACACTTGCATAAAAATTCAAATTTTTAAATGAGCCAGATGAAAATGTTACCGCGAAGGAGATAACAGTAAAAAAATTAGATGAAATCTTTCATATCGCATAGAACCTCAAACAAAAGGTTTGAGATTCTTTTATTTATTTTGCCAGGACCCAGAGAAGATTGTTGTCGGCTATCGGAAATTGATTGCTGAAAAGAGAAAGTCAACACTGTTCAAATATTTCCACAACAGTCATTTCTTCATTGTGTATTTTATGTCAGAGGTTCCCAGACTTTCTCGGTTCATGGTGCCCTTAGTATCTCAGTAATTTTTTCAAGGCGCACCCAGACCAAAAGAAATACCTAACAGCTCCGTTTAGTAGTTAGGTCCAAACAACTTAATAAGAAATGCTGAAACTGTGAACTACCTCGAGCTAGTAGTTCGCGTGGTGTCCGACAGATGTTGAGTATCGCTGTTTCCCTCGAAAATTTAAAATATTCCGCGGTGCACAGTTTGGGAACCGCTGTTTTATGCAATAAACATTTAATTCCATAATTATTTTCATTATCTTTTACATTGTATACAGTTAAAAAGTTATTTAAAAGGTATTTTTAAAATTATTTATGGATATTCCAGAAGGTCAAGGACTAATTATAATTTTTCCTATTGATTATTATATTCGATTAACACATTTCCGTTTTGCACAATGCACTCACGGGACAAATTAATTGCGTTAATCGAGGCCAGCCTGTATATATATATTTTTTTATATTTCCATCTTAATTGCAAATGTCACTAAAAGCAAATTTTGACATTTTTTTTTTAAATTTTTATTTTTTATGTTGATCTCAAACATGAAAGATATTAGAACCCTGACTCACCATGTATGGCTTGAAAGCTGAGCAGATGGAAGATACTTGTTGACAATGTACTTGAGTATTGGTATTGGTCATAGGAAAGGAAGCTGTGTACTTTTGCTGCACTGGCCTAATAATAATAAAATAAAATAATAATAATAAATAAATCCAAAAATAACATTAAAATAAAGTAAAATATAAAAAATAAAAGAATATATATAAAAAGTAGATAAGAAAATATACTAATTATGTGCTTCCCTCCCCACGTAGATAGCTATCCAGTTGACCCTTAAATTTCTTCAAACTGTGAGCTTCAACAGCTTCACATCCTCCAGTATCATAACTCCTTGATTCTTTTCTTTCTCTACTGATTTTAATTCAACTTCACTGAGCATATAAGTTACTTTGGAGTTGCTATTCCTGAAATGTAAGACTTTGAATTTGGGTAAATTAAAACATTGCCACTTTTTTGACTTACCCTTGAAGCATGTCCAAATAATCCTTAAGAAGCACTAATTGTTAATGACTCTACCAATCTTTACATCATCTGAAAATTTTGATGTCACGCCGCCTACTCCCTCATCGATGTCATTTATGAAAATCAGAAAGATCAGTTAAGAGAAAGATCACTGCTGGAACAACAGATTTCAGCAGACCAATTAGTCTGCTGAAATCACACTAACTGGTCTGTAGTTTACCTACTATGCCTTTAGACCCACCCCTAATTTTCAGGAAATACATGCAAAGAAAAGTTAGTTCAGTGAGTTTGGAATTGAACATCATCATCATCAGCCATTTTCAGTCCACTGCAGGATGGCCTCTCCAGCAACTGGAGTTGAACAGCGAACAGTTATTGACAAACTGAAGCATATGGTCAAACTGGTTTGGAAAAACAAGGTTACTGTAGATGCCGTTCTGAAGAACAGTGCTCTTGAAATATCTATTGAAAAGACATGCAGCAGAAACTGAACATTGGCATTTGGAAGGAATAAAGAAGAGAGAGAGAGAGAGAGAGAGAGAGAGAGAGAGAGAGAGAGAGAGATTGTAAGAGATGGATCATTAATTAATTTTTGTCTGCCTTCTCGGGGTTATTCTCATTAAGGATATGTGTATACCTGTCATTTATTTATTCTCATCATTTAACATATAAAATATATGTTGGTCATCAGTTAACATTAAAATCAGTAGTTTCATAATTGAAAAAAAATAATAATAAATACATAAAATAACAGCTGCATATTTAAGTAACAGACTTTACAGGCATTTTCTGAAATTTTTAGTAAAGTCTGTTATTTTTAAAATATGCAGGCGTTATTATTATTATTTAATTTTTTTTTTCAATTATAAAATTACTGATTTTAATGTTATACACTTAAAAGCCAAAGTTTGGTGGTTTAGTCTAAGTATAACAACCATGTGTTGGAATATGTTACAATTTTAGGTGGAAAAACATAGACATTGTTGTTCTGGGTGAAAAAACTGTTTTTGGTGGAAAAACTTTTGTTTTAGGTGGAAAAACATAGACATTGCTGTTCTGGGTGAAAAAACTGTTTTTGGTGGAAAAACTTTTATTTTAGGCGGAAAAACATAGACTTTGAGGTCAGATTTGCAGTCTGGCAGCCCCCAACAATTTTAACATGAATCCCTTATCATATCATGACTATCGGTTAATGATCCAAATTTGCTGTTGGCTGTGGCAGTGATCGATACCAAGATGCCTGGTGGCCAGTCTGTGGACTTTGTATGCCCTGTGCTTTGACAGATACCTTTGATTTTATAATGAAGATTTTTTTTTTTTATGTGAACCCCAAACACGAGAGGTATTAGAACCTATAGTACTTAGTACCGTGCTTGGGTTGGAGGTTGAGAAGACGAAAGAAGATATTTGTTGACATTGGACTTGAACTTCTGTAGATTGTAATTTTCAAGAAATATGTATGAAGGAAGGTTGTTCCAGAAAACGGCAGTTGAATGAATAAATGAGGAAGACGAAAAGTTGGTTCTGTGGGTTTGAAGTTGGACAGTAAATGGATATTGGCTGGTGGCGGCACGTGTTTGGACTGTTTTGAAAGAGAGGGTGGGAATTATAGAAGCCAGTTCAGAAGAACAGTGCCCATGGAAGTATCTGTAGAAGAGGCATGCAGCAGAAACAGTACGTCTATGAGAGAGCGAGTGGAGAGACTCTGTTAGAGATGAATCATTAATTAACCTAACTACCCTCTTTTGAATGGAATCAAGAAGCCTGAGAGAGGTTTTGGGGGCACCACCCCAGATGTGGGAACAATATTCCATAGCAGGGCGGATTTGCAATTTATACAGAGTGAGCAGCTGTTTGGAAGAAAAGTAACGCTGAGAGCGAAAGAGAAAACCAAGTTTTTTAGATGCGGAGGAAGCAATATTTGTAAAGTGCTTGTGCCAAGAGAGATTAGAAGTCAGGGTAATCCCCAAAAGAGATATATCATTTTGCCTAGAAATCGGAATGTCACTAAAGATAAGCATAGGAGCAGAAGAATCCTTTTTGCGAGATATAAGAGAAGACTGAGTTTTAGAAGGGTTGAAATCAATTAAGTTGTCTTTGCCCCACTGGAGAATTACCTGAAGATCGGCATTTAAGGAATTGGTAGCAGATTTTCGAGAAGTTGAAGCTGATTGAGCAGGACAAGGTTTCTCAAAATGGAAAGTTGAATGCAATGTGCTATCATCGGCAAAACTATGGATAGGATTTCCAGTCAATGGAAGAAGGTCATTGATATACAAAAGGAATAGAGTGGGGGAAAGAACTGAACCTTGGGGGACACCGGCATTAGTGGAGAAGTTAGAAGACAGAGAGCCATCTACCATCACACTCAGTGAGCGATCAGAGAGAAAACTGGATAACCAATTACTAAAAACAGTTGGCAAACCATAAGATGGAAGTTTGTTTAGAAGACCTATATGCCAAACACGATCAAAAGCCTTTAAGATGTCAAGAGTAACTACTTGTGTTTCACCGAACCTTTCCATTGAATTAGTCCATAAATGGGTAACATAAGCCAGAATATCACCAGTGGATCGACACTGACGGAATCCATACTGGCGATCGTTGATCAGATGGAAGGTTTCTAGGTAGTTTAAGAGTTGGCGGTTAATTGATTTCTCCATTACTTTAGAGAGAGTAGAAGTAATTGCAATGGAACGATAATTGGATGGGAGGGATTTGTCACCCTTTTTGGGTACTGGCTGGATATGAGCAAATTTCCAAGCAGAAGGAAAAACACCTTTGGAATAAGAAAGGGAAAAGAGGCGGCAAAAAATAGGAGTAAGTTCAGGAGCACAGGTTTTGAGAACAAGTGGAGAAATACCATCAGGACCTGGAGCTTTCTTAGCATCAAGATTCATCAAAATCCTTCTGATATCCTTTTGACGGAAGACCACAGGAGGCATTGAATGGAGCGTGTTGGGAATGGTGGGAGGTGTTTTACCAAGATCATAAATACATGAGCTGGAAGAAAAATGGGATGCTAGCAGGTCAGCTTTATCCTTGGCTGAAGTGACAACAGAACCATCTGGTTTGGACAGAGGTGGGAGCAGAGATGGGCAAAAGTTGGGGACAATAGCTTTGGCAAGAGACCAGAATGCTCGGCTACCATTAGGGCAAGAAGCAAGTTTTCTACTCTTAGCCTGTTCAAACTCTAGTTTGGACTGATTAATAACTGCTTTACAATTGTTGCGAGCTTTGGTGTAGGCAGAATATGAAACTGAAGAATTAGAAACAAGCCAATTACGATATGCAACATTCTTCTCTTGAACAGCCTTAGCACATTTATTGGAAAACCAAGGTTTAGATAAGGGACGAGATTTTAAAGTGGAGTGTGGGATAAAGGATTCCATTCCTGCAAGAATAATTTCACTGACAAGATCTGAGCAAACATTGACATCAGAAGTTTTGAAACAGTAATCCGACCAAGGAAAAGAAGAAAAGAAGTCTCGCAGGTCATCCCATTTTGCATTCTTGTAATGGCAAACAACACGAGGTTGGGAATAGCCATGAGATAAAGGTTCCATTGGAGAAGAGACAATCACCAAGTTGTGATCTGAAGTGCCTAACGGACCTCTCACTTCGACCGTGTACTTAGAAGGATTGTTTGTGAGAAAAAGATCAAGCGTATTGGCTGTATGATTAGGATTGTCCGGTATTCTTGTAGGTAAATGAACAATCTGTGCTAGGTCATTAGTAATTGCAAAAGCCTCAGCATCTCGACCTGCTGGGTCAGTCTGACTAGAAAACGGAAGCCAGCTGGAGTTGTGAACATTAAAATCACCAAGGAAAATTACCTCACTGTTAGGAAAGTTGGACTGGAGAAAGTCAAGTTGCAAAGAGAGGAAGTCAAAGAGCTCCAGGTGATTAGTGGAGTTGGGAGAATGGTAGAGACAACAGATGAATTTTACACAATGAGGTAGAGAGATTTTAAGCCAGAGGAGATTCCAAATTGCCAAGTCTCTGACAGGGAATATCAGGACTGACCTATGCACAAGTACCACCTTTGAGACGAAAGGAATCATACAGCGAATAATTTGGCCATCTGAGATGAGCAGTAGTTGAATCAACCGATAACTGAGATTCTGTCAGAAAAAGTAGATGGGGTTTGGCAGACTGCAAGTGGAAATGGACATCGTTGAGATTAGAATTAAGACCACGTATATTTGTGAAATGAATGAGAAAGTCCTTGGGAGGTTTAGATCTTTTCGCAGATAAGCTTGCTCTATTAGTTTGACAATTCATGGTGTATTCAATAGTAAGAAAAAGTGGGTGGGACATGCTGTATGAAGTAATGAAATTTTTGGATATGGCGTACAGGTGGTAAGAATATACCTAGATCCTTGACATAACGTGGCCTCGGCAATGCTCCCCGCATACACACTACTCGGACTCCCTCCAGTCACTATCTGGCAGAGTAGAGGTAGCAAGATTATACACTAGCTGATCCGGAAGCCTCCTAGAGAGTTACCAATAGGTTCGGTCCGGTGTACTAACTAGCGGCCGGCCTGCGAACACCGTTTTAGAGTGTACCCCCGAAATGTAAGGAATATTGGATCTCGCCACGACGTTCATCATAACCTCAAAAGTCATCAATCATACTGCATGATGGAAGAGATAGGGAAGTGTTGACTGGAACTTAGCTCTAGAGACTAAACATGGGTTCCACCACTTCAAGCCTCCAATAATCGCTTTATCGCTTATTATCTTAATTTCAGTGCATGTTTTTTGTAAGTAGCATTAACAAATCAGGTGGAGGTTAGCACACCATTCTCAGATTGTTACTGGTATTGTTATTTATTGTGTTTACAGATTGTTACATATTGAATTTGTTTGTTCTTTTAAAAATGTTTGTTTTGGGATTTTTTTAAGAGAACTTGTGTGTGGAAGGTTAAGTTAAGTTACTTTGGATTTGTTGAGCTGTGTGACTGCTGATGAAATGTAATCATGTTCTATATGTTTTTGTGTGCATTGAGTTTTAGGTGCATCAGCAATTTTGGCTGTTTTGTGCCATTGTGTTGTGTCTGTACAAGCATGTCATAGCCGAGTGGTCAGGAGCGTGAGTGCAGTAGTATGCGCTCTTTGAGTGGACTGGAGTTCAAGCCAGTGACTGCTAAATATGATTAACATTTTTATTGATAATTTATTGTAGTGGATAATGACATCCTTTTTCCTATTTGCAAAGTTCCCATATATCATAGATGGGACACTTGTGTGCCTTGTTTACATTGCATGGAAAATTTCATGTCTGACTGAATCATAACCATAAGTTTTTTTTTTTTTTCCCTTGTATAAACAAGAACATTTTTTTATTTCTTTTTCATGTGCACATTTGCATGTTGTGCAAGGTGAACAATCCTTAACTCATGGGGGAAGCCCTACTTCTTCGGTCTGAGATTGGCTTACTACAATCTCGATTGAAGAGGACTTCATAAATTCCGCCGTCATGGATGGGAATTGAACCCAGACCTCTCCTAAAGTGGCATGTGAAGCCACTATGCCAGTGGTTTTCAACCGGGGTGCCTCAGCAACATTCCAGGGGTGCCATGTAATTTGGGTTTAATTTACTTAAACTATTATTATTTTTTTAATTTATATATGTATTTCATTATAAAAAGGTGTACAGTATCTTTTTAATTTTGTGGTGATCTATAATTGATGTTTACTTATTACCTCTATATAAAGAATAAAATTATATACTGTATGTATATAATTTGTATTATGAAATGTACTTTTTATAATTATATTATTATAATAAATATCATATAACATATATATTTTTTAATATTATATATATACAGAGAGAGAATCGGATCTAACAGGCAGAAAACTGAGTAGGGGTGCCGCAAAATAAAATAAATTACTTAGGGGTGCCATTATTAAAAAAAAGGTTGAAAACCACTGCACTATGCTATCATGGAGACGCGTTCCAGATACTTCCACAGTTTACTGATTTTTTCTGAGCAGTTAAATATGTTTTTATATTTAGTCTTAAAGATATGTATTTGCATGAGTATTTCATGGTTTATTATTGTTTTATTTAGAAAAGATCTTGTGAGGATAGAAGCTACAGTTATTGAAAAGACATTGTCCCATGTTTTATTTAATTTTTTTATGATACCTAGAAAGAGACATAAAAGGCTAAAATGTAAGTACTTTTTATGTAATTTAATTTCACTTTTCACCCCAGTTCTTTTTGAGCATGG
Source organism: Mastigoproctus giganteus (assembly GCF_048544385.1). Lineage (NCBI taxonomy): Eukaryota > Metazoa > Arthropoda > Arachnida > Uropygi > Thelyphonidae > Mastigoproctus > Mastigoproctus giganteus. Next base: position 73,875,856 of record NC_143583.1, read on the forward strand.
TTTAAAATTGTAACCTTAATTGTTTTTTTATGATTCAATTAGTGTTTCTTTTTTGAAATGTTATTACCCTAATTAAGCTACCAAAATAAAATAATATCATTTTATTATTTTTTCTTGCTGTTTTAATGAAAGGTTGATTCTGACTGTTTTAATTTATCAGTAAGCTCATTGGCCCCAATTTTAAAAACTTAGTAGATTCAGCATTAATGAAAATTTCTTATTGTGTCCCACCCACCCACTGAAGAATACAATTCAGTCTGTGACATCAAAATATCTTATTGATAATCATCAATATGATAGTATTTGTTTTTTTAAAAAATCGTGTCTTTTTTTTTATTATTATTTTTTGATTTGATGCCAGTTTTTCAAAGCTCTTTTAATATTAATTTGTTTTTTTTCTGCTGTGTACTCAATTTTTTTATTTTCAATTATTCATCTTTTATAACATGGCCATCATTTTAAATTTTGCTACTCACTCAGATATACCTCATTATAAAAGTATGATTTGAATAAACAATGTGTTATGAGAAGTACACACAATTTGTTTGCAATCCAAGGTGGATTCAAAAATTTTTTTTGTTTAATACGTTTTTGTTGTTCTAGTGTGGATGCCAATAGATTATTAATATTATAATGGCTAAATGATGCAAGGAAGCAGGCATTTTATATGATATCTTACCAATTATTCATATCTTACTTATCATTCATATCTTACCAATCTGATTGCCCTTTTCTGAGTTCTTTCTAGACATACACATGTAAAGACATAGCTTTCTAGTTCTGTGCTTTTTTTTTCAAGTGTGGCCTCCAACCTGAACAATGTTTTAAATGTGGTCTCACCGTCATCTTATACAAAAGGATAATGACATCCTTTTTCCTATTTGCAAAGTTCCCATATATCATAGATGGGACACTTGTGTGCCTTGTTTACATTGCATGGAAAATTTCATGTCTGACTGAATCATAACCATAAGTCCCCCCCCCCCCGGATTACTTTTAATTCCACTCTCCTTAGCTTAACTGCTGGATTTCTGTTCCCCAGTCAGAAAACCTTACATTTAGAAGAATTACACTTCATTTTTCAGGCCATTTGTGCAACTGATCTAAGTCATTTTGAAGCAGAATGTCCTGGTTCATGTTTTTTACCTCCCTTCCTAACTTTAAATCAACATCAAACTTTGCCAACTTCCTCATCAATGTCATTACAGAAATAAGAAACAGAAGTGACTCCTAATGCTGAAGGATTCCACTTGCTGTACTGGTTCATCCTGTGGTATGTCTGTTTATGGTTACTCTGTCTCTTATCTTTTAGCCAACATGTGATCTATCATAGGAGCTTGCCATTAATCCCAATTTGCTCTGTTCAAAAGCTTTACTGAAATCAATATAAATACTATCAGAGTTGTTTCTTGCATCCAGCATTTTTATGGCTTCATAATAATTAACTAGATTGATTAGTCAAGACTTCCTCCTCACAAACCCATGCTGTGATCTATTATAGAAAGAATTCCTGCAGAGATGGTCCTATATTGTATCATTAATCAGAAACTTCATGATTTTATCTACCACCAAAATCAAACTCACTGTTCTGTATTTGGCCATATCTTTCGCACTGTCTTTGTGAAGTGGAATGGCATTAGCAGTCCTCTAGTCCAGGAGGTCTTTCTGGATTCTAATGATCTCATAACACCCTAAATGAAATTATGCACTCACATGCAGCCTATTTTAGCGTAACAGGATGTGTACCATCCATACCTTTTGCTCAGCTGCATTAGTTTTCCTCATATGCTCTTCTCTGAGATTGCTAAATCACTTAATTTACAGCAATCTGATCCATTGTGACTGATCTCTCATGGTTCGAATGGTCTTTCAACTGTAAAGATTATTGCAAAGTACCTTTTATCTCATCTGTCATGTCCGATGGGCTTTCTATGACTTTTCCTCATCTTCTCTTATCTCTTAGCCAACTCATGATTGAACAAACAACCTTGCTGCAGTTTATATAATAGCCTTTCATGGAATATATATCAAAAGCTTTACTTTTTGATTAAGTAAGGTATCTGTCTGATCCACCCTCTTTGTTATTATATTCATGCATGAAAAGAATTCTGTCTCCATTTTTATCTCTTTGATTTCTTTTGAATTTTTTTTTATCGGATCAAGTACACATCACAGAAAGAGTATATAATGATGTTTTTCAAAAATCCAGGAGGATCTTAGATTATAATATCTGATAATCTGATCCATTGAAACGGATCTCTCATGGTTTGAATGGTCTTTCAATTGTAAAGATTATTGTAAAGCACCTTTTAACTCATCTGCCACATACGCTGGACTTTCTGTGACTTTTCAGTTCAAGTAAGGGATCTTCTTTATTGTATTCATATATGAAAAGACTTGTCTCCATTTTTAGCTCTCTTTGATTTTATTTGAAATTTTTATATCAGATCAAGTACACATCAAAGAAAGATTGTATAATGTTGTTTTTCAAAAAAATCTGTTATGAGTGACACTTGCTATTTTCTATTCATGAAAATATCCAATTTTTACATGGCATTAATTTTTGTTTTAATTCAGATGCCAATAGAAAGTTATCCTGAAATTTTGTTATTAGATCAAATGCTTATCAAAAAAAGTTAACAGTATGGATTTTAAAAAAAAAAATCTGTTATGTGTAGTAGTTTTTTTTTTTTTTTTTGCACAGCGTAAAAAATGCAGTGTTTTTTATTTGATGATTTTGATAGCTTATAGCATAGATAACTTGCTGTTGGAAAAATAATTTTCTAATTGATGAAATACACATCTAGAAAAGTTTATGTAATGGTAATTTTTTCCATTGTACTTGACTTTTTGCCAGTTTATACTGAGAATGTTAACAGATAATATACATGCATCAAAGAAGGTATTACGGCAATATACTTTTCAAAAAAACAATTTATAAGTGATAAGATAGATGTTGAGTTTTATCTTTTGTTTCTTTAACAACTGCAATTCCAAACTAAAATCATAATGTAATTATTCATTACAAAATGAATTATTTAATGGTTCTGATTAAAATTAGCATAATAAAATTCTTAAGAGAGCCAAGAAATTCATATCAATATAGAATCAGTATTTATTCAAGAAGTAACATTGATTTCTTCTAGCTTTGCAAATGAGCAAACAAGTTTTAAAAACCTAAGGCATGTCTAACAACACCTCTCTTCCAGTGTTGAGACTTTTAGGTTTAGCAATATTTAAAAGAAGCCAATCATACATGAAAATGTCAAAAATTCACAGAAACCAGAGAAATATACAAGCCTTTACAGAAATAATATTTACATTTCATTGGAGAATTGACTCAGATGCAAATCTACCTTTGTGCATAACAGCGAAAAAAAAAAAAAAAAATATATATATATATATATTTTTTAAAAATATCTTTAAAAAAAAAGAAAAAGCTGTATTGGAAACATGGGGAGATTTTGCATTGCAGTGAAGCTTGAAACCCTAGTTTTTCTTATTTCATAGTAAATTGAAATATTCAGTGAATTTTCAGTAAAAACTGTACACAGTTGTCACAGTTACTAGAAATAAACAACTGTTACTTGAAACTATTTTTCAATAGATATCTTTTTTTGGCTAAAACACAAAACACTACCTTTCTGAGAGTGAGATTTTTAGAATGTTTTATACTTGATTCTGCAATTTTTCAATATAAAAAAAATAAAAATAACACTTCTCTTTGGGGGATTGCATTTCAGCTGTGTGCATAGGGTTGTTGAATGATCTAAATGAGTTATAATGCCTCTTGAGTCAGAGGAGTTTGCAGCTTTATTGTAACCTCAGTCAGTGGAGCAGTTGACACTGGATTGCACATTTTTTGTAGAAGCATATAAGCTCAGTCTTACATGCTTCTGTGTGCATTATTACAGACCCACGACTAATCCTTAATGAATATAGGATTATTACAAATTATTTCTTTATTGTAACTAAAGTGTACACAGTGTTGAAACTAAATTTCTTAACTTCCTTCAGATAACCTTCATTTTATAATATGAATGGTGTATCTAGGACACTCCCCTGTGTGAATCACTCTAGATATACCACTTTTATAGCATAGCCTTGTATGAACTTTGTAATTTATTTTTTCTCTGTTAGAATTCTTATATGGAATTGAAAATAAAATAAGCAGTTAATTTTAAAAAATTAATAATATAGTGTTAACCTGTTTGTTTGTGCAGTAAGTTTTATGTAGTTGAAGTAAATATATAGAAGCCTATAGCACCACAAATCGATATTTATTGTTGACAATATTTTTCTGTTCAATAATACTAGGTACTATAAATTAAAATATATTCATAACAATTATAATTAATTTCATTTCAAAATTTTTAATAAAATAACTGTCATAATGCAGTCACAGGATAATATATCTCTTATTTTTTTTCCCTACTGGTCCATAGTTCTGTAAATGCTATAAAAATAAAATATTATACTCATAATGATAATGGGTACATAAAAGAAATTCATTCCTTATTATAATCTTTTTTTTTTTTCTTTTTTTTTCTTTTTTTTTTCTTTTTTTTTATTTAAGGAGATTTTTATGTAATTCTTTCACAAAACAGTGCATAAACAGCACTCTGAATATTTTCTTGCACTTGGCCTTTTGTGAGAACAAGTCAGTAATGGATGAACTTCTAAATGTTTGGATGCCAGGATCACATACAGATAACTCTGTATAGAGATGGAACACAAGATCTGTAAAAACAACCTTCTATGATTATTTTCATGCATTATTTGCTTTCTGTAAGAACACGATAGCAATGGATAATTTCCCTGTAAATTTTGACACAAGAAAAATATAGCATGTTGTGCTGCTTTCCTGTAGGGTGAGTTGCAGAACAATTTTTGACATTTTCATGTATGATTGGCTTCTTTTAGATATTGCTAAACCTAAAAAAGTCTCAACACTGGATGAGAGGTGTTGTTAGACATGCTTTGGGTTTTTAAAACTTGTTTGCTCATTTGCAAAGCTAGAAGAAACCAATGTTACTTCTTGAATAAATACTGATTCTATATTGATATGAATTTCGTGGCTCTCTTAAGAATTTTATTATGCTAATTTTAATCAGAACCATTAAATAATTCATTTTGTAATGAATAATTACATTATATGATTTTAGTTCTATAATACAAATACTTGAATGTTTTACAAATCCATAGGTATAGTTCATGTAATTATTTTTTAATGATAAGTGCATCATCCTTAAGTATACCTTATCTTTCTTTCTTTCTTTTCTTTATCTTAGTTTTGTCTTTATAATGGATACCCAAAGTTAAATTGTTAACACTGTACACTATTATAATAGAATAGTACACTGTTATTTAGTATATTAAATGTGCCTGCTTATAAGTAATATTATCTTAATTTTTTAGTTAAGAGAATTCCTTTGACTATGCTTCGAATCAACAGCATTGAATTTACTGACCTTGTGAATAGTGTTCCACCTGAGGAGGGGGTGAAAGGGAGGATTTTCTGATGTTACTATTACTACAGTATGATGGTCAGTTATAAATTTTAGAACAGAGGAGCATGTGTAGATATGTGGCATATCTTTCAAGTATTTAAATGCAAATAAAGTGTTTTCAAAGTTTACCATAATTTGTCTTAATATTTCTTAGACTCTGTATGACAGAATAAAATTATTGCAAGACTTTGCTGTTATTGCACCTTTAATGTATATTTAGACTTCATTATTTAATGCTTACATTTCAAAAGAATTGTCTTTATTCTGATTTTTTGTTATTTATATAAGTATTCATGTTGTGGACTTGTGCAATAACAATAGTTGAGAAAAGCAAAAAACACTCTTTGTAAAAAAAAAGTTCATAAATGTTAAATAAAGCACAAGAATTTGATTACATTCATTATTATACAAAGAATCCAATATTAATTTAGCTATTCATTAACTCAGTGGGGTTAAGTGAGAAATAGCAAACAGCAATGAGGATGTCTCTGCTTTGATGAGACAAAAAGAATTGTAATCTTTTTGTCTCATATGCTTGCTAAGCACATTAAAAGAGGACAAAATTTTTTCAAGATAAAATTAGAAACTTACAGAATTACTTAAAATTAGAACTTAGAGAATATTTTCTCTCTTACCATTGTATCCTCATTAATTTGATATTGATTATTTGAAATGTAATGCATTTTGCATTATATACATTATATGGAAATTGCAGCATGGATTTGTTAAGGGGGGAGAGATCCTGTCTGACCAATCTTATCTATGATGATACCATTTTTCCACCAGTCTTTTTAATATAAATACACTTTATTTACATAATATTTTATGTATTGTACAAACTAAAAGACATGTATTAAAGATTACATCATTCCCTTTACATTCTGCTAATACACAATGCTGTTATGTAAATTTTACATATCCATTTTGAAATACTCTTGTAATTTAGTTTGCTGGAACTGATGATAGCATTTTTTTCAGTACATAATTCTTAATATATTTTAAAGACAAAATGCACAGTGCATAATAGCATGTGGGTTTAAATAACTATATAATATCAGTGTAAATACACCATAGTTAAACTATATATGTAGTGTAAAGGCATCGTTTTTAATCATATCTTATTGTGGCTACCTTCAAAACGAGATACCAGGTATTGCACTACTTCGAATAAGTAATGCTTCTCTAGTAGAGAAGACTACTGTTATTTATTCTCAGTGGATACCACCACCCGTTTCAAAGCTGTTGGCCTATCATCATCTGAGTGGTGGCATCCACTGAGAATAAATATCTTCTCTACTAGAGAAGCGTTACTTATTCGAAGTAGTGCAATACCTGGTATCTCGCTGTGAAGGTAGCCACAGTATGAGATACAATTAAAAACAATGCCTTTACACTACATACGTAGTTTAATTTATGGGTAAACTTATGGTGTATCTACACCGATATTATATAATTCTTAATAGTAGCCAGATACAATAAATGAAGATGTTCACTATCACTCTGGCATTCTAACCATGCGATCATCTAATTAATGTTTTCAAGTAGTTTGCTAATTTCTGGTGCTTTTTCCTTACGTGAGTCATTCATGTTATCTTCTGTGTCACTGGCTCCTTTTTGTCGATTGTCTTTCCACTGTTCACAGAGGCCGCAATTTCTTCCTCACTGAGGTAATGCACAACTGGACCTTTCACATTCAAGTCAATCCAAGCAGCCAGATTTTATTTTCTCCAAGACTGCCACCAAGTACGTTACAAGCAGCCTTTGCTTCTTGTTCTGAAAATGCTACTAATATAAGGTTATTATTAGTGATCTCATATTTTTTAATAAATTTTTTCCAGCAGTTTTCAATTGCTGTTGAGCTTTCTCCCATGTTGTCAACGTCTTTCAGTGTTAATGTTTTCAGAAATTCTGAGATCACAACATCAGCAAGTAGCTCACCATGATAGTATTCATTGAAGGCTCAAATAATGCCCTAATCCATGGGCTGAATTAGTGCAGTTGTGTTCTTTGGCAGAAATGCTACTCTAATCTTGTCATTTTTGATTTCAGGACATCAACAGCAGGATGAACTCCCAGTGATCTGACAGTAATAGAGCTTTTTCTTCAAGTTTTTTGGTAAGCAAGTGGCATCTTACCGATGGTACAGACTTGCTTTCAAACCATGAAGTAAAAATATCACTCATGATATTTTTACCAAGTTCCAAATATCCAAGTTCTGAGCTAATTTTATAAATCACAGGTGAAAATTTCATGTTGATGTGCTTAAAACACTGGAGCTTTGGCTTTTACCGATGCACAATGGCTTTAGTTTGACAAGCTAAATTAATTCTGTTTTTGTTAGTTTTCATGGCCACTTTGTTGGGTGCCTTTTTATTATCCAGTGACTGAGCACAGTACTGTTTCATTACAGTTTATCTGTTAATTAATTCGTCACCTAAATCACATTACACGGAAATTCAGGAATGCTTCTGCTGTTATCAAATGCCGATTTGCCTACATGATAAGCCTTCTATCTTCAAAGTCATCCTTCAAGAAGCTTTAAATGTGTTACATTTCTACCAATAGCTTATGAAATTTAAGTGTCTGTGCTTTCAAAATTATGTTTGTTAGTACTCCTTCACTGCATTTCTGTAGAAACTACTTGTTCCACATCACTGTTTTCACAAAATCTAGTTTTCTTTCTTTGGAGGCTTGCTTCGTCTTCTACAGAGTCTACAAATGAATGCAATTCTTCTTCCTCTTCTATTCAACTACAGATCGTTCTCTCTTGAATTCCACACATGTGAAATATACTGCATTTCATTTTACCACACTTAACTCTTTCAATAATCTTTAACTTTTCTTCAACTGTATATTTTTTTTTTCTTTTGGTGGCCATTACAGCCCTACTGATTTACTAATTTTGCCATGTATTTTTGATGCCCTAGAATTTACCATGTTTTGAGAAAATTAAATCAAAACCAAACTGTCTAACCTATCATAATGCTGAAATGAAATCATGTGATTTCTCCATAATCGCTTGTCAGTTCATGTATATTTCTTTCTAGTTTAGTCATTAGCAGTCTTTGCTATACTACGTGTAACTTCTAGTCTAAGAAAGGATGTCATGTGCTGTTGTTTACAAAAATTTACTTTGTAACTAATATAACACACTTGATGAATGGTAGCTGTATTCTCCTCCAGAATATGGTTACCATTTTTTCAATTAGCATTTTACTGATATACTCTTTTGCATCTCTAGCTGAGGAGAGAAACTGGGTGTCTACAGTTATTAGTCTCCGATAAGCCCCGTTGTTTACAAAAATTACTCAATAATTACCAAAAAATTACTCAACTGAATATTGAATATATCAAAGCAAATATATAGCTAATTTTTAGCAAATTTCCCATCTTGGAAACAAGATGGGAAATTAGCTAAAAATGCTTACTGTACATCCTTTGGTAGTAGGATGTACAGTAAATAAATAGTACTGTAGGATGTGCAGTATTCACTTTTTTTTAGTTTCCAATATGAAATGGCTAGTTCTTTGGGGGGATATGATCATACCCATGGTATATCCGAAACTGCAGTATGAAGAGGCATGTTATATTAATATTGCACTGTATTTAGATTTCATAGATTTCAGCAAAGCTTTTGACACTGTTTCACATGAAAAACTGCTGTACACAGTGCAGCAGTATGGCATTAGGGGAAAGTTATTGCTATGGATAAAGGGATGGTTGAGTAGCAGAACATAGAGGCTGGTTATAAATGAACACTGCTGTTCTTGGACTAATGTTATTACTGGAATCCCTTAGGGTTCAGTGCTGGACCCCTTACTATTTATAATATTTATTAATGATACTGATGAGGGCATATCAAAGTTATTGTCTAAGTTTGCAGATAAAACAATGGTTGGTAGGATAGTTAATGACAAGAATCAAGGCCATACTACTGCATCAAGACCTAGAAGAATTAGGCAAATGGGCTGAGAACTGTTAATTGATGTTTAATGTTCATAAATGCAAGGCACTGAATATGGGCAGCATTAATCCCAGAATGACATACCAATTAGATGACACCATACCTCAAGGTAGTGGAGAATGAAAGAGATTTAGGGATAATTGTGCAGTCCAACATGAAGTTCTCTGAGCAGAGCAGAGCAGTGCAGACAGGCTGCCAGAACAGCTCATGGCATTCTGTCAATGATATACAAGAACTGCAAGCAGGGACAAAGAGGTGATTATCACTTTTTGTAAGGCAATGGTTAGGCTGCATCTTGAATACTACATATAGGTCTGAAGCTTCTTTTTAAGAAATATGTGGATCTTTTGGAACAGGTGCAGAGAAGAGCAACCAAGATTAGTCAAGAACACCAGGGGATGCTCTTACCACTGAAGACTCCAGTTCTGCAAATTGCTGCACGTGTAAACTAGGCACTTGCAAGAAGGTCTGATTGAAGTGTTTAAGGCTTTAAATCAATTGAGTAATTTTGATGGTATTCTTTCTCTTTCTTGGATAATAAATAAGGAGACATAAACCTAAATTGAAAAAGTAAAGCTGCAGGATAGTTGTGCAAAAATTTGCTTTCATCCAGAGAGAGGCGATTGTTGGAACAAACTACCATCGAGTGTTGTGGGAATGGGCAATTGAAGGAAGAATTAGAAATATTATTAGAAGGGATGGACAGATCAGGTGAATAGTTTTTTCTTTCTTTTTTTTTTTTTTTTTTTGGCCGATGCTGTATAAACTTACTTCCTTGCCTCACTTTCCATTCTACTAATATAATAATAAAATTAAATGGAACTATAATGAAAATTCTAATGCACAATGTATGGTATAATTATGCAATATGTCACCTTTCAATTTTGCATTTTTACCTGCTTGCTCAAGGATTGGGTGCAGAATCTCAGTAAATTTTTGTACCACTAACATGCACTATGGCTACATATGTAATCCATTTTGCTCATTCCACTGAAGCCAGAATACACTTGATCACTAACAATAAAAAAAGTGCGTTCACAATATATAGGAACGAAGGGGGTGTCCTCTCACTAAGAAAGGCATAAGTTCTGCAAATTAGAGCATCTGGAGACTAGGCACGTGTGAGTTAATCTGATTGAGTTGTATAAGGCCTTGAATGGTTTGAGCAGCCTCAGTGCTGATGGAATTCTTCCTCTTGATCAGATTACGAATCTGAGTGGCATAAATTCAAATTGAGAAAAGTTGTAGAATACGTGTGGAAATTTGCTTTTATTTTATTATTTATTTTTTTTTATGAAAACCCCAAACACGAGAATTATTAGAACCTTTAGTACCGTGCCGACCGGGTTAACCGGGTGGGTAAAATGCCTGCCTGGCAACCCAATTCAAACCCACCAAAGCGGGTTTGAATCCTGCCTCAGGCTTGGATCAGAGTAGTGCAAAAACCTTGGGAGGTGCATTATGGCCACAGAAGCTGATGCGCCAACAACTAATAAAAAAAAAAAAAAAAAAACAGTACCGTACTTGGGTTGGAGGTTGAGAAGATGAAAGAAGATATTTGTTGATATTAGACTTGAATTTCTGTAGACTGTAATTTTCAGGAAGCCAGCGGGCAGTTGATTGCTGGAACAAACTTTCATCTGCCGTGTAAGTTGATAGCGTAAATAAATTCAAGGAAGAAGTGGACAAACTTTGAAGTGAATGGATGGGTGAAATGGGAGGGGTTTTGTTTGGCTGATGCTTATAAGCTTGCTTTCTTGCATCATATGTTTCTACCAATGCTAATATGTGTACATTCAGTATGACAATGAATGTACCTTAGAGAAAAAGTACTTTTGTATGGGAGGAGTTAAAAAAATTATCATTTATTATAAATGTAGTTATCTTACCTATTATGCAAAAAGAAAGTAATTACCACAAAACAAATGCAGCAGATTTACACTACAATTAGAGTTATACTTGGCAAGGTGCAATTTTGTTACTGGATTACCAAAACATCTTAATATTCAAAATAAAATAAATCATAAAGATAAGAAAGAGATAAAGCAACATTTGCCCTCAGCAGTGCTAACATGCTGCTGCCTGCCCAAGGAGATATACCCTCATACCCACTAAAGCGTAAGTGCAGTTTTCATAATAAAATGAACAGAATTAAAGATGGAACTCAAAAGCATCACTTCTTTGAAAGGACATCAGCATTTAGTGAGTTCCAAAAATAAAGACAGAACTCAAAAGCACTACCCCTTCAAATGGAGATCAGTATTTTGGCAAATTCCAAAAAAAAAAAAAAAAAAAAAAAAATGGTATGGAAAAAAGAAGAGGATGGTATAGAGAAAACGTTTCTCTATACAATTGATCTAATTGTTTTTTTTTTTTTTTTTTCAAAAGTAGGATATTATTTCTTTATATACTGTGATAGACAGTATATGAAATATTGTATTCATGTCTAATGCCCTTTACTACTTAATATTCCAAAAGTTCTATGACTTAGAATATTTTAAAATTGTTCTCAAGCATTGTCTGGATGAACCAGAGCAAGTCTCCACCAATGAGGTAATACTCACGTAGTAGCCTTGCCAACCCGTAAACGGATAGGGAATCAAATGCTGCCTGGACGTCGATATACGTAACGGTGATTTCTGAACCGTGTTCAAATGCCTCGAGAATCTTGGTAGTGGGGGTGACTAGATTTGTAGCGATGGATCTTGACCAGGTAGCATAGTGGATCTGCGGTAGCTGTTGTGGCATAATTTGGATGGTTAACATTCTCAGAAGAGATTTCTCAAAGAGCTTTAATAGGCTTGATACAGAAGAGATTGGACAGAAGTGACTGGGCTGAGAAGCAGAGCGTATTTCGGCAGCGGTCTTTCCTTCCCTGCCATATAGGAGGGAAGGATTTTATTAAATAACGATAATAAACAAATGTACTGAGGCATTTCAGTATAAACTGAGGAATTTCGTGGGCACCGGATGCGGCCGTAGATGCTAAGCTAAGTTATTGCGTCAATCAATTTGATATTTGTTTAATATTTTATTTTATAAGTTTCGTTCAAAGAAGTCAATGTATTTAATTTGCATTTTGTATGTGAATAATTTTTATATATAAAAAATTTTAAAAAAAAAAGGTGTATATTGTTTCTAGGGGTTTGAACCCCTCCTCCCAGATGTCCCGCATTGGAATGCTAAGGATCTGGTCACTTTAGTTTAGTTACAATTTGTGCAGCCACAAATATTGTCCATTTAATTATTATGAAAATTTCGTGTCTTGAATTTGTGATTTATTTTCGCCATCTACCACCTAACAAGTACCACACTTAGTTGATGTGATTTTTCGTGTTGTTTATTTGACATAAATTTATTGAATTCGTGTTTTATAAAATAAAAATTACTAATTTTCACCGGGGGGATTTTATTTCACCCCCGGTCACCCCCGTGGATTCAACACTGGTTGTGATCATCAAAATCACCAAGGAAAATTACTTCTGTTTCAAAGAGAAGGAGTTAAAGAGATCCAAGTGATTAGTGGAGTTGGGAGAACAATAGCGGTAACAGATGAATTTGGCATAATCTAGAGAGATTTTAAGCCAGACAAGATATAAAAGAGGAGTTTCCAAATTACTAAGTCTCTGACAGCGAATATCAGAGCGGACATATGCCCAAGTGCCACCTTTGAAGCGAAAGGAACCATAGTGAATAATTAGGGCTACCAGATGAGCAGTTGTTGAATTCACCGATAACTTGGACGCTAGGATTATTTGGGATTATTTTTGAAAATTTCATAAAGTTATTGTTGTTTCAAAACCATGTAATAAAACTGCGGTGTGATTATGGATATCATAACTAGACAGAAAAAAAAGAGTATATCTAAAACGATTTGTCAAAGTTTTGCAATGCAGCAGAGGTGTTACACCTCCTGTTGCCAGGTGACCTCAGACAACCGAACAGTTATCAATTGCATATATCCACAGTTTCCAGTTTCGTTTATCCTCTTTTTTCCCTTTTTTCGTATTTGCGTCAGTTACTTCAAAGTTACTTCAAAGATTGGTTTATTGGACGGTTCCCATAAAAACCGAACTCCCACGAGGAAAGTTTGGCATTGACGAGGAATGGCTGCAACCCTTGCAGAGTGTGCTTATATAGCTGAAAGTAACAGCTGATGTAATATTACATCATCACGTACGCGTGTCAGTCTTATCTGATGCAATCTGTAAAATATTGCCATATACTTACGGTATTCGGACGACAATTACAATTTTAAGGGGTGATGCACTTTCTTTGAACACCAATGTATATCGGATGGATCTCTCTGTGGTTCTGTTGTCTCCTTTACACCGACACATCTATTTGCAAAGGAATTCTGAGTGCTCAGATGAACTGCCTTGGCTTCAAGAACTGGGCCCGAGATCATCCTAGCACTGCTGATCTAGCAACTGCAATCAAAGTCCCCAGATTGTTAACCAGATAAGAGACATCAGGATAACAGTTATTGTGAAACTTCTTGCTAGTACTACTAATGTTTTCCAGGCTTGGGGACCTAAAAGCTACATGACAAACACATACTGCCTTTCACAGATAGCTCCATCCCGACTCAGATGCTAAGCCCAGTCAGACAATTGGATTTTGATCTCATCAAATTTTCCATAGAGACGAGGTATCGCAAAAGCATCCGCGATCAACTCAACGATGAAATCTCATCGATGAGCTGATCAATGATGATCAGCTCATCGACGAAATCTTATTATTTTGCTTCCTCCACTGTACAGAAGTCCTTGGCAATCTCTAACTTGCCACACAATTTGTGAAGATTTTTTTTTTTTTTTTTTTCGATTTGGTAGTTGTTGGCGCATCGGCTTCTGTGGCCATATTGCACCCCCCCCCAAGGTTTTTGCAGTACGTTGATCCAAGCCCGAGGCGGGAATCGAACCCGCGACCTTTGAGTTGCCGGGCAGGTACTTTACCCACTCGGCTAGCCCGGTCGGCATTTGTGAAGAAAATACCGCCCTATCTCCAGTGTTCTTTTTGTTATGAGTAAGCATGTGTTAAGCACAGAAGCAACTAACGTACGAATCAGTATATTTTATCTGCAAATTGAGTTGATTCTGTGGATGGACGAAAACCCGAGCTTCTGGAAGATAAAATTTGAAAGTGTCTGCAATTCTGCCCAGACGCGATAGGAGGGAGTATACAACGAGAGCCTTGTCAATCAATTCGGCCCTGGAGAAATTGTGCAAGGCTCACGGAGTAGAATTTTTTTCAGTGTGGACTGTGCTTGCTAACAGGAGAGACTGCTTTTGCAGGGATGTGATACACTTAAATAGAAAGGGTGCAAGAATATTTGCTGATGCTATCGAGGCTGTGTTAGGTGGGTCGGAAAACTGCTAGATTGGGGGAATTCACAGACTAAAAGATTAACAGTAGCCGCAGCCTGAGGCGAAAGTGATTCTTACACTGCTATTGTAATGAGCAGCGGCCTAGAGCAAGTTTCTGAGGACTTCAGGAGCCATCAAGTAAATACATGGGCTGTGTTAGGGTAACTAAGAGTAAGAACAAGTGCATGTATATGAACTAGAAGTATAGTAAATAAAATTGATGAATTTGAAGTGCTGATCAAGAAAAATATATATCTGTGACATCATATCAGAGACATGATGTCACACAGATATAAGC
The DNA here is from genome assembly GCF_048544385.1 of Mastigoproctus giganteus. Classification (NCBI taxonomy): domain Eukaryota; kingdom Metazoa; phylum Arthropoda; class Arachnida; order Uropygi; family Thelyphonidae; genus Mastigoproctus; species Mastigoproctus giganteus. The sequence continues at coordinate 73,890,997 of NC_143583.1, forward strand.
AGTGCAGAATTGGAATTTGGGGAGTACAATGTGTACAGGAAGGATAGAGAGGATAGGAAGGGAGGAGGGATTATGCTGTTAGTTAACAAACAAATTCTACGGAAGTACAACCAATTGACATGAGTGGACAGTGCAATGTTGAGTCTGTTTGGTGTGACATAAACACAGGGAAAGGGAAAATGAGAGTAGGAGTACGTTATAGGCATAATGATGCTGATAAGTACAATGAACAGTTGTGCAGAGAAATAGAATGGGACAGTAAATCAGAATGTCTTGTAATGGGGGATTTTAACTTTCCAGATATTGATTGGAACTTGTGATTGGTCACTCGCACGCTAGCAAGACTTTTGTGGATTTATCGAAGGATTGTTTTCTACAACAACATGTTCGAAGGGCAACCAGAGGCAGTAATACTCTTCATCTGATTATCAGCAGTGATTATCAATGCATTAAGATTTGCAGATAAAGGAACCACTGGGTGACAGTGATCACAGTGTACTGATGTGGGATTTACTTAAAGATGTAACTACCATCAAGGGTAAAGGGAAGGGTTCTTGTTTTCGAAAAGGTGACTACAGTGGTCTCAGACAGTTTTTAAATTCTATGCAGTGGAATCAACTGATGATGTTACCCATGGTGAATTCTAAATGGGAAGCCTTCAGGGACTTAATCTTGGAGGCTACTAGGCTTTTCATACCAACTCAGAAATACTGTTCAAAATTAGGCCTAAATGGATGTCTGATGAATTAATGGGGCTCGTGGCAGAGAAGAAAAATGCATGGAATGTATATAAATTATCAGGCGACACAGAAACCTATGGCAGATATAAGATAGTCTGTAATCAAGTCAAGTCACAAAGGAGGTTAGGCAGGCAAAAGCAGATTACGAGAAATCTTTGGCAAAGGACGCAAAGAAAAACAGCAAAGAGTTCTTTACTTATGTAAACTCTAGAAGGAAGGAGATGAATCAGATTGGTCCACTTAACATAAATGGTTCGACTGTTGATGATACTGCTCAAGTAGCTGATAAACTGAATGAGTATTTTGCATCTACATTCACACATGAGGAGTTATTCAAGGAGGGAAATGTCAGAAGTTTATCAAACTCTAACAGGGAACTAAGTGATTTTCTAATAACTGAGAGCAAAGTAGAGGAGAAATTGTTGAACTTAAACATAAAAAAGGCACCTGGGGCAGCTGGAATCTATCAAGTTATAATGAAGGAAGTAATCAAACCATTAGCCATAATTATTAGAGCATCCATAGAGCCAGTGGAGGAACCCGTGGACTGAAGATGTGCAAATGTATCTCCAATTCACAAAGGGGGATGGAAAGGTGACACAAATAATTATAAATCTGTTAGTTTAACTTCTGTTACGAGGAAAATAATGGAGTCACTGGTTAAATAGGTGATACAGGATCACCTAGACAAGACAGCAGTAATAGCTCAGACACAGCATGGGTTTGGTAAGGGGAAGTCGTGTCCAACCAATTCGAATGGATACTACGACGTGGTCACAAAGGAACTGGATGCAAAAAATAACTTTGATATCATATACTTGGATTTCATGAAAGCTTTTGATACTGTTGCACTTGGAAGACTGCTGTTCAAATTGGAGCGGTATGGCATTAGGGGCAAGTTATTGCAATGGATAAGTGGATGGCTGAGTGGGAAACGGCAGAGAGTGGTAATAAATGGACACTGCCCTACGTGGACTAATGTTATCAGCGGAGTTCGGTGCTGGGCCCATTGTTGTTTTGTGTATTTATCAATGATATCGATGAAGTTATATCAGGCTTAATGTCCAAGTTTGCAGATGATACAAAAGTTGGCAGGGTTGTTAATGACAGTAAAGACAGTATGTTACTGCAACAGCATCTAGAAAAGTTAGGCAGATGGGCTGAGAAGTGGCAAATGAAGTTTAACATTGATAAATGCAAAGTACTCCATATGGGTAGCAGTAACCCAAGGGAAACGTACCAACTGTGTGGTACTACATTCAGGGAGGTGGAGAATGAAAAGTACCTGGGGGTAATTGTGTAGTCAGATATGAAGTTTTGTGAGCAGTGCAGATGGGCTGCCAGAGCAGGTCATGTAGTTTTGTAAATGATATATAGGAATTTTGCTAGCAGGGACAGGGAAGTGATTATCCCATTATAAAAGGCAATGGTCAGGTCACACCTTGAGTACTGTGTACAGGTCTGGAGGCCTCATTTTAGGAAGGATGTAGAGTTGCTAGAACTAGTACAGAGAAGGGCAACAAGATTGGTGAGAAGAACAGAGGGTGTGCTTACAAAGTGAGGCTTAAGTTCTGCAAGTTGCAGCATCTGGAGACTGCGAGGTGATCTGATCGAGGTGTATAAGGCCTTGAATGGTTTGAGCAGGCTCAATGCTGACGGGATACTTCCACTTGCTCAGATTAAGAACCTGAGGGGGCATAGATTCAAATTGAGGAAAGAAAGTTGTAGAACAGATGTGCAGAAGTTTGCCTTTAGCCAGCTGGTAGTTGATTGCTGGAACAGGCTTCCATCTTTTGTTGTGGAAGTTGATAGCTGAAATTAATTTAAGGCTGAACTAGAAAAACATTTGGAATGACCGGATGGGTATTTTGGGAAGTTTTGTTTTTTTTTTTTTTTGCTGATGCTGTATAAGCTTGCTTTCTTTCTTGCAACGTATGCCTCAACTAATGCTAATGCTAAAATGCTCCCCATCTAGACGGAATCGAACTCAATTCTTTTCTATAGCTGTGGAAGAATAACGATCGTAATCACTGAGCAACATACATTCCATCGGATCAAGAATTGCCATTATAGATTCCATTTTTTTTTCGATCCACAAGGAGCTCTTAACTACTGTCTCTCGTGGGTAGCACGGTTAGCATAATCACTATCCTTTGCACACTGGGTGGATAAGACCGAAGTTCGAATCCCATCAGTGATGCGAAGGATTTTTGTGTGTCTTTTTCACAACGTGGCTGAGGTTCGTCGATTTCAGCATATTTTTTTTTTCTCCCTGAAAATCGAGTCTTCGTCCAGCAAACAGACCACAGAATACACGTAATCCTGGAATCATTAAAAAACACATCAGAACCATTATTGTTCGTGTCAGAAGTATGGACTTAGGCTATCCTAACGACTAAAAAACCTCACATTGCATCTAAATATTGGCTACTGAAGTGGGCCAATTGGAAGCCTAATCGGCCACCTCAAAACAGAAGAATTAGAAAATGTAATGTGTGGGCCCCCTTATCTCCAATCGTATTGATTCCAGGAAGCTGGTTATTATGGTGAAAATGGTTGCGGGACTTATTTCTGAACCATCCATATGGGATTCATGCTGCCGGAGAATTCCATTTCCATCCTTGTGGACTGTTCCAAGACTGGCTCACAAAATACAAGACTTTTCCTCCCTTTTCAGATACTGTCTCAGGTCTACAAACTTGACGCTGACCTTCACAAATTTGCATGTGACAAAAGGTAAAGGAAGGAAATGTTATCCCAAGCGATGGCAACGTTCGGACTAAGTATCGTTGTGAAAATCTTTTTTTTGTTTTCTTTTTTGTCAGACTTCCAAATTATCTAGTTTTGAGTCTTGAATTGTGACGATGCTTCCCAAAAAGAAGTAACTGTTTTGTAAACTACAAACTGAAAGTGTGTGAAGAGCTGTCTGTTTATTAATTCTCCCTCACTGTTTGTTTGTTAACTTAAAATTTTATTTGTAAATACGCTTTATTTTTTTGTATGTAATTTTCTCTCATTGTATTTTGGGCTGTAGGCACATCATCTGTGGTCGATTTGCTGTATGTTGGACGAAAAACCCGAGTTTATGGGAGGTAAAACTATGCTGCCCTTGCCTGCGACTGACTAATTCAGCCACATTGTTAAAAAGATCCATAAAAATTCCTCGCCTCATTGATGGGATTCGAACTCAGATCTTTTCTACCCCGTGTGGGGAAGACTGTAATTATACCAACTGTTCTTCCCACGAAGGCAGAACACACGTAATTTACAGACATATAATATACAGTAATTCGCAATAGAGCCTAAGTTTCTGATGCGCCTAAAATCCTACAACAACCAACCAACCAAACAAACAACCCTCATATGTGTACAAATTACAATTTAATGTATGAAGAAACTCAGACAATTTCTCTAAATATTTCAAAGGCATATGATAGATTAAGTCTTTTTGGGCGAACTTATCCTCAGTCTATATTTGCTGCCCTTCTCATTATGTATGATGGTGGATTGGCATTCATATTCTAATTTCTCAACCAGTATTGAAGGTTCTGCTCTATTATCCACTCTTTTCCTCTTGTATATCTATGATCCTCCTTTGATTGGTAGTTTTTATCCAATTTTGCTGATATATTTTCCCGTTGACAAAGTTACTCTGTACAAATCAATGCCGGGAGGAGGGTGCAGTGACGACCAAGGTACAGACGCACTGGGCGCAAGAGTTAAGGTTTTAATAAGATTATGCAGTATAGTATGAGAAAATTGGAGAGGTCGAGGGAGAATTCTGGATAGCTATTCAGATGCAGAAATATCTCATCTTGGCTCCGATACGAATAACCACAAACTATCAAATATTCACCCCTAGCTGCTTAAATGCCGATCGTCATTGCACCATTTCATGTATGAAAGGCGAAATAGTTAATTTAATTCTTTCTAAAACCGAAGAACATCCAGATTTCGACTTGTACATAAGAACACATTCCTTCGTTTGAATAAACCTTATGAATAAATCTGGGTGTTATTCAGTTTAACAAAGAATGAAGTTAAATACCGAATACAATGAAATAGGTAGGGGTATGAAATGTTGTTTCATAGCCCTACCAATTGAATGGTGTCTGAGGAGATTCCCAATATGCTTTTCAAATATTTGACACCACCCTGAAGATAACAAATCAGGTTTATCAATGGTTCCCCATCTCTATCTCCGATAACCACTCCACTCCACTCCACATTACACAGACATAGTTTTGGCTACACGCCTTTTCCAAAAATAATTCCGTGGACACTGCTCTTCTTCTGAATTTGTATTTTTAATAATTTCATTCTTCTCTCAAAGAACAGTGGGAACACTTTTGTACACCAGTCAGTGTACATTCTTAAAATCGAAACTCACCGGTCGCAATGGCATGCAGATATAAATTACAAAGTTCTCCAACAAATACAGGCCGAGAGCATGCAAATTCGAGTCTGCTACTTGGAAAATCACCAGGAGATTAGGCGGGACTGACACAAAGCCAATTGTCACGTGGTTTAGTGTGTCACAAAATATCATCAGCACATTGTAGAATCGATTCCAAGAAAACCAGATCATTCGTAGACGTCTAGGGTAGGGTTACTCCTGTCTCTAGCAATCGACGTTGAACACTGTCCAACTACTCTTCTGCAGCACGCGGACGCTAGTATCACCCAAACCATCCGAAATCGAGAAAGACGTATGGTGTATTTCCTTTTTCCCCGACATCGTAAGTCTATGCGAATGAGTACACTTATACGTCAATTGGACTGATGAGAAACGGCACTTTTCGCATATTTCGTCGGGTGGTGGTGTGGCGTGAAAGAGGAACTGGATAAAAGCCCTATTTAATTTTAAGAGTTGTAAGAGTACACTCTTACAAATATAATGGAAATACAGGGTGATTCACTACCAGTGCGACAAACTTGCAGGAGGTATAGGGGGCACAAAGACGAATCGGAATCACATAGCATTGCAGGGTCCAAAATGCCTTTGGTGTGCGGTAGAGGACGCTGAACGGGAGGTCGCATGAACAGCGATCCCGCTGGAAGTCAGCATTTGCGAACCCTTTCTGTTGAAGAAACCAAGTAGCAAAAGTCCTCCGGAGTGGATAATCCGCAGGCTCCAATGATTGGACGCGTTGCAGATGGTATGAACTCATTTGATTTGTTGACAGTATCCTCCATACAGTGGATTGGGAAATACCCAATCGTTTGCCTATCGCTCGAGTACTCGTACTCGGATGCCTTCTGCAAGACGTAGGACATTCTCCTCATTGTCTGGCGTCCTCGTCGTTCGCTCTCGATTCATGGTACCTCTCGTGAAACAACCAGTCTCACGTAACCTTCTGTGCACACGTGCGAAAATCAAATCGTATGATGAGGAGCACGCCTGTGCTGGAAACGTTCCTGGTACAAGCGCAGAGCGGCGCGCCCGTTACAGTCAGCAGCTCCATACGCGAGATGCATGTCGGCCAGTTCAACGTTTCAATACTCGTCCATCCTACTGCCTCGGGAACCGGTTCGCAAATGCTGACTTCCAGCGAGATCGCTGTTCACGCGACCTCCCGTTCAACGTCCTCTACCGCATGACGAAGGCATTTCGGACCCTGCAATGCTATGTGATTCCAATTCGTCTTTGTTACCCCTACACCTCCTGCAAGTTTGTCGCACTGGTAGTGAATCATCCTGTATATATATTTTTTAATCTGAATTAAATGCATGAAGGGCAGAGGGTGAATAATTAAGGTTTGAATATGATAAATATTAAGATTTGAATGTTAAGTTTGAATACGCTAGATATTGAGGTTTGGAAAATACTAGATTTAGAAATGGGGTGGTTATAAATATGTAAATTGAAGAGCAGTTAAATAGAGATAAGAGTAAATAAAACAGTGGCTCGTACTAGGGAAGGAGTGCCATTTGCGAATGGGCGAGAAAGTGTTGCACGAGCAGAGAAACAATTGGACCCAATTAAGAAGCGTTTTGATCTAAAACTGCCTTTTGACGTAAACAGAAATGGGAGTGAACAGTCTTGAGTTAGTATTGGAAAGAATGCACCCGTTTGGCGGAAATTTCAGTAAGTGGGCAACATTTTTAGCAAAGGTAAAAATGTAGCCAAAGGTAAACATGAAAATAGGTATTTTTGGAGGCGTCGGCCTAGATGAAAGAATTGTAATGCTGGGGTGTTAAATAAACAGGATATTTACAAGAGAAGAGTTTGGTTTATGCACGAGGGAGCCGGTTGTGGTCACCTTTTTTTTTTGTCTTTTTTTTTTAGCAAATAGGAAGGAATTAAAAATTAAGAAGAATACTGGGATTGGTTGAGAGTCCTGTGGGAGGCATTCCAAACTGCTGTGATAAAAAGGTTAGGAGAGCCATGAGTTTCGGGTGGAAGGGGAGTCAGAGTTCACAAATCGTGGTAGAGATATGAAGAAGGCAAAAAAAAAGGGATTTGGCAGAGAGGAGGTGAGGATATGGAGAGTCTCTAGATTTCAAATTCGAAGTTTGGAAATAGTGAGATATGAGAGAAAGAAAGAAAAAGAAACGAGAGAGTTATGGAAAGAACGTTGAGAGTTGCTTTTTTTGGAAAGTACGGACGAGTGGGGAACATGTATGCGAAAGTATAAAGTAAAGGTAGAGAGAGAGTCCAGTCGTCGGGTGATCGGCGTACCTAGCAACGAAATCGCATGCTGAAGTTATGTCGTGTAAGAATCTACACTTGCGTCTAGGGGCGGATCCCGTCGAGAGTGAGCCAGGGATGCAGATATGTGGGTCGAGAAATCTACGCGAGGAGTGTCCAGTCCACGAGCCCCCGAAGAAGAGATAAACCGTCAGAAAGATTTGAAACGGATGTGAGAAGCCTGTCTGCCACGGAGTAACCAGAGTGGCAAAGAATTGAAAGTAGTGGCCCATTTCGTAACGTAAGTCTGTTCCAGTTTTTATTGAACCCCGAACTCATATACTCATAAGCTAAACTCAGTGAGAAATTATTTGATAGTTTCTTTGAAAAGAAATTTTTTTTTGTAATCTACAAGTGAGTTGTTAAGTTGGGTTAGATTAAAAATAAAGTTAATGACCATGAAATGATGTAAGTGGAAGGGATAAAGAAGAAAAAAATAATAAGGGAATTATTAATAGAATAAATCATAGGTGTAGTAGGACGAGAATATAGTAATCTGTATTATTGTTGTAGACAAGGTGTTAATCGATGATAAAAATAACAGATAAGTTTCTAGGTAATATGTTAATGTGGGAAGGGAAGAAAAAAAATATTTTATTCGGACACCTTGAAAGAAAAGGAGAACCCTGCCTTGTATTAGAAAGGGAGGGTAACTAAGATGTAGTAAGTACTGTTGATGTAAGGTGATAAGTACAAATTGATAGATATCTGTTGAATAGAAAAGTGATTTGTAGTACCACTGATGTAAGGCGATGAAAATAGTAAATGATTTGACAGATTGGTGATTTGATAGACACTGGAGGTTGTAGTAAAACACTACTAATAATATAAGGTGATGAAAATAGTAATTGATTTGATATGTCTTGAATATATAAGCGATTTGATAGAAATAAGATTTGTAGCAAGTACTGCTGATGTAAGTGATGAAAATAGTAATTGATTTGATGGATAGGCGAACTGATAGACTTGGTGATTTGTAGTAAGTAAGAGACAACTGATGTAAAGTGATATGCGTAAACATGTAAAGGAAGAGAAGCACAACCTTTTCCTAATTAATAGTTGGAATTTACTGTGTGTGGGAGATTACCAATAAGGAAAAAAGGAAAGGAAGGGTTGTGTTACCAGCCTACTAAATTATGCATACATATGAGGAATAGTTGATGTGTATGAGATGGCGAATTTTCTTGTATCATAGTTCCTATATATGTAAATTAAAATTTGTAATTCGTATGTATATATGTAAATTTTGTTTTTTATTAACCTCATAAAAAATTTTGTGAATTATGCAAATTTTGTTATATAATGCTTATTAAAAGTTTATTACTTGTAAATAAATTGTGTCTTCTTCATGCTCTGCTAACTATAACCGCTTTACACAACTTAGAATTTGGAATTTTCTGAAAATTGCAGTCAGAGTTGCGATTTGTGTCCACCTGTGACTTCAGTAGGGTGGAAACCAACAACCAACATCAGAACACAACAATATATTTTAAAAACCAAGAAATAATAATTTAATTAAATATAATATCAATGAGCGACATCAACGTAAAGGAACACAGGTCGGTGAGTCCTCGTTGTTATCATAGTGGTTATAATCACCGTCCTTCACACCGGCTGGAAAAGGCCTGGGTTCGCAACCTGTCAATGACGCGAGAAACTTTTATGGGCACTTTTAATTCTATGACTAAGTGAGTCGGTTTCACGTGTTAATGGACGATATTTTCCCAGAAACTCGTGCTTTTTGTCCAGAGAAACAGGCAAATCGACCAGAGAAACACGCAATTTGCGGACATAGGCTTACACATGGGCTTATAATTTAGTTTTATATAACGGCTTTTTTTTTGATGTTTTGAACAGGTACAGTTACAGTGGGATCAGGAACACTAACACTGGAAAGTGGAGGATTGTAGAAACCATTGGCTGGTTTGAATCCCGGTTACCGCTCTTCCACACTTATGGGAAGACCAGAATATAGCGAAAACAGCATTGGTCCATAGATCCATTCTACTGGTATCAACAATGCAGGCTGGTGTTAGTTTTAATGACGCGGAGAGTGATTGGGTGGTCTGGCCGTTTGTTATCAGTGGAGCAACATTTGAATGCCACTTTATCTGGAAATGTTTTCTGAACAGGCGCATGTCTTCGTGACTGCAGTGTATTCATCTGCGAATCGGTTCTTCCCACAGGATAATATGCCATGTCTCATTGCTACAATTGTATAGATCTGGCTCTAACATGAGAGTGAATTCAGCTTACTGCGGTGGCCTTCTCATTCGTCAGATCTCAGTTTAATTGAGCACTTATGGGAATGAGCCTTTCAGAGTAGAGATTCGCATTCATCCAATTCGCAACAACTGTGGGATGCATTTGAGTCACCATGGACCAGCATCCCTTTGGCACGTTTACGACACCTCGTTCAGTTCTTACCACGACGAATCCAGGCTGTTCTGACAACTACAGGGGGAGAGAACTACCAGCTATTAGGTAGGCGCACCTAATAGATGGCTTCTCAGTGTTACTTGCCAACCATCTTTCAAAGAGTTCTCTAGCAAATTGTCATTTTCGAAAAATAATTTCCTTCGGTTTATGATAGTACACTGGTGTGCAAAATTTAAGGACCAGTCAGTTTTTCATCTGTAGCTTCTCATAGGAGTGGCCTGGATATGGGAAAAGCATACCAAACGAACCTCGTAAGGTACAGAAATGATGAAGGAAACAACACCAACACAACAACGGAAACAAAACGGTACAGAGGGACTTTTTCAAAGATGGCAACATAGCACTGGCTGCCATGATACAGATGATCATTGCCAAAGATGGAACCAAAGGGAAGAGGTGGTCCTCAGTAGGAGATATGGCCACCCATAATGTTGATGCAGGATTTGCACCGCCTGTCCATACTTAGAACAATGTTGTTGATAAGTTCCTGCGGTAACATCGTCCATTCCTCTGTCAGCGCCATCTTCAGCTGGTGAACATTTTCTGGTGGGTGTGGACGTGCCGCTAGGCGTCTCCCCAGAGCGTCCCATATGTGTTCGATCGAACGGGCAGGCCAATCCATACGAACGATGTCCTCACTTTCCAAAAGCATATCACAGCTGCAGTGTGATGGGGTAAAATGTAAAGTGTAAAGTGTGTTTAGGGTCAAGCGGCACCAGGGGTTTCCCCCATCTCCGCGTAGTTTACATTGTGGGTGAACCAGTTGACTGGAAAAGCCAGAGATTTAAAAGTGTATGGACTTTGTATATATTTGATGCCTTGTACCGTTGTTCATCTGGTCATTTAGCCGCCAGACCCCTACTGAGGTCCGACGTTGTCCCACTTTAGTCCCGTGGAGGCAGACCAGGTACTCACTAGTATATAGTTCACTCTGGCAGGTCCTGCCACCTAATTTCCTAAGATTTCAGTGGTTAGGACCTTAAAAAAAAAAAAAATAAATAAAAATTTAAAAAAAATAAATAAATCGCGTACGCGTCGCGGGGAGCGCTAGAAGTCCAAAATGTTGGGCAAAATTAATTTAGATTGGTGATTTTAGATAGTGTGGGGCGTGTTCAGGTTGCTATCAGATAGAGTGGGGTGAAGGCTGAAGACTGGGGGGCAAATAGACAGAAATATGGAGCCGAAAGGGAAGGCAACTCCAGTTTACAGTGGGGCATGCCCATGCCCCACCCTGCCAGGAAGAGGTGAGACAGTGAGCCAGACAAGAGAGCTGGCTCAGGTTGCCAATGTGGCCTGTGTGAATGGGTGGGAGCAAACCAGACCGCAGGGTCAGGTCCGCACCATCCAGAAAAACTTGAGGCCAGCTTGAGGTCCATAAACACGAACTCGGGGCACCTCGGAACAGACGCACATGGGGAAGGATTACCTCAGTACAGTAGCGTGCACCAGTTACAGTACCGCCTTCCAGTATTTGGAGTTGTGTACGTCCATCCCAGATAACACCTACCGAGATGAGAACACCTCGACCGTCATATCGATCCCTTTTAGTGATGTTTCCTGGGTGATACCGTGTGCCAACCTCTCGCCAGATTAACTGACGTCCAGAATTGCTGCTGAGACTGAATCTACTCTCATCAGTAAAGAGTACCTTAAGTAAAGATTTTGTGGTTGTAACCTTTAGAAATAGTGTTGGTCCTTAAGTTTTGCATAACATTGTACACCAGTGTATAATGATTTCAAGGGAATACATAAGAAATAAATATAAAATGGCAAACAGTTTCAAGGAAAATGTAATTAATAAGTGTATATCTTATAATATTTTCAATATCAATCTCAATAAAAAGAAATCTTATAGTGTTCTTGAGAATTATTTATCATTACTGAGATTATTTCTGAAACGGATATTACGTTAGTTCTCCAAAGCTGAGGAAAAATACAGAAATGTGAATACGTTTTAAAATACAAATAAAAATTGAATCAAGTATGCGTCAACAGCGAAACAAAACAATACCTGCCTGTTCCCGGCAACAAATTTTCGCAAAACCTGTTGCTATAGTTAATCAGGCACTCTCAATTTCAAGATAGCCATCACTGTGAACATGTCACAAAGACACCGTGGGAATGATTCTTTGAAGCGAAGAGCAATAGGGATAATGGAACAGGACACAGTCTGAAACAGGACTGGCTGAATGTCGCCTGCTGCGTTGTAGTGTCAGAAAATGCAAACTGCCTCAATAATACCTCTCGAAGTCTTCCTCTCGTCACCTACACGCAAGATAACAGCTATTTGGGTCTAACTGCAAGGTGTCGTAGACTTCTCAGAATGGCAATTTGCTTCGCGGCTTCCTGGATCTGTAAAAGGCTTCGTGAGAGGGATTTTTATGCACGAAAACCAGCTCTCCGTGGTCCTTTGATCCATATATTCAAAACAGCCCAGTTGAATTGATACAGACAGCAATGGGTTATGGTGTTAATCATTGATAAGTCAAAATAGTTACAATCATTGTTCATCTGAAGGGAACATGAAACCAGATTCAACCACACTAACATCACAGATACGTTTGGAGATAGTGGTTGTCGTTTGATGGGTGAGCTAGATTGGCTCTCAGTGGTTGCTCAAATCTGCTGCAATCTCATTTTCAGCTTGAATTTGTATAATTTTGTAATTTCAGATCGAAATCTGCTCGATATTTGTTAAAACACAATAAAACAAATGGTTCACTTGAGTTGGCCATAATCAAATAAAAGATTTTTGATTTATTTGCATTTTTCTCTCTCTTTTTTATCTTTGGAACACCACTGAATGCAATTTTATGTTATTTCAATACACTTCATTTTTTTTTTAAACTCTTAACTAACCTTTATTTAGGCTGGCTTAGCAATATTAACATTGTAATATTACTTTTCATTAGGTTTTACTCCAGTCAGTTAGACGAATGGTGCACAGCGTGTGGAAGGCAAAATGTTTAGGAGAGTTGGTGAAAGAAATTTTCAAAAGAAAAAAAAAAAAAAAAAAAATGAAAACACGAATTTATGTATTTAAAATAACCAAGACTGACACAATTAATAATATTCATTCTACAAAGAGAAAGCAGGCTTTTTTTTTTTTTTTTGATTTTTTGATAGATAGCATTGAGATGTATATCGCTTATTTTGAGGAATGGCCTATTTGCCGTATTTTAGCAGACATGTTTGAATTTGATGTTAAAACTGGCTAAGTGTATTTACTGTTTACATTTTACGATTTCAAAATTTAAATTTTGCCTAATCAACTGCTTTTTTTTCTCGATTTAGCCTGAAAATGGCATCGGTGTGCTTCTGAAACAATCATAATCCTGTTTTCTTTCGAGAAAAAAAAAAAGTCATTTTGTATTCGTAAGGAATTGAGCCAAACGATTACTTCTGTAATTTTTTTAGTGGCGAAAAGTCAATCACTAGGGTCCTCCCTCCTCGGGAAGCAGAAGTACGAGTTATTATTATCAAGTTTTATTACCCTGCAGTGAAAACTGGTGAATATCCCTGAGCCACCATGTTCTGTTTATATTTTCCAGTGTCCAGCGAGTTGAAACAACAACCTATAAAGTGCCGTCGGGCAAATATCGTTCATTGGAAAGGACCCAGAGTCGCCTTGGCTGTCATTAGTATCTATGTGACAATGTACAGGTAAGAAATTTTTTATATTTAGATGATAACAGCACACAACTTGAAATTTTTATTATATACAACAGAAACATATGGTTCAAAATATTTACAACTTAGAGCTCTTAAGAAGTTGTGTTAATAGAGGTCGTTTTTAGCCATAGCAGCGCGCCATCTTTAGTTATCGCGTCAGGAACGTTTATATTTCATACTGTAATTAAAAAAGCACCATGAATTTAAAATATACCAAAATGTGCATCACAAGATAGCATATATATATGTACATCGTTTAAAAAACAGTTAAATAGTTGTAATGACTTTTTTTCCTTTTAATGTAAGTAAAATTCCCCTTACCAATTTAAATTCTGATGTATTTATACATTATATTTTTAAATGGCAACATTACTCTGGATGGCACTGCTATTAAAGCTTTTTGTTCCCGAAATTTTAGGCGTTGCTTAAAAATATCAGAGATTAAAAATTTTAGCAAATTTTAAATGAAATTAAATGAGAGCGAAGTTTGCTCTAACAAGTTGATAGAAATCACCATTTTTTACAACGACAGTTTTTCGGTAGAGAGAGAGAAAACTTTGTGTACAAACTTTTTAAACATTTTGGCGATGGGCGAAAATTTCTCAGTCTTCAAATATTCAAAAATGTTACCCCTCCCCAACCCTGACGTCTTCCTCTCGTTCAACACAATCTGGCTGTCAAGTTTACACTTTGAGTTATATCACATGTGCAGCTTTACGCTGATTCTTTGGAAGAATGTGGAAGATGCTGAAAAATAGTTACGGGGGGATTAAAAATGGCCCCCATATATGGCACCTTGAAGCGAGCACCGGACCAATTATTTGTGGTTACACTATAAACTACTTTCCGTTGGTGGCTCTCGTGGCCCATGTGTTCGAACGTGTTCTACAGATGGAGAATGTTTAGGGGTTGATGTAAGCACTTCGACCTCCACGTGTGACTGGCGAACGCTTTGTGGAGAAGACACGGAAAGAGCAGTTTTAAACACTTCTTGGAGATGCGTAGCTTCAAGCTCTTGGGGTGGTCGATGAATGGTTGGCATCTCGGATAAGGATATGAGATGGCTTTTAGAAATGGGCTGTTCCATGGTGGGAGAGTCAAGGGGACTGAGGTCGGAGTAGCTGTGATGAGAGTACATGTAGACGTGATTGCCGTACTCCTGTTGGGTACTGTACTCAGGATATGTTGGGACAAATGATTCGCCTGAGTTATATAAGCTGTCCTCGGACTCCTCTCGACCGTTTTCGTGACTTTCTTGACTGTCGTAGAGGTCAAAGGTCACGCGTTTGGTTTCGTGAGGTGTGAAGAGACGGTCAGTTGTTTTGTCTGTGCTGGTGCTGGCATAAGTACTGTCACCACCAGCCGACTGCCACCTCCCACTGCTGGATTTACTTCCCTGAGCTAAAGGTTCAATGTTCAAACTAAGACGCGACGGATCCATCCTGGCACTGATCTCATCCCGATGCCGAGTCCTGTCAGGATCAATTTCTACAGTCACTTCTGTAATCACTTTATGTCCCATAGGAGTACTCACCGCTTGGGGAAAACAATTAGTTAATAAACTAGCACTAGAACTATCACGCATTACACCGGATCCCCTCTCAGCGTCCTCCATTATGTGATACACTAATTCCACTGGCTGGTGGTTATCCGAACGGTCATTATACACTCCCAGAGTATCGGTTGATGGCCGCTGAACTGCTGGAGACTGAGCTATTGGTTCCATGGTAGGAACCCCGCCCCATGATAGTCTATTGGCCATATTGCCATTGCTTATCCGCTGATGACTGCCTTTGGAAGAAATGCTTGAAACATCGGATAATGTTTCAGGGGAAGCTAAAGGAGCCATACCCATCCATTCATCATGAACAAGGTCTAGTCGGTTTCCAGGATCCAATGTTGCACTGTCTTGACCTGCAGACGGTGGCAGTCTTTGCTGTCTACTCTGGTAGCTGCTGTCTAATGCTGCTGCTACAGCACTACTGTATTCCCAGCTTAAGCTGTGCTTTACTGGTCCATGAGAAGAAACGGCACCATCAGCAGTGAAGCCGTCCTCACCACTAGCACCTTCTGGCTGGAGGTCGGTAAAGCTGGTTTCCAGGACAAGACGATGGGGCGGAGTTCGATCTTCAGTGGAGTTTAAAGTATCGGCACTGGGGCTGAGCAGTTGGCGGCGTTCTGTCTCAGACAGTCTTCGTTGAGGCTTGGCAGGACCAGTGTTGATCAGCAACTAAGGAAAGTAAAATACCAAAATAAGTAACATGGCCAAACGATTCATTTATTGCTGAACAAAACAAAAATAATAATAACTTTAGGAAATAATCTTTAAATAATTATTTTAATTTTCTAGTTCAGTTGGAAAATTGGTGCGAAAGGTTATGGGTGAGTTAAAGGAATAAAATGGTGTGTCATACCAGCTCATTCTAAATGAACTCATTGATCTTTCCAATTCTCTTACGTACACATTTTAACTCACAAATATAATGATAGTATTTTGAAGTAGGGTTACGATAAATATCCGATATAATTTTGGGTCGTGGCACACTTCGACATTCAAATGAAATTGCTGATTGCTACATAAATTTTCAGGAAGGCTAACGCAGTGCCTAGACGAGAGTACAGTGATCGAGGATCCTGTTTGAAGCAACAAAGAAGAATAAAGGGCACAAAAATTCCATGGAAAATTCCAAGGAAAAAAATTGTCCATTAAATTCGACACAGAATCTCTGTATTTCTGTCTTACAGGAATTATTAAACAAAAAGTTTAATATTATGATGGGTTGCACTGTTTTTGTACTCACGTCAGTTCAGAGTTACTGGATACACTAAGGAAATACCTAAAAAAGCAGTCAAGTCACCTTTTCCTGTACCTCACTGGAAGTAGAAGTTAAAAGCTGAAGAGCGAAATCCCCTAGTAGCACATAACCTTCGTGGATTCTAGCTATTTATGACAAGTGTCGATTGAAATATTTCTCCATTCCTCCAGCTGAACCGTGTTTAATTGGAAAATTTATCCTACCATGGTTCTATTGATCATATTTCAGGCTCTGAACGACCTACTCTATCAATGTCACATTATTCTCCCCTCCCTAAAATAAAGAAGTACCACATCGGGTTTGTCGCAGGGTGTATTGTCCTTGAAAAGCGTAGACCTGCGCCATAAAACTGTAATTTGTAATGAGGGCGTTATCGAGAATGTCCCAATATTGCTCTTTCTGCAAGGCACTATCCACAAAAATTATGAAACACTGGTCCAACACCATTCCACGAAAAGAAGACACAAACTATCAGCCGACGTAGCCGAGTGGTCTGACACAAGGGTGCACGTGCATAAGTACACGCGCTTTGTGTGACTATGGTTCAAGCTAAATACTGTGCTCATGTATTCTCTCCCTATTTTGTGAACTCTTTTGACCACATGGTCGTCCCAGAGTATGAATAGAATATTTATTTTTTATTTAGACTGCTAACATCGTTGGGATCGTTCAGTCCTTTTCAAAAGGTTCTTCGATTTGGTGCCACATCTAATTTCTCCATCTTATTAAACTAGACTCAAGGAAGCATTTCGCACTTTTGTAGAGACCAGTTCTTACGAGCATGACATTACTGCATCCTTCGAGGAATCCGCACGTGAATTATCTTAAAAAGTTTAAGATTTAACTTTCAAGATGAATAGTTTTGCCAGTGTAGATCGTCCCTGTGACCCTTGTTGAAGCAATTCTCTGACATCTTCTTTAGTATTCTTAGTATGCACATTGACAACTTCTTTAGTATGTTTCTGGAGTGAAACACTTTTAGGTGATTCCATAACAATAGCAATTTTGGCCCCGGTTTTATCGGGCAGTACCATACCACCAATTGTTCGGAAATCTGTTCTCAAACTACGGGGATCTCCTTGTCGATGTTCAACTTTGGCACGACCAACTGCCTCTCACTTGCATACGACGTTCCAGAATTTCACCATAAAGTTGAGAAACCCGAAATACTCATATCTCGTAAGTCCTGCTTTATGAAATCTCATAAAGCTGAGTAGATAACTTGCTCCTCTGGCAAAGAAACTAAGGCAACGAGGGTTGGTGTATTGTATCTGCAAAGTTTATAGTATTCTGTAGTCGGCTGGTCCGTTTTCTCGATGAAAAACCAGTGTTACCGGTAGAAGAAACCATATCATTTTCTCCCTCGAGACAAAGTAACTCGACCGCGGTGTGAACAAAGCCCATAAGTGTAGGAGTGTGCTATAGGCCTAATGACTCTGATGAGTATAATAAGATATTGTACAGGGAAATAGAGTGGGCCAGTAAATCAGAGAGTCTTATAATGGGGGACTTTAATTTCCCAGATATTGACTGGAATTTGTGGGTTGGTCACTCGCACACTAGCAAGGCTTTTGTGGATTTATTGGATGATTGTTTTCTACATCAGCATGTTCGTGAGGCAACAAGAGGGAGCAATACTCTTGATCTGATTATCAGTAGTGATTCTTCATGCATTAAGAATCTGCAGATAAATGAACCACTAGGTGGCAGTGATCACAGTGTGTTGAAGTGGGATTTACTCAAGGAGGTAACTACCATCAGAGGTAAAGGGAAGGGTTTTTGTTTTCGTAAAGGCGACTATGATGGTCTGAGACAGTATTTAAATTCTATATAGTGGGACCAACTGATGATGTTACCAACAGCAAACTCAAAATGGGAAGCATTCAAGGAACTAATCTTGGAGGCTACCAGGCTTTACATACCAACTAAGAAATATTGTTCAAGGTTTAGGCCTAAATGGTTGTCAGATGAATTAATCAGACATGTGGCAGAGAAGAAAAATGCATGGGATACATACAAATTAATGGGTGACATGGAAGCCTATGATAGATATAAGTTGGTCTGTAACCAAGTCACAAAGGAGATTAGGCAGGCAAAGGCAGACTACGAAAAATCCTTGGCAAAGGATGCAAAGAAAAACAGAAAAGAGTTCTTTACATATTTGAACTCGAGAAGGAAAGGGATGAATCAGATTGGTCCACTGGATATTGATGGTTCAACAGTTGAGGATCCTGCTCAGGTAGCTAACAATCTAAACGAGTATTTTGCATCTACATTCACGCATGAGGAGTTATTCAGGAAGGAGAATGATGTAGGTAAAGTAAACATTGGCAGTGAGCTGGATGATTTTGTAATAACTGAGAGGAAAGTGGAGGAGAGATTGTTGAGAATAAACATAAAAAAGGCACCTGGGGTGGATGGGATCTATCCAGTTATATTAAAGGAGGCAGCAAAGGAAGTATGCAAACCCCTAGCCATAATTATGAGAGCTTCTTTGGACTCAGGGGAGGTACCCATAGACTGGAGATGTGCAAATGTAACCCCAATTCACAAAGGAGGATCAAAGGCTGACACAAGTAATTATAGACCTGTTAGTTTAACTTCTGTTCCAGGTAAATTAATGGAGGCACTGGTTAAAGAAGCACTGCAGGATCATCTACACAAGAATTCAGTTATAGCTCAGACGCAGCATGGTTTTGTTAAGGGCAGGTCTTGCCTGACCAATTTGATTGGATACTATGATGTAGTCACAAAAGAACTGGATGCAGGGAATAACTTTGATATCATATATTTGGATCTTAGAAAGGCTTTTGATACTGTTGCACATGGAAGACTGCTGCACAAATTGGAGCAGTGTGGCATTGGAGGCAAATTGCTGCTATGGATAAGGGGTTGGTTGAGTGGCAGAAGACAGAGAGTGGTAACCAATGGACACTGCTCAACGTGGACTAATGTTATTAGTGGAGTTCCTCAAGGTTCAGTGTTGGGTCCGTTGTTGTTTTCGGTGTTTATGAATGATATTGATGATGGGATATCAAGTTTAATGTCCAAGTTTGCAGATGATACAAAGGTTGGCAGGGTCGTTAAGGACACTACTGACGCTATGCTGCTGCAACAGGATCTGGAAAGGTTGAACAGATGGGCTGAGAGGTGGCAAATGAAGTTTAACATTGACAAATGTAAAGTACTACATATGGGAAACAGTAACCCCAGAGCAACGTATCAACTCTGCGGTACTACACTGACAGTGGTGGAGAATGAAAAGGACCTGGGGGTAATTGTGCAGGCAGATATGAAGTTCTCTGAGCAGTGCAGACGAGCTGCAAGAGTAGCTCATGGTGTCTTGTCAATGATATACAGGAATTTTTCTAGCAAGGATAAGGAGGTGATTATTCCCTTGTATAAGGCAATGGTTAGGCCACATCTTGAGTACTGTATACAGGTCTGGAGGCCTCATTTCAAGAAGGATGTAGAACTGCTGGAACGGGTACAGAGAAGGGCAACAAGATAAGTGAATGGAACAAAGGGTTGCTCTCACGAAGAAAGGCTTAAGTTTTGCAAATTACAGAGTCTGGAGACTAGGCACCGGCGAGGTGATCTGATAGAGGTGTATAAGGCTTTGAATGGTTTGAGCATGCTCAATGCCAATGGGATTCTTCATCTTGCTCAGAATAATCACCTCAGAGGGCATAAATTCAAATTGAGGAAGGACGGATGTCGGATAGATGTGCGGAAATTTGCCTTTGGCCAGCGGGTGGTTGGTTGGTGGAACCGACTTCCATCACTTGTTGTAGAAGTTGATAGCCTAAACAAATTTAAAGCTCAACTGGACAGGTATTTCGAACGAACAGATGGGTGAAATGGGAGTGGGTTTTTTTTTTTTTTTTTTTTGGCTGATGCTGAATAAGCTTGCTTTCTTGCATCATATGCCTCTACTAATACTAATGCTAATGCTAAAAGTGTTTTCACGTCGAAAGAGGCCTCCATCCAGGCCGTTTCCACACATTGTGAAAGAACAGCGATATTAGCCATTGAATACAGTTTTAAACATCTGAGTAACGATATTTAGAAACTAAAATAAACCTTAATAAAATTCCAATGTTCCTTGTTTTGTGAATAACTCCCCGTTTCATATGAAGTTAAATAAATTTTAGTTTCCAATGTACAGAGTGTATAATAAACGCGCTTACCTTTTCTAGAGCATCTAGCACTTTATCAGGCATGTGGTCTTGTACCATAACTGGTGAAATGAGGACTTCATCGAAATCAGTATTATTGGCCCACAGCGCTTGATAAACTGGCTCGTGCTTTTTCATCATTCTGCTGTAAGAAATCAAAGCTTAATCAAAATTTCGTGTACCGAGTTTAGATTACTCATAAATCAACGAAATTGATAAGGCAAACAAATTCATATAAAAATCATAATTATTAAAAGAAAATCTCCATTACTACAGAATTAATTAATTAGTAGATATATGGTGATTTCTGAATGGTCGTTTCTGAATATTTACTTAAGTATGCAAACAAAATACGAAACACACAAATAACAATCAACGCTTCATTTATCGGTAGTGTTGTTAACCTTTGTGTCGAAACATCTATTCAACATTTCATATTCAGGGATGAATATCTGATTATTTTTAGCTCCATCTATTATTTTTAAATATATTAATAGTGAAAAGTAATAGATGGCGCTGAATAATTTGAATCTTAATATAAAATACAAATACAGTGCATTAAGAAATAATTTAGTTAAGTACTTTTAGCTTGAAAAAAAAAAAAAAAACTTCTTAAGCGGACTGATGACATTACTGACCTCGGAATTATATTTCAGGGCAACTGTGAATTTATAAAGTCGTAATTATCATGGCAGTAAGGTTCTTTGAATTCTTACATTCATGAGAAGAGTAGTTCTCATACTTTGTCATTAGTGATCCCCTCCCGTCATTGAGGACATTCTCTGTTCTTGTGATCCCCATCCTTCTTCCAATCACCAAAGAAAATAACTTAATTTTTGGACACTTCCATTATGTGCAGATTTTAAAATTCATCAATAACCTCCCCACCTCCAAGAAAATTTCGCAACACAGTTTGAGGGCCATTATGTTAGGAATTCAACGAAAAAAATAATAATTCCAAACATTACTAGTGACGCATTCAGATGATATAGGGCGCCTCCATAGCCAGGTGGGCAGTAGCAGCAGTGAGTAGCAAACGCTTCTTGATTAGACCGGGGTTCGAGCCCGTGACCACCAAATACAGAGGATGCGGAAAGGTCAGGGGATGACCACCGCATATCCCCGGAGCAATATGGCCTTAGTTACTAATGCTCCAAAAACAACAAACAGATGATATAGATTTTTTGATTTCATAATGTGGATAGCGGATCAGCTGAGGATCTTTTCCATTTCGCCCAAGACAGAGAAGTACAGCGTGGGGATCGCCAACCTCCAATAGGACAAAAGAAGAAGAATATGGACTGTGCGTCATTCTGTAAGATGCAGTCCCTCGATCTTTATAGGACATTCATTTACAATAGGATCTTAAGTCCTAGTTATAAATACAATATTGCCGGCTTTACTTTATCCTTCAGTTATTTGTAAATAGTAATCCATATTAATAACCACTCGCCCCATAAGATAATCAATAAAGGTGGAATCATTTGTACCCCAGAATTCACAGACGGTCTCGGTCCCCAAGCATGAAGCTCGTTTTTCATAATTTAAAGACCTTCATTGAAAGATTTGAGCCACTTATCACTTGTGATAAACAGTCATCACTATACTGAGCTTTAAGACTTAAAAATTTCGTCCGATTTTACGGTTTTCTTGCACAAAACTTTATACTTTCAAAAACTTTACAACAAATGTGCTGTGCAACAGAACTTGCCACATCTCTTTCAGACATGGTGCTGAAACGAATATGATCATGGTTGAAACGGATATCAAAAGCTGTATTTTTGTTTTTAAGAATTCGATTTCAATTTGTATTTCGAATTGTTTTATACATCATATTAGTCAGAAGCTAAACCACGGTAAGATATTGAAAAATTCTGTGAACATCGAAAAATTAATATTTTTCGATAACAATTTTAAAAAATTAAATTGAATTAAAAAAAATTCTGATACTCATATGAGAACAGTGGACTCTCCACTATTCTAGGGCAGGTTGTTTGCGGATCTAACAAGGTGTCTACAGTCAACTCTAAACTTGACTCCATCTAGGAGATGATAAAAAAAAATCGGAATTTGATATTAGGAGCTCATGACTGAAACAGGAGCTCCTAATGTCAAATTTTAGTTTTAATCGGTCATCTAACATCCTCAGTTGTTAGATGATCGGTTCTACGCTAGAGTGACATATTGATTAGTTTTAGGGTATACGAAAATGATTAAACATAGCAACTCACAATCGTTCTGGAAACATTCTGTAAAATGCTATTCGAATTTTCTGTTTCACATCCTTTAGTTCATTCACGAAGCTGTTTTTGAGTTGATTAATTTTATAATTTTCTTCCACTAGTTTCCCTACTTTCCTCTGAGCGTACAATAAGCTTAGGAAGATTCAACACAATCACTTTTTCTCTAATAGAACTGTTATTACAACTGATCGTACGATTGAAACCCTTTTCCCATCACTTAAAAATCTCTGTTGTTATGACATCTAAAGATTAGCTACAGAATAATACTAGTACAAGAATGTTCAATGATGAAAATCCATATAAAATTAGATTTTTTACACAGAAAGAAATCTACTTTTAATGGATAAAATGAAGAGTAGGTTCAAGAGCAGTTTATTCACACTGTATTTTTAATTTTCGATTTCACCTGGGACTTCAGAGTTTCCTTCCACTCAGAAATCGTCATAAAATCTTAAAACCCCTCCCCGCATTGGGAGGGGTTTTAAGATTTTATGGGAAAGGGGTTATAACCAACAACTCTATAAGCAGGGTTGTCTCTATTGTATAATGTGTAGATAAAGAACCTTAAACAACATATAATATGTGAAATCGTATTATATATTTTCAGTGTCAGCCATCTCAAATTATTTACTTGTGACGTGAATGTTTTCAAAGATCTAACATTAAGGGATCTAACATTATGCAGATGACATTAAGAGCTTTAAGGAAATTAGGTGTCAAAAATCGAACGGAAATTCAAACGGCAGTCAACTTTTTGAATAGACCTCTAAGGACAATTTCAGGCAGCTTAGAGATTTTAAAACACAAATATTTAATTATAATTACAACAAATTTCATCAAATCTTTGATAAGATTTTTTCAAAATCTTATCAAAGATTTTGAAATCAAGTTTTTAAAACAATTTTAGAATCTCAAATCTTATTCATAATACAAATATAATCCACAAGACATATCGACTTGATTAAAAGTTACACGTTTTCACTGAATGGGATCAAATTATTCAAGATTACTACTTATTCTATTTTCTTCCAAAGTTAGAATCCACCTCTGTTATAAAGTTTCTTACAAGAATCTTCTCCATCCATATTATCGAAAATATTTAAATAAAGGCAATAGACAAATGTTAAGGTTAGGTGGAGTAATCCGGTTTAATTACGAAGTTTTTTGCTTCTATATCTCTGATTGCCTCTATCTACAGTTGAGTTTTCGCGGATTTTCCACGTTTTGGAGAAGCCTGGGTTCGAATTCATTCGGAAACTGGAAGAACTCTTAAAAGTCTCTTCAATCAGGAATGTATTTTGCCGACCTTTGGAGGAGGAGGAAGTAGAGTTTCCCCTTAAGTTATTCAGCATTTACAACAACAACATGAAAATCAGGCTGTGAATACATACTTGTACAGACATATGACAAAAACTATACGAATTAGGATAATACAGAATTGTCAAACTATGACCAAAATAGTCGTTGCGCAGAAAATAATCAGAATAACCAGTCAGTCTTAGGTCGTGCTATATGTTCACAATTTTATATTGTATAATGTATAAACCAACGTTTTGCAAAATAAACATGACCTTCTTTTTCTGTACATACTTTTACATATAGCTATCTGGTCAAATGTAGGATATTATACGGAACACATTAAATTTCAAAACTGATTATGAGCATCTAAATATTTAAGTTATAAACGATTCAAAATAATTTGAACCGGAAATAATTTAATTTGAAATTTTTGAAAATAATAAACCGTATGGTTTATTTAGCAAATTTTTATGTAGTAATTGCATAAAATACAATAACAATGTGTAATAATTGCAGTCATAATAAAAATACATGTTGGTCAGAACTTGTGTGATCGAGACCCGCGAATATTCGTAAAATCAGACAAATGCTAAATGATTGTGATTTTCTCTTGTAGAGAATCTGTGTCCTCATTTTGAATTTAACCAAATAAAAATAGAATAATAAATATAATAAACAGGATATTAAAAAATATTAAAATTTTGAAATATTATATTTTAAGTGAGGAAATCTCTTAAAGTATTTTTCAGGAATAACTGCATCCACGTAAGATGTAATCAGAAATTCTGATTCAGAATAGATGGAAATAATTTCAAAGACCTGCTTAAAGATGGAAGAGCCTTGCAACAAGACAAAGGAATAAAAACAAGCTTTGACCCTAAATCCATGCATGGCGAATAATTCAAAGTATAATGGGAGATTACCCGAAGCTTAATAAATAAATATCCTATTTATTATTCTATTTTTATTTGGTTAAATTCAAAATGAGGACACAGATTCTCTACAAAAGAAAATCACAATAATTTAGCATTTGTCAGATTTTACGAATATCAGCGGGTCTCGATCATACAAATTGTCTGTCCAACATGTCTAATAAAGTTTAGAGACAACAGAATTCCCATAATGTTTTTTATACAAACTTAAAATACAGTGAAAAATAAACTAAAATGGATATTTCAATTGTGAAACTAAGACCCATCGTCAGCATTAAAATTAAACTAAATTTTACAATGCAGTTTATATACACAAGGATAAAACTGCAGCCATTATCAACCCACTGCAGGATGGAAGCCTCCTCAACAATTCATGCTGAGGGAAATGGACCATAATCTGCCACGTTGGTCCAGTGCGGGTTGGCAGATCGACCGTATTTAGCAGTCAGGGGCTTGAACCCCTGTCTACTCAAAGAACGTGTGCTACTGCACTCCCGCTCCTGACCATTCGGCCAAGGAGGCAGCGGATACACAGCTTCAATGATCTTGAATTCCTTTCAGTTCAAGTCCGTTTACTACGTGTGAAAATTTCTTACCTAAAACGAGTCGTTTATCTTACAGAAAACTTTGTGGTTAATTGAATTTGGCTCCAATAAATTATCTGGTAGTTTTTTTATTTGTAAATATAAAGTTGCATTTAAAATCAAACTAAACATTGGACTTGGGAGGCGTTTTGTTTAAACTAAAACTGTACACCTTTTTCTT
Organism: Mastigoproctus giganteus; assembly: GCF_048544385.1. Lineage (NCBI taxonomy): Eukaryota > Metazoa > Arthropoda > Arachnida > Uropygi > Thelyphonidae > Mastigoproctus > Mastigoproctus giganteus. The sequence goes on from NC_143583.1 coordinate 73,916,772, forward strand.
TTTTTTCTTCAATTCAAAATAAGTTATTTGTATTTTCATTACGCGCTATAGTTACCATTGCTTGCTCTCTAGAAATCTATCAACTGGAAGCTTTAAATATTAATCAGGTAAATATTAGTTAGTAGACCAGGAACTTTAATATCACTAAAGTGTGGCAATTCAGTACACTCGAGCTGTGCACATTTTTAATTTGGAGTTAACGTAGGACAGGACACTCTGGATGTACCATTGTGATACGTGAAAGGACTGTTGGCAGTCTTAGAAAAGAAAGGGGAAAAAACAGAGAAAAATTAATGAGGCTTTTTTTCTGTGTTCCGGAACTAATTACCTCTTTTAAAAGGACGTGTTTTGATGGAAAGAGGTAGAGGGGAAAAAGCCCTTGAGGAAAAACTAACGATGTGTCTGAAATCTCCTTGAAGTACTTAACTGTTAATGAATTTCATGAAACAGCAGAACTTAAGAAAATAGAAAAAGGATTAACGTGTTTACTGTTAAAGATTCACTGGCAGTGAATAATATTTGAATTTCTAGCATGATAAATGTCCATTTTAGTTGTATACGTAATAAAAATGCTTTAAAAGAAGTTTATAAAGATGCAGAGATTTCCGAAGCAGACTCTTCAAGTTGTATCCTGTCATGTACGGTCTAATTAAACTCGAAATATGGTGAACAGTAACCATAATTACTTATTTTAAGGTAAAAATTTGGTAAACACTGGGTAAGAATGAATACTGGGATTTTTGAGAAACTCATTTATATTTTAATTATTTGCGTAAGAATACTAAAGAAATTCCCATAATAGATTTATAAATAAAGGAGACCAATTTTCTTTAGAACACTAAACTAAAAGCGGAAGGAGTAAAGAAAGGTTGCAGTTCTCCGCAATTCATTCAATGGAAAAAGGTTATACATCATTAACAAAAAAATTAGAAACCTTTATTCAACCTCTAGTAGGACCACTTTTTTGTCCGAATTACAGTCTACAAATGTCGTGCCATGGATTCCACTAGGTGACTGAAGGGGTCTAGCTCCAGATCTGGTCATTTTTCTTCAGGATATTTGTCAGCTGCTGTGTCGTGTTTGTTAGAGCTGCCTTTCCAAGATATCCCACATATTTTCAAATGGATTCAGATCTGAAGAATTAGGCGGCCAGGGTAGATATCGGAATGTTCCTCTAAACGTTCAGATACATATTTTGCAAGGTGGATAGTTGCATCGTCGTCTTGAAAGACCCCGTCGCAATCTTGATAAAAAGAAAGCATTCAATTTTATGAAGTTGGTTCGATATGGCAGAAAGATATTCATTGGAGGTAACATTACTTTATAACGGTATGGACAGACGCAGTACTTACCAATCAAACATACCCCATATCACGATGCCACCTCCAGCTGCATGAATGATGGACACGTGACAGACTGAATGCATGGCATCATGAGGTACACGCTACACAAAAGTGTAAATCGAGACTCGTCAGACTATGATCGTTTTCCACTGTTCCACAGTCCAGTTTCAATGTTTCCTTTTTTTTTTCTTTTTTTTTAAGTGAATGTATAACGTGTACTATAAACCAAAGTCGGGACGAGCTAAAAAACTAATGAAATATTTTTTTATTTACGTTTACGATGTCTTAGAGTTAGTGGCACCGCTCCAGTCGAATCTTTCGATATTTTACAGAAGTGGCTTTCGGATACGCAAACGACTACTAAATCGCAGATACCTCAACTTGTAGTTCGGTTGGAAATGAGTCTTTCTTTGACTAAATTGAACTTTTTAGTCGTTTCTTGCACGCTGGACCTTTTATTCTGACGCACAATTCGCTTTAAATTTCTGCGGTCTCGTTCTTGGGGTACCGACTTTCTGCTGCATTTATTCATTTTAGAGTTACATACTCCTTTTCTCTTCCATGCATTTTATTCTTTTGAGGTGGTTGTTTTCGATGCACCAGTGATTTCCTTTGTTTTCTCAATTGTGGTTCCTGCTGAACGTGGTCCGACAATGACACCTTTCTGAAAATCGGAAAGATCACCTGTCTTTCCAATGATCGGATCGACTAAAAAGCCTCAGGAAAGCGTACAGTATACAGCCGATACCAAAGAACTTGTGAGCATACCATGTGACAACTTACATTTTCATACCATACGTTTTATTGTGAAAATCCGCAGTATACAATGGGCACCAGTTGCAATGTTTCCTTTTTTTTTTTATAAGTGAATGTATAACATGTACTATAAACCAAAGTCGGGACGAGCTAAAAAAAAATTATTAAGGAAAGATTTTTTTATTTACGTTTACGATGTACAAATATATCTTTATGAAGAAGTTGTACAACCATTGTACAACTAATTGTCCAGTAGTGTCAGCTATTACTCGACTCATATGTTAGACTTTTTATTTATTTAGACTATGTTAGAAAACTGTTAGATTTTGCTATTGCTCAACTCATTTTTGCTAGAATGATTGCCAGCTTGCCTGGTCTGCCGTATTTTATGACTGCACAAGTTGTTTCTCAGGCCTATTTGAATGTAATGTTGTGCTGGCTTAAAAAAAACTTCGGAATATCTCACGAGAGGGAGGAATTATACTCTCTCTCTCTCTCAGCTAAAATCTGCTAACTTAGTTATTGATTGAAGCCTGTTGAAGGGCTTAAAAAATTCCTCCAGTTGCGGGCAGAATCGAACTCAGACCTCTTCAAACGAGCGAGTCAGCTGTCATGGGAGCCTACGGTGTAAAAACATAAAAAGAACAAAAACTAAAGTGGCTGTTTTGATCTTATATAGACGATTCGAGAAATAGCAGATTGTTAAAGAAACTTCTCAAAATGACTATGATTTATATTGGTTGCCATCTGACTTTTTGTTTATATTGTACACATGCCAAAATATTAATCGATCATACTTTCATTATTTGCCAAAAATATTTTTTACCTATTTTATAGGAATACATTTTATACTTATTTGAGAAATAAGCTTTCCTTCAGTCAGTGGTTCCCATATTGCCAGGTTTCGTGGTACCAGGGTAACGCTGGTAACCACAGCATGCAAGGGAGAATTTTAGTTATATAAATGTCAGTTTATTGACACAAAAAAATTGTTACAACAGCAGCATACTCCTAGTATAGCTACCCTGTACAGCCCACGCCAAAGGGGTTTATATGATAAAATAACATATTAACAGTCATTCCCAAAATAAACGCATACATACAATTTGATTTGATTAAAGTACTATACGCACATTCTACAAACAAAAATAACTACATATAATCATGATATTACAACACTACTGAAGAGAAAAATATTATAGACACTTGGATTGCTAAAGACAAAGAATAAGTTTTATAATTTTATTCTTATATTTTTGATCCAAGCGGAATAATCTGAGATTAACATTAAGCTGATTAACTGTCTGATGGAAGAAACTGAAAAACACTAGTGAGTGAAGAAATTCTACTGGCTGTTGGGACAAGAGATGGTTTTTGTCTAATTTCTAGGTGCAGATGTCATTCCAATGTTATCCCAAATAAAAGGAATTTCGTATGAATACAAGAGCATTTTTGCAAACGTACACGGTAATTTTTTTCTATTAATTTAAAAATGGGGATCAAGTTTATGTTCTGTGCATTTTATACCTGGAGATAATATAATACTTTAATTTTTAAATGTTTAATGTAGAACTAATAAAGAAGTTCAAAATCACGGAATAAACTTAAATCCGTACTTTGGATTTAAATGTGTGTTAACGCCAAAGAAACTAAGGCTATGAGATGTCAGTATGCTGTGTTTGTAATTACGTGTATTTTTTGACTGGTTTGCTGGACGAAAAACTCTTTTCTGGAGAAAATCCATGAGAGAGATCGTTGCCGACTAAAAACCACTTTGTGAAAAAAAATCCATAAAAATTCCTCGCATCGTTGACTGGATTCGAATTCAAGCTCTTTTCTACACAGTGTGGGAGAAGGATGATTAAAATCACTTTGCTACCTTGAGAGGTGTCCTAAAATACTTATGTACTGTGCATGAATCGACTGAATACGTCGAGTCTAAATCAGTAGAGAATTTTTTCTTGGTGAACCAGTGAGCCGCTTTATTGGGATTAATTTCTGGCTTAGATTCCCTGAGGCGATTAAATTATTTCGAATAAAGCAACAACAATTTTATTACGTTCCTTAGGAATGTTTAGATCCAAAAAATGAAAAACTATAGAGAAAATTTTATGATTTGTTAATATGAAATTTCTGTTTTGAAAATTACTGGAGAAGAAAGAATTTTATTAACTTTGAGTTGTATTACACTCACCTCCATCTCGTCTCATATTTTTGGCTAGCATTAAAAGAAAAGATTGTAATTCAATTAAAATAAACTCCTTTAATTCGATTTTGGAATATTTACATAAAATAAAAGACATTCACATTACTGTATTAGCATGTGAATACTAACTTTTATATATATATACACAATAAAATAATTTATATTTAATGGAATTTATGTAATGTTTTATTACATGTAAAATTATACTAAAGTAACAATAAGAACAATAAACATAATGCATGAATAAATTATTTAACCGTAGCTGTTTTTTAATGCAGAATAAAAATATTTCATTTCTTCATAAACCCTAATAGTATTGGCATTTTTTTTCGAATTGCTGATTAAAATAATAAATATCTGTCGACTCGAGATTTACAAATGAGATGAAGCTACGCATCAACTGAACAAACAAAGTTTAAAGTTTTTCTAAATGGTTGAATTATAGTTAGGCAGAGTTAAATTTATGATATTTCAATATTTTATTAGAAGTCATATAAAAAAAAAGAAAAGCAAAACACAGAACTTTACAATCTCAGCTATGAAAACAAAACCACTGAAATTGTGTATTTTAAGGGGCGTTAGGAAGATCAATGATTTTAAGGGAAGGAAAGTGGCTAATGAATGAAAGAATGCCAATGAAGTTCAAAAAATGAGTGGTGATATAGGGTTTTAGTTCATTACTGGAGTTGTTGCTGAAGCTAACAACTAGTAATGAACTAAATTTGATCATAGTGCGAAAACGTATCAACCAGAGTAAATTAGCAAGGGACTGAGGGAATACCGCATTGCGTCTTGTAAAATGGAGGAAGTAATGGTATTAGTAAATACAACCCAAAAGTAAGCTGAATGGGATTAGAGAATGGCATTACGTGATGAATTGTAGATGTATTTAAGAAAGGACGCACTTTTATACCACATAATGAGAAATTTTTTTAATGGCATGAATATGTTGAAAAAAATTACAATTTTATACTATTCAAAGAAATTCAAATAGTAAAATAGGAGTTACGATTACGCCGATGGCTAGAGGAATATCTAAAGTCTTCTTCAATCAAGGCTGCAGTTAGCCGATCTTAGGCGGAGATGGTACGAATTCTGCCGTGTGTTATTATCGGGGTTTTTCTGCCAGCACAACACGAAAATTGGCTAGTGAACAAACATCTACAGATAAATACATTATATGGATGTGAGAGATAACCAACGGTTTCGTTAAAATAATAGTTATATATTGCTTGTATCCGAAGTTGAGAACAAACAATAGAAGTTGAGACCACGTTCTTAGCTTCTGGTGGATCTAACCACAAAGGAGGCCGTTTATTCATGAAAGTAATTAAGGAAAATTGGCGAATCTCTTTGTAAAGCGTATTAAAATGTTTTAGATATAAATGTTTAAATCATTAGTTTTTAATCGTTCAAGCATATATACTTGAACAATTTATACACTAATGATTTATATCTGGCATACTAGCATTGAACCATACTACCAGTTACCTTGGCTGTGAGGCGTTAATGATTTTTACGGATGCTTGAGAAGTGGTCAATTAAAGGTGAATATGTACATCTCACTATGAGACCATGATGCGTTTAGCACACTACATACAACTAAGTGAATTTGTATAGGGATGAATTGTCTGCAGTCGGATGGTCAACATGTATGGAAAATCGGTGCAAATATTGCAAGCATTGTAGGAAGGTGTTGGCAACAGTGATAGAGGAAAGCACCGATTAGCCAGATTCTAGAGCTATCAGAGGAATGTTGGTATGACAACCGCAGATCTGTCAGCTAATTACAGAGCAATTTCATGATTACCTCAAGACTTCAGGTACTATGATTTAATGAAATCATAGTATGAAATAGAAATAATTTACCGTGCACTGATGCTCTGTAGTAGTATCATGGACTGAGCCTATTTCATAAGAATTGGCTTAGATGCACTGGTTCTTGCAAACAATTGTGTTTGTTGATGTTTACCTTGACATCCTGGACAGTTCTGATGGGAAATTAGAACTGAGAATTCTATGTAGACGGAATCAACCTATATCAGCACGACAATCAATAAGTAATGAACCATTGAGTACATAAAACTGAGAATAAACGAATTCAACATTTTCAAAGCCAGCAAAAAGACGTCCGACTTCTGTAAATGAAATGGACACTGCTCTGAGGGATAAGCAGCACAAAATTATGTTGTCAACATAATTTTGTCTTCTTATAAGTTTAGTTTTAAAATTTCCATATGATATACAAGTATTTGATTAGGTCCATATAGAAGACCGGATTTACCGGGCCGCAGTGCTGCCGTTGATCCAGGACTTAAGGTCGGAGGTGGAGGAAGGCTTCCAGAACAAGTTAAGTATCATTTACTTTTAATTACTTACCATTTAATGCAATATTTGCTCATTTCGTTTATTGCGTCTAAATTTATTCATAAATATATCACAGCAATATTGTGCTACATCTAGTATCTGCTTTTAATTATGCCACTTTGTTATGGACTCGATGTCTGAATCCGGCATTGAGTCTATAAGAAAGCGACATCCTGGTTTAGTGACTCTGCCTATTATAATTAGATACCTCCATCTACAGCTTATATTTCATTTATTTTAACTTATAATATACCTTTATAATGTTCCATCTTAATTAAAATGCTACATAAGTGTCTTTCTAATCGAACTGTCTATTCAGCAGTTCACTGAATACAATTGTTCTATTCAGTGCGAATATTTCTACATTTTGATAAAATCAGACTGTTGCTTAAATAACTAGTTATTTAAGTGATGGATGACAATTTGAGATATTAAGTAATATTACCATTTTCCTTAAGCATATTTTAAATATGCTTATAACTAAGTTTTGGAAACGATTATGAAAAAAAGATAAGGTAAGAAATGAATGTCAGCTTTTATTCAAAGTAGTTAGCGAGCTGAAATTAAACTTTAAAATGTACAAAAATTCAGTATGAACTTTGCTTTTACATAACGTAACCGTCTATCGATTAGTCTTTTCTTGGACAGATCTCCGAAGATTCATGCAAAGCTATGTAGATCTATACTAATATAATTTAATGAACTTAATTGATGAAGGAATGGCTAAGACAGGTTTTAAGAACATTCAATAAAATGACATCCAAATTTAATTAACATCCAGAAGTGGCAGTACTGTGCTAATGCAGTTTAAAAGCGAATATTTTTATAAGCTCAGGCAATAAAACTTTCACCATGAAAAAAAGAAGAAAAAAAAAAAACGATATTTCATTACGACTAGAGTAATACACTTACAATACAGTTCAGCCTGCTTCTGCATAAGCATGATAACACTTCTTTCAAAGATTCACTGCAGGACGAAAGATGAGATTACTTGCAGCCTTCAGTTTCAATCGATTTTATTTTGTGTTGGTTGTAGTTAATTCAGATATCCAGGCTTGCATAAGAAATGTGGTTTCGAACGACTTAAGAATTCTAATTGCATGTTTAGTCCAACTTGTTGTTTAACAATCCTTTTGAAAGCCTGTTAAGGACTAGTCAGGATGCTGTTGAGTAGCCAATCATTTTTAAATTTTTATTTAGCATTCGATATCGTGGGCGTTTCCAGTAATTTTTCTAAGGGAGAACAAAGATACTTCTAAGGGGTAAAGTATGTTATAAAAGCCAATAGTTATGAAGTAATTTTGGCTAAAATTCAAGGGATGGAAGTACCCTTCTTTGTTTTTCCTAATTACTACTCTATTTTTGCAGTACTAGAAGACATTTTAAAGCCCATTAATTAAAAACACAGACTCATTTCCAAAGTAATTAATAGCTACTCCTACCAAACCTCTTCGTTCTGTAAGAATTCACGCACATAGGTATTCATGCAATTTTGTATCAAAAGATTTAAATGCAATAATTTCTGGTATACAAAATCCTTGGTGTAACACAAACGACCATAGGAGATTTTTTGGGTTACATTTGAATTGCTTCTGATAACTGCATTCCTTTTGTTATAGAGGGCTTTTGAAGGGAAGAAAATAAGAGAGCCTTATCGTCTTAGAACCTAGGCATCTTCAAACTTATCTAACTGAAATACTTCAGTTTCTTTTCTCTGCTTCATTCATGTATTCTTGCTTGCTCCAGTCATCATTTTTCTTGTTAAGTCTTTTGAACCATTTCATGTCAACAACGATTTTACATTTTAACATCCCCCAAATAGGAATGGAATAGATCGTATGGAAATCTTTCCGTGTAGCTCTTCGGCTACAATCACTACAAATCACATTCTAATAATCCGCAGTTCCAGCAACACAGCATTAAAAGGTTTTTTTGTGAGTATTATTTTTGGAATACCTTCAAGGCACACTTCTGTTCATCACACAAATACTGTTCGAGTTCTGTTGTAGCTGGACAAAGTTGCTAGACGAGAATAGCACAAAGAAACCGTCAAGTTAAATTGCATCCCTAAATTTATATATTATACGAAGTTGTACGATGTACATCCTTGCTAAAATATTAAAATCTTCGAGCGTGACTGAGGGAGGTGACAGTAAACAGTTGCCTAGCAACGTGGCGTAATGAACGTGTAAGCAAGACAGACAATTATCGCATCTACATGCATCGATACTGGTATAAAGTATCTGTATGCACAAAGGCAAAGTGGTCATTTTCACATCATATATACTTTAAATTACAGAAACTTAAAGTACACACTGCGAAATTTAAAAATACCGTTTAATAATATGTTTTAGTACAGTTTAGTTTTGGAAAAGAATTATTTTCTCAAATTTGTATTCACTCTTTTTTGGTTCTATCGAAAAGGTGAAAGAGGTTTCATTGTATATCTTGTTTCAGTTTAGAAGTATTATTTTTGCTATTCGGTTCCTTAAAATGTGATTATAAACAAAACAAAACATGTACATTTATTCAACGAACAATAGTGTATTTAGTACATATACAACTAATGGATAGCTTCTTTTGATGTGAAGAATATCGCTCTTAGAAAGTACAGTGAAAAAAAAAACAAGATGGAATCCAAGGCCAAGTCTGAAACACTATGATGTGATTTGAAAAAAAGCAGTATAGCTAAAAGAAGCTTTGGTTCCAGTCAGTTTCGCAAAGGCCGCTGTGACCTCTTGGTAAAATGCCAATGCAAAGTTCCGCACATACTCGTGACCCGCTACACCATGCGGCCCATGCTTTCATAGGTGTACCAGTTATAAATATGATGGCCAATCATGAAGCCTTAATCAAGAATTTATAAGCCCTAGTATAAACATACCCCCCCCCCTCTCTCTCACTTCACCCCCTTCCTGGCGAAGGCAGTCTGTTAGGCTCTCCTCGCCTTTCAACGGCAAATTTTTCCAATCAAGATGGCTCCAGGTTGTTGAGAAACAAAACTTGTGTAAAAAGTTCCATCATCGTACTGCCTAACCACTTGGACCTCTGAAAGCTCTTTGCCCTATCCCTCGCTTTCTGCGGAGCATATCACGAAGCTCGTTCTATTCGTATAAAAATATTTCATTCTAAACTCGATTCCCCTTATTTGTTCTCTCTTTCCTAGTTATCTGTCACCAGGATCCTAGACACGTTACATTTGAAATTATACTCTGTCGTTCCAACCTCTTATTACAGAGTTCCGTGATTCGCTATGCACGGTTTATCTTGGTGTCTTTATACCACTTCAGCCTTTTAAAATAAAGCATCTGAAGATTTTCTCAACCATTTTTTCACCTCAGATACCCTATAAAGTTATACATGTAAAGTGTCCGGCAAGCCTTTTTTTCAATTAATTGTCACTGAACTTGTCTTTTCTCACCATACATTTTGTTGCAGAAACGCTATAATGTGTTACGTAAATAAATAAATGTCTTTTGCTTGTGTATATATTTGTATGCTGGTACATACACGTATATTCATATTGCATACTTTAAAAATAAAGAATAAATATACGTGCTTATTTATAAACATAATCTCTCAACAACCAAAATGTCTCTACGGCATTCAGATAGTTAATGAGTTTTCTTTTCTTGCATCACTGATTTGTGAATTTACTACTTGTAAAACCTCGTGTTTTATTAATACAACATAGCCTTTATCTTTCAATAACATCTGTGGAGGCATTCTAGCTTTCTTTTACTGAGTAACCATTATTTTCTCCTTAAAATTATGAGAAAATGTCTTTTACCTTTCTAGCAGAAAATATTTCTAGTTACCGTGGAATCTATTAAGAATCTCACCCTTCCCCATCGTATTAATCCTACTTTTCGGCGAATACTATCATGCTTTGGTCTTAGAGCGCCACCTACAAAGCGATATTTGCGTTAACGATTGGTGATGTTGAAGTTCCATAAAAAATCGACCTAAGAATTATCTCGAATAAATTGTAAAGATCTTCAGCTTCTTAGATATTGCAAATCGAGTATATGCTACCTGGGACTTAAATGAAGCTAAATGTTGGAGGATTAAAAGTATACATCAAATTTTATTTAGTCATAACTATGAAGATTATTGGACGATGTAACTCTGGTATAGTGAAAATGTACTCAGTCGGGTGTGCATTGAAATAATTCACGTATAGAAAGGTTTTAGAATCCTTGAACATCATTAAATATTTATGAAAAGATACTATAATAAATGTAAATTTATCAATAATATATAAAATCAGAGCATTTTTTTAAGAAATAATTAATTAAGTTGCATAGTCATTGCTCTGTATTGTCAAATTATGTAGGCACTTATACTGGACATTTAAAATTGCGTTTCGATATTAATTAAATGAAATAATTGAGAGGAAAATACTGCTTACTCTTCTTTCTTCGGATGGTTACGAACAATGTGGATAATCCTACCAGGAGGGTACAGAGGTTGATGGACTGTAAGGGCAATAGAAGAATCACTAGGATGTGAGGTAACGTCTCGTGATCCAGACTTATCAAGAGCTCCATCCGATGTATCAAATTCAAGGTCCTCAGGACAACAACAGAAGACTCCACTCATGATTATCTTCCACTAGTCAGAAATCCCGCTATATATTACATTCAGTTCAATATCTTCAAAATAATCAAAATTTTTTTGTTTTTATTTTATTCGTTCAAATTTTAGTTTTTTTTTTTTATTTATCTGATTTTATTACAGTAAACATGTATTAAGGGCCAGAAGTTGTAATAATAAATGTACGAAAACCTCTAATATGATTAAGTATCATAGCTCTATCTTTGTGCATTTACTTAGAGTAAATTCATATACTATAAAATCTCTAAAGAAATAATACTAAATTAAAACAATGTGAAATGTCTTTGTAATTAATCCATTACAATTCAAAATTGGTATTAAAATTTTCATGGTTTACAAATATTTAAATATATTTCATATTTATAAAGACATTTAAATATATTGCATATTTATTGCATATTTATAAATATTTAAATATATTGCATATATTTAAATATAAATTTATATTTTAATATTTTCAATAATAATTATTATATATTGTATAATATAGTTTGATGCAAATGTACCATGCTGCCATCTATACACTAATTAAAGTTTTTTACTGCCTATTTTATTCAGTCATTTTCATCGTTTGGTTCAGTCAGAATTATCAAACGTCATTCTTTTCGTGCGATATTAAATAAATCTGAAATTAAATTATTTATTAATTTAATTATATTATTTATTAATTAAATAAATCTGAAATGCTCTTAACCTACCAAATGTTTATTTTTCCATAAATTTCAACTAAAATGATAAACATTTATTTAAAATTACTGAAGGAAACATTAAGAGCAGAACAGTTCTGGATGCTCAGATGTAATGAGTTACTTTAAATGTCTGAAGCAGACTACTCGTAAATGGTGTTCGTTGCTCAAAGTATGGCATTAATTACATTGCAAAAACCTAAACTCTGGAAGGTAAAGTAGGGCATAATCAACTTAAATGAAATGTATTTTTATGCTACCGCCTTTAGATTTAAACCCACCACGTTTGAGTGTCAAAACAAAAGCAACTATCTACAAACAAGTCTAATTAATTAATTAATTATCCTCTTCCCACTATTTCAGCTAATAACAAGACTAAAATTACGCATTTGTTCTCATTACTACCATTTAATGTCATTTAACTTAATTTATTATTACGTGCGTAAGGAATCTTCACTGAGGAAAACCGACATAAGTGATGCACACGGTGTGGAGCTCTGTAAATTCTATTCACACGATTGTCATTCGTAAATAAATAATGAATGTTTTATTTATTTTAAGAAGAAAATATTATGGAATTATTCAAAACAAAATCTGCACTTGTAGCAATTCCATTACCATATTTTAATAATTAATTAGATCAAAGTTGCAGTAAGGCACAAGGGAAGCAGAAATTTCCGCATAAACCAAAGTATGGAGTCGGAATGGATTTTACTTTGTAATTAAAATATTTACTTCATGGATGTAGGGAACATACTGACACTAATAACATAATCCGAGATGATGTTTAGGTCTGCTATGTAATATGTATTATTTTGAAATTAATGAGGTTTAAAAACAAAGACTAGCCTCGGATGAAAAGCGATAGATGTCACTAGATAGAGTCAAATTAATATTTAATTGGATTCATCTGAGAATGTCAGATTTCGCCAATTTTTGTTTAGACTATGAAAATGTTTACTGATATAGGGATGAGTGTAAGAAAATTGTAAATGCTGAAGAGAAATTTGGACAACATGTACAATAAAGAATGCGCTCGCCATTTATTGGAAAAAAAAATAGTTACAAAATTTGTCACTATATGGCGCTGTGGAAATACAAATCACTTGAACAGCGCTACAATTGTTCAATGTGTCCTCTATTTTGGGCAACAACAGTTTCCATTCGAAGAACAGAATTTTCTACAGCAGAACGTAACATGTCAACTGGAATAGCCAGCACATGACGTCTAATGCTGTCCCTCAGGTCTGCCAGAGTTTGACATCCTTCCCGATACACCTGGTTCTTCAAAAATCCCACAACCAGAAGTAGCATGGGTTGAGGTCCGGTTATCGGGGTGGCCAAGATGTCTGCAAACAACGGCTGACGACCCGTTCGTCTGTAAAGTGTTGCCTTAGCAATCTTTGGACACAACGGTGGATGTGGAGTGGCGCACCATCCTGCATGAATACGGTATCCTGAAGGCACACACGTTGTTGCAGCTCTCGTATTGCGAAATTTGCCAACATTTCGTAATATCGCTGTCTAGTGACAGAACAGGTGCGGGGTCCAGTCGGTGTTACCTGTTCAAAAAAATATGGCCTAATTATGAATGTGGCCATTAAATCCACACCACACTGTCACTTTTGGAGAATGCAACGGGACCTCTTGGATAACTCGAGGATTTTCTGTTGCCCAAATGCGACAGTTGTGCTTATTCACTTGTCCATTTAAGCAAAAGTGGGCCTCATCACTCCAAAGGATGTTCCATGGCCAAGTGATATCCACTGTCATTCGTGCCAGAAACTGAAGTGCGTATGTGAAAGGAATATCTGCATCACCATGG